>NC_081191.1:11963337-12276670 GCF_902713425.1 Acipenser ruthenus
GAGAAACATATATCAATATATTAAGGGAAACAGAATGTTTCTTTGATCATGTTATTGTTTAAATCATATTTTCCCTTAAAAAATCCCATTAAAACAAGCTAAACATATACTATGATGTTTACATTAGTTTATTAATCAATTAAAGTCACCTTATCTAATGGTTTTACTCGTACAGCCGCAGTGATTGATATGTGCTGCAAGGCATTCCCCAGGTGGAGCAACATTTCATTTCGTTTTATCAATGGCACTGCAAGTTTATTCTACATGGTTCAATGCTTATAAAATAAAATAAAAACTCAAGCCATGTCAATGTAAAGCACTGGAAAGTTCAGCAGAGGGTCAAGACTGTCAACAGTATGCAGAAAATACTTTTCCTCATTTGACAGAAGCTTCGTGGTTTTAAAACATGTAGAATATGAACATTTATTCTACATTGGATTTAAATACCTTTATTAAAAATGTGTTTTGCATTATAGGCAGTTGCAAAACCTTTGAAATCCCTTATGATTGTACATTGGCACTTGGTGTTGAGCCTGGGCCACTTCTCTCTATCAAACAGCTGCGGTTATTTGTGCAGTTATTTTCTTTCCTACCCCTGCCATTATAAATATATTATTACAATTAAGGCTTGAGTAAGCAGAATGTAGGAATAAATCAATCCAATAGTCTTCCAACTATTACTCGTAAAGAAAAGGGAGAGTGAGACACGGTTACACAGGGTAATTTAAACATCTGTTTAAATATGAGAACAAAATATATAGTTATAATATTAATTGACATTGTCACAAGAGACTATGGCAAAAAACAAGAACATTCTTTGGGACGTGTGGAAAGATAGCAAATAATGCTATCAAAATGAGACAAGACAAGCCAGGGAACAGAGGACCGACTTCTGCGTGACCTCAGAACGAAGGGAGATTACTGAGTTGGATTAAGCAGAAAAGGGCAGACACTTTGTCAGAATCCCAAATAGAAAGATTCCATTAAAATGTAACTTGAGGCCAACATGCATACGGGGTATTCTTTATACTACAGTTACACTAAGACAAGTTGTGCTCCACTGACTTAAGCTCACTGGTGCTATAAAACTGTTATTTTTACCACAATTGCAGCTTCTGGACCACAATTAAACATCTTTATCAGTGTCTCCTGTCAACAACAGAGAGCTCACAGCTGGAGTTTCATCAGAACCTTCTTTAATTGAGCCAACTATGGAGACAACCACTAACCCACAGATATAGTAAATTACCCCTCCCCTACGAGAATGACACATTTCTGTTACCCAAGACAAAAAAGTGTACGTAGCAACATGGCTTCTGCTGTGGAAAAGCTAACAGAAGTACAACTTCAAAACTATTTATGTTTTGGGCTCTCTTGTTCTCCCATGACAGATATTACAACAACGAGCTGTACTGCACAAATCCCAACCATCGTGACTCCCTAAAATACGTCAGATATATAAATCTCCAAATTCACTGGCTAGGCATCCAAACAACAAAAACAACTTGTTCTGTTTTTTTTTTGTTTTTTTTTTAATATAAAGAATAATATATGGGCTACAGTGCATTATGAGAAAATATTTCATCGGGGAGTTGTGAGAGCATTTGTTGTGAAATATTTTATCAATATGCACTGCAGCCCGTATGTTATTTTTTATATTACATGGATTTAAAAAATATAAAATATGTTCAAGATATCTATCAATACTACTCAGAGTAGTCCAGCTTCATAGTCACTGCCGTCTCTTTTCCTAATGCATAAATGACAATAACAAGTGTTGAATTCAGAATAGTATCATATTTAATTAACTTATAATAAGTTTACTACTTATTGCCAGGACTACTGTCAGCAGATCTCAAATGATAAAGGACTGCTTGGTATGGCCTTTAGTTACAGTAGAAAGTTATGTGAGATTACATCACAAACAGGATTTTCACTGCTGAAGTGCACAAGGTACGGCTTTCAAACATGTTTCCATGTAGTCAATTGTATGGCTTTTTAGCGTGAGAAGGCGATTTACCCCACTTTAAAGTCGTACAATGTTTTAGACGACCACTTCCTTTAAAGTAAGGAATATGTGTGGTATGTGCGTGCTACATCCCATAAGTTATGGCAGTGGAGAGTGAACTGGGAGTTTCTAAACTGTGTGGAAACCCAGGCAATGAAAACAGCAAAAAACAGTAACTTCAGCATTCAGCTGTAGAGCCATCAGCATTAAAATACCACTTCACTGAAAGGAAATAACAAGTCTGACAAAGTCATCCATATTTACATAATTGAATGACAGTTCACAACAACAGGTGAAGCACAGCATGGTCAGCAGCTATTAAGAAACAGTCAAAAGATGTAAAGTCTACACACTGCAGAAAAAGAAGAAATGGAACTCACCAAACAAAATGCAAAAGGGACCACACTGAACGCTGAGTGACTCAAATTGAGAATTAAGGACAAGTAGACTTACAGCTGAAATGTATCCCAGACAAGACAACACTGAAGGCAGCATGGGTTAGAGGAGTAATGAAACAATAAAGTGGCCATACAATATCACAATCAGCAGTCCATGGTACAACACATATCCATGTGAATACCCTGATCCACAACTTTGTTTTATGCTTCATAAGAGAAAATGCTTATTAATGATTATATTTTTTGTACAGCAACTTTTTAACAGGATATCTGGGGACATGGTTGTAGTGCATTAGGCTTCACAATACTTAACTGCTATAGCTATATAAGTAAATCAAGGGAAAACAAACAGAAGGAAATACAGGCTTAAGGACTTCAGTGCTTGCAGCTGGAATTCCATCCGCAAGCTAAATACGGAATGTGGCAATACATTTAAAAAATAATGGAAACATGCCTAACTCGCTCTGAAGACAAGAATATGGGAAGGATGCCTCCTAGGGAGGCACACAGGCATCACAGATGACCTGTCCAGTAGGACTGTGATAAACTAAACATAACAGGGTAATAAAAAGTTTATTGACCAATGCTGTAGGAAAAGTATGACATTGGAGAATGAGATTTGAGACATGAGGATTATGGGGAGCAACAATTATGGCATGACAACATTATTAAAATACTGACTCTATAAGACCCCCCTCAGGTTTCCTGTAAAGCTTCTGTTTCAACATATTAATCCACTGAAGTATAACTTCACAATATTTTAGCTTTTGCTTTTTTTCCGTGTTAAGTGATTACTTGCTGAAACTGTTGGTGTTGCTGAAGCAAGGATCTGGGTTATAAAGCTTTAAGCTTAGTCATGCAGATAGCAGAATCCAGCTTCACTGAATCTTAAAATTGACTTTGCTACACATCTCTTGAAATCCTCGTGACTCAAGTTGGCTTCTAGAAAATTGAAATCTCTGCACTGCACTCAATTAATCTTGGTTTTAATCACATATTTAATTGATACAATTACTGCATCCATCTCATTTAAGTTTGTTTTATCATCATCATTATTATTATTATTATTATTATTATTATTATTATTGATTAAAAAAACCCAGCATTTATTTTTTTATATATATATATATATATATATATATATATATATATATATATATATATATATATATATATATATATATATATATATATATATATATATATATATATATATATATATATATATATATATACAGTACCTTGCATAGGAGGCTGTGTGGTCCAGTGGTTAAAGAAAAGGGCTTGTAACCAGGAGGTACCACGTTCAAATCCCACCTCAGCCACTGACTCATTGTGTGACCCTGAGCAAGTCACTTCACCTCCTTGTGCTCCGTCTTTCGGGTGAGATGTAGTTGTAAGTGACTCTGCAGCTGATGCATAGTTCACACACCCTAGTCTCTGTAAGTCGCCTTGGATAAAGGCGTCTGCTAAATAAACTAATAATAATAATAAGACAAATAATTGTCTCTGAACCATCATAGAAACATCAAAGGATTTCTTTCAACATTAAAGCATACATTTATGAGGTGCATACACTCTTGTGAAACGTACCATGGATAACACAAGCATTGCCCCTTGTTAACGTAGGGCCAAACCTGCCAATTTACTTACTTTTAAAACACTTTTTAAAAAACAAAACTTAAGACTTGTACACACTGTAATCGTTTGCACTTTTTATGGGGTAAAACAAAAGTAGGTAAGTAAATACAGTGTCAATGATGAACATTAAGCTGCAGTATAGCTTCGTTGTTAGGGATATACATTCCCAGTGGGGCATAATACATATGTGAAGTATAACTGAGGTAGCTATTTAACTCAAGAACTGTATCATGGACTACTGTACACATTTGGTAACGCAAAAATCAGTTGCATACAACATAGCAGGTTACCAGCAGGACGATCGGATAACAGGGTTTTTGGAAAATCAATGTTGGGATAATTAAGGTTTTACTATAATCAATTTTGTTCTTTATATATATCAATGAAAAATTACCACAGCATGGCCAATGAAGTAGATGAGTACTTCCAAATCACATTATTATTCCAGGTGAATAACATATAATTGCATACTCAGCATAAGTGATTGCACTTCACCAGTATTTCAGGCAGTTAGTCATCACATATTTCACTTTTCTATCACAGCTTCAATGTGAAATGGCTCTTCACAAGGTAAATCAAAGTCTTCAGTCTTGGTCTTTGTCTGTTTTTCAGTCATATTTTAATTAATTTCCAACTATTTCCAATAATCTTCCAAAAGGTCCAAAGAAGTCAAAATTGTAATCGTGCAGTTATCTTACCTAACAATTAACTTCAATCTGATAATACTGTAATTGAGATACGTCTTAGGCCCTCTCTACAGAAATATGATGTTTCTCTGAAACAAAATTATTCTCTCGTTTCTAATATTATTTAAGACTACTGGATACAGAAAATAAATATTATAAACAGTATAACTGTACTGCGTGGCATAAAATACAGTAATTCCTCAGTAGCGTAGTAATGGCCTTCTGCATGAGGTATTAACTATGATGTTAATTATAAGTTTTACATTGTGTATTTGTGTGTCTTTTATAGTTAAGTTGTTTTTAATCATTATGTTTAAATTGTGTGTGAATGTGTTTTTATAGTTGTTTTTATGTGCTTACTAATTCAGTTGCTTTAATATGCTTTTATATTAAGTTTCTATACAGTATTGTGTAAATTTCGAGTTCTTTCTTTTCCCATCGGCAAAACCAGCTATGTGCAGTTTTGCATAGCCTAACACGACTCAGAGTCATAGATGGGTGTCTGAGCTAAACGCCAAAAGGCTGGAGACTAGCAGAGATAGTGTGAGATGGGGGGAGTGGAACTGAAAGACAAAATGTATAACGTGGTATTTGAAATCTTTTTATAACCCTCCCCTGATCTGTGCCTTTCCACAACCTAATTGCGGAGTTGTTTTGAAAGCTCCTAGGTCTTCATGGTAGTATCTTTGCTTTGAATGCACTACCCAACTGTGGGACCTTACAGAGACAGGTGTATTTAATCTGAAATCATGTGAACCACTTTTATTGCACATAGATGGACTCCATTTTACTTATTGTGTGAATTCTGGTTGCACCTGAGCTTATTTAGGAATGTCCTAGCAAAGGAGGTGAATACTTATCTAATGAAGACTTTTCAGGTTTTTATTTTTAAGTGATTCCCCCCCCCCCCCCCCCCCCATTTTTTCACACATTAAAAGTGTTGAGTAGGTTATATAAATCAAAGGAAAAAAATCCCATTTAAATGCATCAAGATTTCAGGTTGTAACAAAACAAACTGTGAAAACGTCCAAGGGGGTGAATACTTACTATTGGCACTGTATATGATTGTATTGGAGGTATACCTTTCTTGTATATAAGAGTGTTTTTTAATCAAAAAACAATTTTCAGCTTACTTTTTTCACTACAGTAGAACACGGTTTAAGGTAAATGCCCAGTTCCTGTGACAGACATGATTACTTTGTACACATCAAAGCCCGAGGCTCAATTGAATGCCCGAAATGAGTGCCACATCCATGTACTCTTTTCAAAGCCAATATTTTTCTTGTCAAAGCAAATCACATACCCTTCAAACAACAAAGGCTTTTCGCTCAAACCAAATCTTGGCAATCCTGTAACTTGAACCTTGAGTTAGACTTGTGACACCAGAGTAATCATGCTGTCTATCAAACAATTCAAAAACCCCATAATCTGCACTGTGAAACATCCAAAGACTGAAATCTGAGAGTTTATAAAAGACAAACGTTCAGAAGATCAAGTGGGTCGAAACTGAATTAGTATAAACACAACCACAGTTATGCGTTGACGGTGAAATGCACTTGATTTTCACCATAGATTTGGTCATGTTAATATAAACTAGCCTTGAGTAATATGATAATCACTTCCTGTGCTGTCAGTCTCTCAGACAAACTCAAAGCAACACTTATAAAATATTGCTTTTTTTAGAACAGCTTTTCTATACCCCAGAGTTATTGCATGTTTCCCCAAAATCAGACCATCAGTGCCAGATTTCATTGCATGCAACATTCCACGTACAAATCCATTTCCGGTCTCAGAGGGTGTATAAGTTTTTGTTAACAAAAAAACAACAGAACCCCTAGAGCATAATGTGAGGAAAACGGCATAAACATGAAGTAAAACAAGTGTGAGATCTGGTTAAAACAATGTGACAGTGCAAAGTTTTATCCTAACTGGAGAACACCTGAAATAGAAGAATCACAGTAAACAGCAATGTACCAAATGTAAAAATACTATTGTGTGGTCTGTATCCTTGATATAGCCACGGGTTAAAACAATTTGGCAGTGAAAAGGTTATTTGTATTCCTGGACAGCACCAAATGGAATGTGACAGAGTACCATAGAATACCGGTGTGTGTCAAATTGTAAAACATGATGTAAAAGTGGGTGGTCTGTCACACATATGACTAGAGTACATTCAAATTGCATTGAGTGTAAAAAAGAAATAAAAAAAATACATACTGTATTTCTTTTTTTTTAAATAATATACTAGGGCCTATAATCTATCTCCTATGATGGATTTTTCTTTTTAATTATCCAGAAATATCAATAGACTGAAGTATCTGGCACTTGTAAAGTACAACATAAATGGTAGTGACCTTCTTTAACCTCAATAAACTAGCAATCAGAAACGTGGTAAGATGATTCTTATTCTGCTGCGACACAGTTAACCTATGTGACTTCAATGAGCTTATGCAATTAGAATTCTCATGGCTAACTGTGACCGAGGTGTTGAGTGGCGTGTGGGTGGTGACGTTACGGACCAGGAACAGAAACCAAAACAATGAATGCCGGGTGAAACTGCAGCGCTACGGCGCTCAGCGTTTTATTAAATAATAAACAAACAAAAGATTTAAACAAAACAAACACCACAAACAAAAGGGCACGTTGGTCAAACAAATAAGTATCGTGCTGGGGTAAAACCAGCACGCTTAGCAGTTGTTTAGGTTTTAAATCTCTCTCCTTGCTCGCTCTCCCGTACTCTCCTCTGTACACTCTCCTCTCGAGTGCGGACAGCTGCAGGCTGTTATATTCTGGCCGAGGGGTTAACTAGCTGTTAATTAACTTATTAGTCCTCGGCCATAGTCTGCACAAGTTTAGTAAGGATGTGTGACTGTCAGCTAGTTAAATAATCAGTAGCTGATCAGTCACACATCCTCACGAGGTTTTTAAAAATACAAAACAATAACAAATAACAAATCGGCTTTCGCCATAATATAAGCATAAATCATAATATAAATAAATAACAACCCTGGTTGATAGAAGTGATCATAATTTTAAAACAGTGTAATTTGATGCTTTTGAAAATAGCTTTTACATCACACCCCTGGTCTTAATGTCTATGTTAACTTACACGGCCCTGAATGGATTAGCACCTAGTTATTTGCAGGAGTTACTGACCCTGTATCTTCCAAACCGCACTGAGATCACAGGATGCGGGCCTGCTGGTTCTTCCTAGGGTCAACAAAAGCAACACGGGAGGTAGGGCTTTTATAGAATGCTCTGCCTTCGTTTGTCAGGGAAGCTGGGACTGTTACAGTTTTTAAAAATACACTTTTATAAGATGGCTTTCTTACCTTAGTGGGCTTTACTGTAACTTTAAAATTGCTGCTTTTGTATTATTTTCTGTACAGTGCTTTGCGATATATTTGTATAAAAAGGGTTATATAAATACAGTAAATAAATAAATAAATAAATATAACCATGAATTTAAACATCCGAGTTGCATTTGAGAAGTTGTGTATAAAAAGTTACACAGCTCAATTGAGAATTGGCAACGATTGTTCCTGAACAAGTTGGTCTAGTTTCTTAATGAATATGAAAATGCAGTCATGTAAGTACGTACTGTACAGAGGTCCTTGTACTGCATCTTCTGAAACTTGGTGTCAGCATTCCCAGCACACAGCTCCACATACCCGAGAACCACCTGGAACACCGTGTTGTGAATTGCTTGGGTGAAGTGCATATGTAGTTGGTCCATTGCAGTCTGCATTTAAAAAAAAAAAAAAAAAAAAAAGATACCAAAAACGGTCAGTTCTGACAAACTTCCATATACATCAAAATCATTACTAAAATAGATATATTTAGAGGGACACGTTATACAGTAGGAACTGTAGATTTGGAAAACGTGTGGACTTACTAGTTAATATTGTTCTAGTTGCAGTTATATAAAATGCATCCTACCCTGCTATCTGATGGACCCAATAAGTTGCTCATTTCCTGCAACCAATGAGTGCCCCCACAAGATAATCATTGTTAAGAGCTGATGTTTAGTGACAATTAAACCAAACCCCCTGAGGTACTATGTGAAAAACTGTTAGGTTATTATCATAACCCTGGTTCCCAGAAATAGAAATGTATCCATTACACAATGGGTAACCTATTAGACCCGATTCAACAGAACACTTCTACCAAAGCTGCATCTTACGCCAGAAACGTCAGAACGCCTGTCTCCGCCCTTACGACTCCAGGTTGGGTGGGCCTATTACTTGAATTGCCCTTCTTTGTAACAGGGTCTTCACCTCTTGGAACACCACCAAGGTTGGAGACAGAAGTGGTAACCACTCCCGAAAAGGGGGGAGGGCCCTGTTTGAACTGGAGTGAGTAGCCAAGCAGTGCTGTGGTGAGCACCCAGATATCCGTGGTGCTTGATCGCATGTAATCCACTTGGCTCCTTGAATACGGGCCCTGGACCTATGGCAGCAAACCCCTATGGCTGCTGCTGAGCTGCTGGTGGTTTCGCCGTTGCTTTTTGTGCATAAACCGGTCGATGATATTGGCGTCAGTGCTCCCTCGGTGTCTGGCCGTCGCTATGGTGGTGAGCCCCCCGAACTGCAGGCACTGCCGGCCATCGAGTCTGGGGCTGCTGAGCCCTAGGGCGCCAAGGCGCCATTTGCTTCCTGGCTTGAAGAGTCTTTTTGGGCAGCAAGCAAACTAGCTCTTTGGTGAATTCACATGCCTTCTGGGAGTTCAGCAAAAGTTTGTATGGCCTGGTGTGACCTGCCGCATAGGCCTTTTTTAACATCGCCTCCTTGACCTTGCACTGTTTGTTAGGGTACGTGGGCCTGATATAGCAGGTCAGCACGATGTATTACGGTGCACGGTACGGTACACTACAGTGCAACATGGTGCAGGAGCATGGTATGGTCCACGGGGCACGATACAGTACTGTGCATGAGGGCACTGTACAGTACACTATGTGCACGGTGCGCAGCACGGTACGGTATGCATGGTACAGTATGGTGCACAATGTACTATGGTGCGGTACGGTGCGTGACCAAAGCAGCAATACAGGGATGCAATGCGGTGCCAAAGTTGCCCGCTATTGTGGCATGGGCAGAAGAGCAAAGCCCCAAAGCCCTGTAACTGTTGTGCTACAGCACGCAAGTTAGTCTGTGCAGCCCGAGGGCTAACATAGTGCCCGTCCAGGAGCACTGGCTTGCAAGCAAGTCTGAGCCCAGACAGCTGTGACTGCTTGAGCAGTAAGCTGCGTGCGCAGCACCTGGAATAAAAAAGGGAGAAACACAAATACAGCAGCTTCAACCACAATATATATTTAAACGTAGTTTCAATTTACAATATGCTTATAAAAACAAGACTAATAAAACTCCAGCCGGAGTTAAGGTAGAAAAGAAAGAATAAATAATACTAATAATACTGTGTCCCCGATCTGCGATGTGCAGGAGCAGGCAAGCCCGATGCTGCCTATGGCCAGAAAGCCGCAAAAACAGACTCACGGTAAAATACACAATTAAATTATATCAACAATTTTTACTTCACCAGTTTATCCCAAGGGGAAAAAACAAGCAGAAATAAAGTAAGACAGGCTTATCCGACTGCTTCTGGTCGAAGATAGAGAATTTTCACTCTCTCGAAAGCTGAGTCACTCTCTGTGTATAGTTAAAATGCTGAAATAGAAAACAGCCATAGAAAATACTCTTGGGATTTTTGCAATCTAAATTAAATTGAACAAATTAATAATGCAGTGCAATTCAAAAACAATTGCTCATGTGACTTACAAGTAGTCATGAAAGATATTAGAATGAAGCTGCTGTTTTTTGAACAGCTTTATGCATACCCTTTTCATTGATGTGCTCCTAGAACTCTACTGACCTTAAAAAAACAATTACATTCAAAATATCACCAGACAAAGTAAACAATAAACAGGATCTGACATGTAAGACTGGACAATATCACAAATCTCAACTTTTAGAATGAAGGAGTAGCCCATAAGTTGGTCATCGTACAGCTATGGCCAAAAGTTTTGCATCATCACCATATCGAATTAACTAATTAAATAACCCGCTGAATATTCTTATGTTAACATATTGAATTACATACCGCTTTGTAGTTTTCCATACTGAAAACAATTGAAAAATGTGACATTTCGAAATCTAACATGAAAAACTGTACTACTATTATGGAGAAAAACGTGTGAGCAATCATGCCTGGAAATGAGAAGCAACACATAACTGTAATGCTCTGTGTGATAGCAGACGGCCACAAACTGCCTCCATATGCATAATTGTCTTTGTAAATGCAGATTTATTTGACGTTTTATTTTTTCTTCAAATTGAGGGTGGGAAATTTGGGCTGCGTCTTAAATTCGAGGGCATCGAAGGAGGAGTGGCAAGGTCATTAAAAATTATCTAGGCAGCATTCAGAACTGGGCAGACACATGGCAAATTACATTTAGCCCTTTCCGGTCCTATGTTGGACCTGGTCCGACATTACAATGTTCCCTTTCCGGTCCAATGTCGGACCTTGTCCGACATCATCAAAAAGACGAAAAAAACAGGTCTCTAGTCGTTTTTTCTTCGGAAAAAGCCGAGAAAACGATTCAATGGCCGAGTGAGACCGATAGGAGCCGAGAGAAGCTGGGGGGGGGGGGGGGGGGGGAAGGGGGGACCTATCTCATGAATACACATAGCCTCAGCACCACATAGACAACACGGACATAAACAAACAAGATAGCTGCTTCTGCATCCAGCGCTCAAAGAATATCACAGACATTTGCAGAGCTTTTTTTAGATGTTATAGTTATAAAATAATGACTTGGATCGCATTATTGAGGAGTTTGGTGATAAAACGAGTGATCAGGAGATGATTTATCGGTATGCACTACTATATAGAGGTATGAGAAAAAAACAGCGAATGAGGGGTGGGGCGGGGCTGGAGATGCAGCACTGAGTGTCCTGTTGATATGCAGTGTCTTTTAAACCTTTTTTACTGTGAAAAAAAATACTTTTAAAACAGTGTGTCTAAAATAAACTGCGCGTGTGAAAATAAATTGGACCTGACGTGCCTGAGACGCGCTGAATAAATGGACCACTAAGGGTTAATAGAGAAAATTGTAAAGTATTGCACGCAGGCAATAAAAATGTGCATTATAAATATCATATGGGAGATACTGAAATTGAAGAAGGGATCTATGAAAAAGACCTAGGAGTTTATGTTGACTCAGAAATATCTTCATCTAGACAATGTGGGGAAGCTATAAAAAAGGCCAACAAGATGCTCGGATATATTGTGAGAAGCGTTGAATTTAAATCAAGGGAAGTAATGTTAAAACTTTACAATGCATTAGTAAGACCTCACCTAGAATATTGTGTTCAGTTCTGGTCACCTTGTTACAAAAAGGATATTGCTGCTCTACAAAGAGTGCAAAGAAGAGCAACCAGAATTATCCCGAGTTTAAAAGGCATGTCGTATGCAGACAGGCTAAAAAAATTGTATCTATTCAGTCTTGAACAAAGAAGACTACGCGGTGATCTGATTCAAGCATTCAAAATCCTAAAAGGTAAAGACAATGTCGACCCAGGGGACTTTTTTGACCTGAAAAAAGAAACAAGGACCAGGGGTAACAAATGGAGATTAGATAAAGGGGCATTCATAACAGAAAATAGGAGGCACTTTTTTACACAGAGAATTGTGAGGGTATGGAACCAACTCCCCAGTAATTTTGTTGAAGCTAACAACCTGGGATCCTTCAAGAAGCTGCTTGATGAGATTCTGGGATCAATAAGCTACTAACAACCAAACAAGCAAGATGGGCTGAATGGCCTCCTCTCGTTTGTAAACTTTCTTATGTTCTTATGTTCTTAAATTCGAAGGAACACGATCAGCGCTCCAGATAAGGCTTCGGGTCCAAGAGTAACTTACCCTCTAATTTTAACACAGACAGTAAAATGTATTTTCAGGGGATAAAATGCAACATTACCAATCTCAATAAATACTGTACAATGATTAATGGTAATGGGGTAGGCATTAAAAAAACAGCCTTACTTTGAACTACTGTACAATCACAAGTGTGTTCTACATGGTTCTTTATCAGCTCTGTGCATTTTTGTTGAGGTATCACACTGACTCTGCAAACAGTGGCTGTGCTTGCCCCGTGGTCCCCATGCAAAGCTCAATCCCGGTGCCCCTATTATTATTATTATTATTATTTCTTAACAGACACCCTTATCCAGGGCAACTTAACAGTTGTTACAAAATATCACAATACAAAGTATCACATTACAGATAACAGCAGTTATAAAGTACAGTAAAATCAGCAGAAAATAAGATCAACTTCAAATGAGCAAAACAAGAATACAGTTACATTTAAGAGCGAATTCGACTAAGAGCAGTTAATGGAGTAAATTCCATTAAGAGCACGTAGTAAGTACAATAAATGGTCAAGAACGATTTAAAACAAGACCAATTACAAAAAACTTGAATATGTATATCTATAAAAGTAAAGTCAAGTACAAGATACAGTGAATAGTTATAAGTAAGAGCAGTAGTAGAATACGGAAAGGTATGGAGGTGATGCAAGTACTGGTACAATTGGGTGCCATATAGTCCAGTATAGTCGAGAGTTGTGAGGTTTACAGATGCTGTCTGAACAGGTGTGTCTTGAGGAGGCGCTGGAAGGTGGTCAGAGACTGAGCAATCCTGATGTCCGTGGGTAGGTTGTTCCACTACTGAGGGGCAAGAGTGAAGAAGGAGCATGCTCTGGAAGCTGGAGCGGTGGGGGGGTACAGCTAATTTGCCAGTGGTGGAGGAGCGGAGGGTGCAAGAGGGGACATAGGGAGAAATGATAGTGAACAGAGAGGTCAAGACAGCAATAGGCGAGTACAAGTTTTAAATTGGATGCGAGCAGCGATAGGAAGCCAGTGGAGGGAGCGGAGCAGCGGTGTAGCATGGGAGAAACAAGGAAGGGAAAAGACAATGCGGGCAGCAGAGTTTTGGGTGAGCTGGAGCGGACGGATAGCAGAGGCAGGGAGGCCGGCCAGGATGGAGTTGCGGTAGTCAAAGCACGACAGTACCAGGGCCTGAATTTGGAGCTGCGTGTAGTCAGTGAGGAAGGGGCAAATTCTGCATATGTTGCTGAGGAAGAAGTGACAGGAGCGCACCAGAGCAGAGATGTGCTGAGAGTATGAGAGGGAGGGGTCGAGGGTGACACCGAGGTTCTTGGTGGATGAGGAAGGAGAGAGGGTGGTGGATTCAAGAGGAATAGAGGTAGAGAGATCAGCGGTGGGGGAGGAAGAGGGGGGTAAGAAAAGGAGATCTGATTTGGAGAGGTTGAGTTGATGTGTTGATGTGAGTGCATTCAGGAGGAGATGGCCGAGAGACAGATATAGATACTGGAGGAAATGTAGGAGTCAGAGGGGGATAAGGAGGGGAAGGGAGTCGAGGCAGAAGAAGAGGGTGGACATAGTAGAGTCTGCACCGAGGACACAGATAATAATTGGGCATACTAAATTGGGGAGAAAACACGGGTAAAAAAAAGAAAATTGGTGACGACTAAATTAAAAAAAGGGCAGTAGAGAACAATGAGGAGGAGACATCAAGGGGAGGTGATTTCAAGAGGGGACAGAAAAGAGCAGGGAGGGTGAGAGCAGAAGTCCTGTTCCCCTACCCCGTCCAGAGGGGTGCGGAGAGTGGGACAGGTCATAGACAGAGGAAAGGGCAGTCAGTGTTAGAGTTATCAGGGGAGATGCATGTTTCAGTGAGAGCTAGGAAGTCAAGAGAGAGGTGAGAGGCAAAGGCAAAGATAAAGCCAGCTTTGTTGGAAGCCAAGCGACAATTCCCGAGGGCACTAGAGAGAGCATGGGGGGGTTAGCAGAGGAAAGGGGGAGAGATCAGGTTAGAGTAGTTTGCAGCGGCAGGGAGAAACCAGACAACAGGAACAAGAGGAGAGGATTACAGGGATATTAAAATGAGTCATGGTAGGGAGCAGTAGAGGAAAGGAAGTAGAAATGGCTATGGGAGAGGGTGGTGCCGAGAGGGAGGCGGAAAGAGACAGGTACAGGAGGAGCGAGAGCAATAATTAATAAAAAGCTGGACTGGGGTGTTTACGCTTCAACCTGTGTAGCTTCGCATTTTTCTTATTCTTACTGTGATTGGCTGCAAAGTCAACAGGGCTAGCCAGAGATGGGATCATGTTTGTTGAGTTGGTGTTTCATGTGTACAGTTTCCTAACTGAAGACATTGTATTCTGGGAGATGAAGTTGTTGGTGGAAGTTTTAGGGGAGGTAGACAAGCTGTGCAGCAAAATTGCTATGTGTATTTTTATTCATTACAGTTTAATTTAGTGCGTATTTCAGATTTTTTTATACGTAAAACCGGCACGTACGCTGGATACGGTAGTTTTTTTTGTTTTTTTTTTTAAATTATGTCTCAAACCTACAATTTTAGGTGATGCAAAAACATTTGTCCATAGCTGTGCAGTTTACCTTACATGTACATATATTAAGAGATAATGCAGCACATACACCTGGAGCATTAACTCTAATGTAAAAAAAAAAAAATTAATACAAACCTAAGTAATATGATGTGTTTGAATGTTGTTAGAATAAGCAACACAATTTCTTATTCATCATTCTAAACTAAACTTCACCTAAATGAAGCTGCTTTAGTGTGAACATCTATTTTCACACTAGCATGCTTAGTTTGTACCCTAAAACACTTGAAACCCCACTTACATAACTCACATCGGAAGAAAGTAGATTCACAACAACTTGCATGTAAAAGATGTTATATATCTATTTCATATTAAACTACTAAATATGTTTCTTTAACCTATTGTTGCAAGAATGGATAGCCACTATTCCTTGCAACAGTGCAAAAACATACGTCAGCAGTGTTCTTCTTAACCAATTATCAACAAAAGGGATATCAGGAATATAGAGTATGCCAGGGTAACTGCTGATTATCTGCCAGCTATCCTATTTGGTTAGTGTATGTAGCAAATTGTAAATTCATTTTGTTTTACTGTCTGATTTTTATTCTCCTCAGCCCCCCAGACTAATGGTAGATATGAATCAAAAATCTCCCGATATTAATACCAAAATGAATCATCCTTCTTCAAACAAATAATACAGGCACAAACACTTGCCATTCAGGAGTCATGAGTCACTTACTTGAGTTTTTCCCAGAAGCGTGTATGCCTGCTGAACTTTGATGTAATGATTGATATCAAAGCTCTTGCAGGTTTTTGACAAGGCTACATCCAGTTGTTCCTGTACAAAAGAGGACACAGTGATTAGTGCTTAATGTCGAGATTTAAAAATGAGATTGTTTAGAGAAACCTGAATAAACTGGTCACCTAAGGGATTTAACATATGTGACAGTGTCTAGCTCTATTGAAATAAATTATCACTGGCTTGTAATAGATGATTGTAGTCAATACAGGCATTAGTGCATACCATTATTATTATTATTATTATTATTATTATTATTATTATTATTATTATTATTATTATTATTATTATCATCATCTGACAAATATCAATAATTGCAAAACATGAAAAACAGGACAGTGAATAGGACAGTTGTGTTACACATTAGAATAGCTGAGGTATTAATGAGATGTAGATGTCTGGTCCATACTGGAGGATGTATAGTACAGTGCAGAAAACCATCTTTACTTCGCTTGTGCCAAAAAGGGATCTTTTAGTATCTGACTGTGACAGGAAGAAACGTCAAAAGAGAAGTAATTCAAATAGACCACAGAAAGCCTCATGCTGGCTTGACAGAAGAGTGGCAGTGCAGCTTATGTGGTTTGAGGGAGAGGGGTTCAACAATGTATACGGTACAATGCAGTTTCTTATGTTATGTCTTGCTATCAAAGTGGCTAAACAGCTTAACCAGGTTAAAAGGAAAACACACACACACACACACACACACACACACACACACACATATATACATACATACATACATACATACATACATACATACATAGTCACAGACAAACGTGTTTGGGCAGTTTAAAAAAATGAGTTTTAAAAAGTATTACATAACATGCAGAAAATGAAAAATTACATGCAAAAACTAATTTCATTATGAAAAAAGTTACATTTTGGATTCGTCTGACCATAAAAATTTGGTTGAAGAAAATACTAGGCTTCTTCAAGTATTCATAAATATATATATATATTTATACACACACACATATATATTCTTCTTTATCTTTTTAGATCTTTAAATGTGAGCAATTCATTACTATAAAAAGGTGAAACACTCCGTATTCCAAAACAAGAGTCATTTTATTGTTTAAAAATCATCAGCGTGTACAACGCGTTTCGACACGGAATGTGTCATCATCAGGTTCAACTGTGTTATACACAGGTGAGATAACTAATTGCACTATAAAGTCATTAGTTAAAACAGTTACTCCAGTGATTAAACAACATGAAAACAGCCATATTCAATTACATCATTAAATACATTAAAATTAAAACAGCAGAACGATAATCATTACACATAATTAGTTGGAATTCTGTTAAGTTAATATTAAGCTACATAGTACTTAAAAAAAAAAAAAAAACATTTTGTATATAGTCTTTTTATATAAACATGTTTGTCCAACAAGTTGTCATCTATATATGCATTTAAATTTGTGAGAATACCACCTACCATTAAAACTCAATGTACCCAATTTCATCCTTAAAAATGAATGATTAAGCTGTATTTTTATTTTTATAATTTTAATACATTGAAATCCCAACAGATGCTCCAAAAAACGACCAAATAATTAGTATTAAAAAGACTAGTTAGAGGTACGAGATCTAATGATTCATTAAGCCCATGTGGTTCCACTGACTTGAGTGTATATATCCAAAATTACTCTCTTCTAATTAGTTGTTTTATTATATACTGGTACCTCCTCTCTTAGAGACTGAAGCTTTCTCAAGCCTTATAAACTTGAGGCTTGATGCAGAACCATGGTTAAAGGCTTCATAATGTCTTTGCATAGTCCATGTTGTTATTCCGTAGAGCTGCCTTATGCTCTGCTATACAGGTTTTCAAGTTTCTTTTAGTTTGGGCTACATAGATCAGGCCACAAGGACATTTAAGCATATATAACACATAGGTTGTGTTACAATTGATAAAACTTCATATGGTATATCCGGAGTTCCTAAAGAAGTGGGAAAAGATACTGAATAAATGTTCGATGTATCTAATTTTATTAATTATTGAGCAAAGAAAGTTTGAAAGTGAACAGGTGAACACGGAAGTATTACAAATTAAAGAGAAGCTACAAGAAACTATGAATTCCGAACAATATAAACGGTATGAACAGAAAACAACAAATGAATTACAACAGTTTCAAAATGATCTGAAACGATACAAGAACAACAAATTTGAAAGAGATATACAAGACTATAAGGAGGGTACAGTCTACAATTGGAATGGTAAATTGAAGAAATACCAACACCGAGATGCATATCATTCTACAGAAGGCCATTCTTCTAGTCAGCGAGGGGGAATTAAGTGACCTGGGTCACCAAGTGGCTCTACAACACCAAGAGAGAACCGTTTTTTAGACAGACGCTCGAACTCCAGCCAACAATATCAAAGGTGAGGAAAACAAGGCGCGGTAAGAGACGAAAGACACTATAAACAGAGAAGGAGTACAAGGAGCCAGAAGCAGCAGTAATTCATATCTCTAAACATTAAGTTACTGAGACTCAATTAACTGTCCTTAATAAAAGCCTTTCTTTTGTTCCGCCAATAAGGTTAATGCATTTAAACTAAAAACATATTGTTATAAGTTCTTTAGGCAGCTCAAGCATTATTTTTCAACTAAAATTACAACTGGAACAATACCTACATTTACATCTACTGATAATTTTAAGAAAAAAATCTAATTTATTTCCAGTTGGGGTATTAAACCCTGATTACGTTTAGTAAAATAGTAGAGAAAGATATAGAAAAAATAATTAATAAAACATATAAGTTGTATATATTCAAACATGAATAAGCTTGAGAAGAAAGCTGTCAAAGAACTGGAAAACAATGTTGAAATTGTAAATCAAACCTGCTGACAAAGGGGGGTCAATTGTAATACAGAACAATGATGATTATGTAGTTGAAGCGTTAAGACAACTAAATAACAGAGTTTTATGAGCAACTTACTAATGACCCAATTGCTGTACTTAAACAGAGACGAGATTCTTACCAATGCTATGGAAAAAAAACTCAATCACACAGAGTCATGGCCTTCTTAAAAGTGGAATTTCCTGTTAAGTCTGTTTTTATACTTTACCTAAAATACAGAAGAACTCTTTGAAACCACCAGGTAGACCAGTATTATTATTATTTGTTTATTTAGCAGACGCCTTTATCCAAGGCGACTTACAATTACATTTTATTTTGCAAGTAAACCTAATCTGCCTACTGTCTAGAATTAACTGAATTCATATTATCTTCTAATTATTTTTTTATTTAGAGACAAATACTTTTTACAAATACAAGGTACAGCCATGGGCTCGGCCTTTGCGCCAAATTATGCAAATCTTTTTATGGGCTACTGGGAAAGACAAAATATTAATGACATTGCCTCTAATCCACTCTTACAGCATGTTATGTTTTGGAAAAGATACATTGATGACATATTATTAGTATGGACAGGATCTGAAAAAGATTTATTTTTGTTCAAAGATTATATAAATAATATTAGACCAACTTCAGAATTCACTATGAAATATAACCAGTCTGAGATTCATTTTTTGGACGTGTTGATTACGGTAAATAAAGATCATTTGTTTAATACTTCCATTTTTCATAAACCTACAGATAGGAACACAATTTTACGAGCTGACAGTGACCATCCTAAACTTTTGATTAAGAATACCTTATGGCCAACTCTTAAGATTAAAGCGGAATTGCAGTAATACTTCAGACTTTCAAACTGAAGCAAAAGAGATGCAAAACCGGTTTTATGATAGAGGTTACAAAATAAATCTATTAGATACAGCACTAAAAAGAACAGATAGTATAGACCATAGTGAGCTTTTGAAATCCAAAAAAAGGAAAGATTTAATTACAGATTGAATTACATTTGTTACCAAGTATAATTATATTGGAAAATATTAGAATGTGATCCACAACTACATCCCTTTGCTATAACGCCTCCTAGATTTTGCTATAGAAGGGGTAGGAACACAAAAGACTCTTTGGTGACCTCACTGAATAAATTTCCAACTACAGATAGCAATTGACTCCATAGGACAACCGATATCCATGGTAATATTTTATGTGGAAGATGTATTCATTGTCCAAATACTGATAACATTAAATATTTTACACATCCACATTCCAGTCGTAAATATACCATACAAAGCTTTATCAATTGTAACACAACCCATGTGGTATATACAGTATGCTTAAGTGTCCTTGTGGCCTGATCTATGTAGCCCAAACTAAAAGAAACTTGAAAACCCGTATTGCAAAGCATAAGGCAGCTATACAGAACAACATGGACTATGCAAAGACATTATAAAGCTTTTAACCATGGTTCTGCATCAAGCCTCAAGTTTATAGGGCTTGAGAAAGCTTCAGTCTCTAAGAAAGGAGGTACCGTAAAAATTGGTGTATAAGTCGCACTGGTGTATAAGTCGTCTTCCTCCCTTTTTGAGACAACAATTTCAGAAAGAAAGCCTATAGGGCACACTGGTGTATAAGTCACTCCCCCCTTTTTAGGACCCCCTAAAAATACCTAGAAAATAGAAAATCATATTTTCTACATTTTCTTGAAATTCTCAAATTAATAAATCGAAATTCGGGTAATAAAAAGAGACTTGGGTCATTTAAAACCTGACAGGTACCCGTGCCAACCGTGGTCTCATCAAAAGAGGCTACGGAGGCTAAGCCTACGTGTAATTTTGTAAAAGTAAAAAAGCTTACATCATACTTTCCAAGGTCTACTGTATTGCTGTGTATATTTCACCTGCAATCACCCTCTGTCAGTCAAGTGTTATTGTATTTGTATTGGCTACACGATGCAAGCTCGTGGCTAGCCTCTACCACTCATAATTAGACTTCATCTTGACGTGTCTGTTGACAGGCAGGTTATGGGTCACGTGTGGCTACTCCCTTAAGTTTCGATTTCGATATACAGAACATTGTATTTTTTCTTAATTTGTACGCCATTTTCCGTGCTTTCAATTGAAGAAAAAACAATAATAAAAAAATAACAATAAAGGTCGTCCATAGAATAAACTGGACCTTTTTAAACAGGGAGGGACCAAAACAAAATTGCCTTTTTAATTGCTCATGGTACAAAAAAATTTAATTATTATTATTATTTATTTCTTAGCAGACACCCTTATCCAGGGCGACTTACAATTGTTACAAGATATCACATTTTTACATTATTTCACATTATACAGATTCACATTATTTTACATACATTATACAGATATCACATTATTTTACATACAATTACCCATTTATACAGCTGGGTTTTTACTGGAGCAATCTAGGTAAAGTACCTTACTCAAGGGTACAACAGCAGTGTCCCCCACTGGGGATTGAACCCACAACCCTCCGGTCAGGAGTCCAGAGCCCTAACCACTACTCCACACTGCTGCTCAATGGTTGAGTATTCACAGTCTGTTTTTTTCAAACCTGCTCTTCATCTTCCAAATATTTTTTTTCTACGAATGACATCATTCAGGAGTCAATCAAGTAAGTCCACAATGTTTTTTTGTTTTATATATTCAGTTGCTTGCCTTATGTGCTATGTATACTATATTACTGTATTACATTTCTTATTAAATTACGAAGTACCTTTTGAAACATGCAACGTTTTATTGTGTATAATAAAATGTATATACAGTAGAAAGTCAATTATCTGATCTTTGATCAACAGTACTGTCTAATCAACCAAACGCACCTGTAATCACGTGATGAATTACATGTGGTGTATTACGCACACAGCTTCTGTTGCTAAAACAGCTATGAGATTTGCTGCCAAAAAAAGGACCAGCAGACTGATGCAAATGAAAGTTACAAAATTATTCTGACACCAAAACCTTAGGTGGAGCATTGAGTGCTTTAAATTGTTGCAGTTAAGCAAATTGAAACAGTCACCTCATTCTTGATTTTTCTTCTATTTCATCAGTAAGGACTGGAGATCCAGTCTATTATTGGGCAGCAAAGAACTTTTATTTCATTCATTTTGTAGGAGATGACATTCTGCATAAAGTATTAATTATGTATTTGATTATAAGGTTTCTTTACTTCTATGTTAAAGTTTTATTTTCATATTTTGATACAGCTTAAAGCACATGTAACTAGCTAAGCAAAACATTTGCAGTCTCTCGTATCTTGGCATCTGGGCAGAGAGCCAAAGTTAGCAGGTGTCTAATCAAGGTGGGTGGAGGAGTGGAGACACAGTGTGAAAACAGAACACCACAAACAAAGGTCTAGTTTGAAACAGTTTCTAACAGATTAGGTTAAGATGTCTGTAAAATCCTTAAATGTGACGCACTATAGAATGTGATAGATTTGGGCGAGTTTCCCCACTTACCAGGAGATGTGTTGAAGGTGTGTGATAGCAGGGTGCATCCATACTGATTGGAAGAGAGTATAAGAAATGGGGTGGAAATGCTAATATATTCATAGTATTTAATGTAATGTTTTTGTTTGAATCGTCAGTCAATTCTTTGATTTGACTTCACGGACGTCTGAGTTATGATAACATTAGGGCATGCTGTGACCTGAGCTTCTTTGCTTGCTTGTATCTAATGTTTATGCGATTGTATTAACATTATTTTCTTTTATACATATAAAGTATTTCCCTACAATTTCAATTGCACGTTATTAGAATGCCTTAACAGCAAGTATCAAAGTATAAGAAACATTTTACTGAATTTCTGAAGTTTAATGATTCCTAAAGTTTTGTAATGTGTCAAAGTTGTACTGAATTGTATTCTTTGATGATTTTCAAAGTTTGGTATATGGTACGTTTAACTACAGTATTTCGTTACCTGTAGGTGTTAAAGTTTTACTGAATTGCATTAATTTAATGATTTGTAAAGCTTTATAATTTTGTATGCTTAATGTGATATTAATACCTGTTCGATTGCATACAAATCGATTACGCGAACTAGTATCGGTCCTAATTATATATATATATATATTATATATATATATATATATATATATATATATATATATATCGTATTAGAGTTCAGTGCCAACACAGCAAGGGATAAAACAGGGGCTGTCTGTTTAACTCATCCTCAGCTTGGATGGTGAAAACTTAAACTCAGGGTTTAGAGCTTAGAGCTTTGCCAGTCACTCTAACCGCTATCCGAAAGCTGGCTGAAGATATATTCTTGTAGGGGGGTTAGTCCTGACTCGCTGGTACAGTACACCCCTGACCACCCAACTCCCACTTAATAGGCTCTTGTTAACTGTCAGTAAATGTACTGTATTCAAGCCCCAAAAACACACAAGAGTATAGTGCTGCAGAGGTTCTCACAGCTCTGCTTCTAAAATGCCTTAAATCATGCAATAAAATACTGCACCGTTCAAAAACCATAGTATTTCTGATAAACACTGCCCTCAATTAAGGAAAAAAGAAATTAAACACACACACATACCCCCGGAGGGTTGTGGGTTCAATCCCAGGTGGGGGACACTGCTGCTGTACCCTGTACTGAGCAAGGTACTTTACCTAGATTGCTCCAGTAAAAACCCTACTGTATAAATGGGTAATTGTATATAAAAATAATGTGTAAAAAAATAATATAATTGTATGTAAAAAATAATGTGATATCTTGTAACAATTGTAAGTCACCCTGGATAAGGGTGCCTGCTAAAAGAAATAAATAATAATAATAATAATAATAATAATAATAATAATAATAATAATAATAATAATAATAGCAGCACAGGTTCTGGTCCTGGAGGAGCAAGCCTCCCTTCTCCCATTAAACACAGTGTTAGCAGTGGCGAGTGATCTGAGCACGGGTTTTAATTGGTGGAGACCAGAGGCTTTTTTTTTTTTTTTTTTACCAGAGGAGGCTTTGCCTCCAGTGACTAACTCCTGTCTGTCTGAAACACAGCACTCCCACTATAGTAGATTGGGTGATCTGAGCACCCACATCCTCCCGCGACCCACATCCTCCCGCCCTCTTCTAAAGCGCTGCTGTAAGCAGTTGTATGTGCTGTTAATGTAGGGGTGAGGATTGATTGTTTTGCATTGCATCAGTGGTAAGAAACACACTATGTGGTGTTATTGTTTTATTTTGGTGCTTGTCTTGTGAAGGGGTCAAATGTGAAATGCAGCATAACTCAGTTGATCGGCTGATTAAGACTCCATTTGCCATGCTAGATTATACTGAAAAACTAAAACATGAAATTGCTAATAAGAACAGGTCATTTCATTTGGCAGTAGAGCATTACGTTTACGATTACGTATTTGAAGGGAAAATGTGAAACTTTAAATTGTCACGCACTAGAGTATAGGGCAGGGAGTCTTGGCTTAAAAAAAAATAAAAGACGTTCTTAGTTGTTGCTATGGTAACTTAAGATGAGACGCAACGTACTGTGTGTTTTTTTTCACTGTAAACAAAGTTACCTCACTAATACAGTAAAAGCCTTACAGAATGTCAAAAAGGACTCTAACACTAGAAAATCCTCAGCTAAAAGGCTTAGAAATTTAAAACTAAGTCTAAAGTCGCAAGTCAGTCAGTTAGTTCCCTGCTGTACTGTAGTAGTTTTTTGTTGTTTTTTTCGGTTAAAATTGAAAATCAGAAGCCCTAATCTTAAAGTATGTCAGTATTTTTTGTGATCACGCAACCCCCCCTACAATAGCCTTACAACCCCTTTTGGGTCAGGACCCCCAGTTTGAGAAATGCTGCCTTAAGGTATTGTAGAGTGTCTGCAAACACAATTCTTCAATAAAACTCAAACTTACCTCTATTTGTTCAAGAGTGTCTTGCAGTTTCGAATTCAATTCACTGAAAAGAAGAAGTGATAGAATTATTACAAACAATCCTGCTGTGCTGGATGCACCAAAAACAAACAAACACATTATCTAGGTATGTGGGGAAGTCTGTGTGTGAGAGGGAAAAAAGAGTGAAGAGGGAAAAGTGGGTGTGTTAATGATACCATCCTTCAAGATCTTAGGAACTTATTTCACATTGCTAATGTTTGCTCAAATTCAATTTTTAGTAATAGGGAAGCGGCTCAGGGGGTATACATTTTCTCCATTTGCAGTTTTAATCATTACTACAAGATTTCTTGGCAAAATGCTGTATACCTCAACGGTTCACAACAGCTTGCTGAGGAGCGAGTGCCTGAGCATTCTTATTCTGATTGCTTCCCCTCTCACTGCTGCCCTTAGTACAAGGACTACTGAGGAGAATGTATGAATAACCCTAATGTGCATATGAAGTAGTTAACCTACTGATAAAATCATTTATTAAACATGCAGTCGAGGAGTCTGATTTTTCAGAGCGAAGCTGACTTAAACCTGGAGCTCTGAAGACATGTGTCCAATTACCTTCTTAACGGAAAGTTTCACCTTCTTTAAAAGTAACTGTTCATTTTATGTTGTTAAAAATGCTTCCTTTAAGTGTCTGTGTTGCATTTCATGTAAGTGTTGTAACAAAACAAATAGAAAAGATCTAGTTTGGTTTAAAAATGTTCAAGTTACACCACAGTTTAGGAATTCCATCGTTAGGGGAAAAAAACACGGTAACTGCAAACTGTTTAATTCTCACTATGCGAATGATGCAGTCTAAACAGAAGACTAGAATTACAATTATGTTAACTGAACAGCAGGGTTTGAAACACTACACTCAATCTGCAACAAATGTTACTAAAAGCAATTAAGAAAACATCCATTTGTAGGGTAAGCTCTGCTTTTTTTTTTTTTTTTTTTAAATGTAAAATGCAATTTCCAATTAGTGTCTTTTTTATATGATTACACATTTATATGAAAAAGCTGAACTGGATTTTTGTTCAGAAAACAAACAAACAGGACTATATCCTCTCAAGAAGTTAGATTTAAGAGAATGATGTATTACTCTGAATTACACAGACTGAATATCCACTGAGCTGCATATCTCAATACACTGAACTCTGCCAACAGCACTGACTGTCCTCTGCTAGAGGAATTCCACAGAAATCTCTAGAAGACTCGTACCAACATGTGCGAAAGATTACAGTTACTGTGCACAAGCTTTCTCAACAAGTCTTTTACAGTATGTAAGAAAACGTTTCTAACGCCAAAAAAACTATTACAAAAAACAGACAAAGCATTATGAAGCGTATGAATACAGAGATCATTCCAATACCGATGAATGAAAAATTCAAAATACCAAATTCATTACAATGTTACTTTTTTTTTTACACGTGACAAAAATCTAGATGTGAAAAGAAGTTTTGCGAAAGAGTTTTATATCTCAAATCCTATTTAAACTTTTTTATTCCAAATTGAAAATGCATTCCCCAGTTTTAATAATAAACTGTAGACACACAAAACGATGCATTCTGTTTAACAATTTCACTGGAGCCTCACAGATCAACTCTATTTACACTTTCATGAATGATTTTCTCAAGTTTTCTGTCCAGTTTCTTTCCATCTGTTTGTTGACTAGATGTGTGTATCAGCAAGATCTAGTTAAAATTCGGTATGGCAAGCCACAGTATAATTAAACTTGTTTGGGTTGCATAATTGTTCCTTTTTTTTCTTACAATACAAACACTGTTTAATACTTGTGTTACTGTATATATTGCTTGAAATAGCTCATTTGTAATATGTTTCCTGGCATGAAAATGACAACATCTTGTATCTATACATCAACTAACATGTATTCTGTGGTTCTGATACACTGTAATATAGAGAAAAAGAGAACTGCACACTCAATTGTGCTCCAAAATACTTTAAATGCAACACAGAAGTACAACTGAGGTTATAAAAGAACAGGTGAATATAATTACACATTAGTAAAATACATGAATGTGCCAATTAATCAACAGTTTACTACAATGTCGCCAGTATACAATTCCACAACACTAGAAAATCTAGTTCATTACATGTTTTTTGTGTACATATAATCAATACAGAAATACACAAGCAGAACAATCAGATATATGAATTCACCTGTCCTAATGTAAGTTGACATAGATTATAAAAAGGAATTAATGTCAAATTCAACATTCATTCCATTAGGAACCATCGTTTTTAAATAATAAATCCAAAATGCTTCTCTATGTAAAAGTAAAGGATTTATGGCTTTAGCCTTGTGAACTTGTCTACTTTGGTGTGCGGATCCTTTTTTCTCTCTCCGATACACTGTAAACCATTACCTATTCTTGAAGGATTTGTGCCAAATTAGTTTTACTTCCCATGATAATTATGCTCTGCATCAGATTAACTACTTTAAATAAATTAGAACATACATAAATAACCATAGCAGTGGATAAGTAATGTTTGAATTGTAAAACTACATTTGATCAAATTCTTGATTAATTTGCTTGAAGCCAAGACCTTAAAAGGGAACAGCATTAGAATTGAATATAAAAAATCGTTTTTATCTAGTTATTTTCTCAGGAGGAGGGAATTCCTATTTCCTTTAAATGTTCAGCCAAAACTAATTGCTATACAAAATTGAGATATATATATATATACACACATATATATATATATATATATATATATATATATATATATATATATATATATATATATATATATATATATACACACACACACACACACACACACACACATATATATATATATATATATATATATATATATATATATATATATATATATATTAGTAAATCCCTCAAAATAAATGGGAAAAAAGTAAAAAGAAGGTATCATTGTATTCCTTCACAGAGGCAACTTGTTAATTTCCAGAAACAAGCTCTTTAAAATTGCTACATTTTTTAAATTAAACTAATGCATTAGGTAGATTGTTGGCATACTGCTAAAATAGTAGCTAAACTTATACCAAACACTGGTAAGGATTTGAATCTAGTCACTATTCATTGAACAAAATACTCTGACATATATACTTCATATCAGTTAGATATAAAATAGATGTATAGTGTTGCCCTTTGTTTATTTATTACTTGTCGCTATATTTTCCTTTATTCTTTCTGATTTATGTTAAATTACTACAATTCTATTCACTTGAATTTTGTTCTCTATCTCCAAACAGGATGCCAGTATAGTGAGAATCACTGTACACTCAATGTATTATTATGCTATACTGTATATCTTTTAGTTGTTCGTCCCATCCTAATCAGTTATTTATTTATTCATATGCAACTGTGTGGTTGGAGGGAACACACGCCTCCTGCCTCATCACACAAATTGAAATGAACACATCACTCCTCACAAACTATGAAATGTTACAAATAAAACACACTTTAATACAGGAGCTAATACTGTCCTATGCATTTGTAAGTTTTAACATGGGGTTACTGCATAACATTGTTTCCTGGTTTTCCTAAATGTCTACAAATAAACAGGTGTGCTATATTTTTTTAACCCTTGCTGAGCTAGTTGATAATGCATGTTAGTTAAGCATGGTTATTTATTTCCCTAACAAACGTACTTCAATTGTCTGGGTTTTTTTTTTTTTCAAAATGTAAAACTCAATATGTTAATTTCACATTGCTGAGCACACAGTGCATGATCCCTGCATTAGCACATTAAAAACCAGGGAGCTCTTACAATACCTTATCAGAAATGATTGCAGGTAATTAACTACTAGAACATGATACTGGTCCCAGCAGCTGTGTATCGCAAACCAAAAAATCCTGATTATCCAATAGTAGGAGGATTATGGAAGTAATATAAAAGTAGGCACCTGGCTAATAACCAAAGTGACTGAATCACGCACGACAGCCGAGGGAATGTGTTAGAGTTCACACATTCTAATAGTATTTGAATGTGCATTGGGCTTGATTCAAAAAGGTATTTTACACGAAAAGCAATTTGCACCATTTCTTGAATATAAAAAAAAAAAAAAACGTCAAAGCTATGCCTTTACACAAGTTCAGTAACATGAACCTGTGTAACATAAATTAACTTTTAACAACAAAAAATGGTGCAGACTGTATTTTGGTTTAAGTATGCTGATAAATATGCCTTTGTCCTTTCTTTTATAAGAGTCTGGTTTAAAAAATAGGTCTGCTATATCAATTCTACAGACCCTAATAAATAGGTTTTATGCAACATATTTCTAATACAGAGCTACCTTAATATTTAGCTACCTTAATACAGCTCATACACTTTACTGTCGACACCAAATCATTGTTTGTTTGTTTGTTTGTTTATTAGGATAAAATATTCCTGTAACATTTCAGATTACAGTCCCAAATAATCACAGTGCAGTAGAAACCAGGGAGTCATGAACTGACCCTTGAACTGTAATCAATTCGATTACTTTAATGTAGTCCTTTCCTCGTGAAATCTGCCAGTGTCGACACCCAAATTTGTATTTATTTATTTATTTTATTTTTTTCCCCAATAAGCCATTATAATATTTGGGGCAATGTTTTCACATCTCACAGATGCAGGGGCCCTAAAACAGAGCTGAAACCACCACATTGTATCTATTAAAACGGTATGTCCTGGTTTGAATGTATAAATGTCTGTATAGATGTATTGATTCTGTGTGTGTGTGTGTGTGTGTGTGTGTGTCCTGCTTTGTGTGACGTCTTGTCGTTGACTTGCTCTGTAGTCACACATAGTATTCTATTGAGCATATGTCACATTTCTATATTATGTAGCCATTATTTTGTTATGGCCGCCCTTTGTTGGTTTACAGGCTTAGGCACACGAATACTTTTTGTTACTGTTTTTCCTTTTGTTATTTTTGCACCTGAACGCTTTGCATTCCAACATAATTAACCCTGCCGGCGTTCACTGGTGTGGGTGGCTGTCAACGATATGACGGAACAGCGGCGCCAGAAAGGTTCCAATATGCCGGCGGCCTGCATTTCCAGCTGACCCAGAAAGCTGACAAAAAAACTGAAATACTGGCCAAACGCTTGACTTTTTAACAAAATTGGCGAAGCAAGACACAGAGCATTTAGAGAGCCTTGTTATTTTGAGTACAGTTCCCCTTTAAGAAAAGCTCAAAAGTAACCTCATAAAAAAAGGTTTGCTTATATAACTTAGCTTGGTGCAATGAAGAAAACAATTGGTCATTAGAATGGGTTTTTATTAAACAATTAAAAACAAAAAAATTATACTTTATCGCATTGATTAACTGCAACTTAATTTTGTTTTCTACTTGTGTTGCTTGATGAAATTAACTAATAAAATCCCCCCTTTCCCCAAATAAAAAAATGTAATGGGGTTCAGAAAAACCTGTAAAACAAAACAACACAGCACAGCACAAAATACTCTTACCACAGCAACACTGACAGTAACAAATACACAATATTCACTGGTTTCTAAAGTTTTTTGCCTGTAAAAACAAGATCAAGTTCTGTGATGACTCAATAAGAGTTTAAAATTCTGGTCCATTCCAGTGACTGGTAAGTTGTACTTGTTACGAAGCAAACAGTAGTATAGTAGCAGAGTCTCAATCAGATTTCCAAAGACAGACACAAGTGAGTTTTCAGAGCTCTGTGCTCTACTGGATAGGTACATCTACAATGCCTGGGGCACATACAGTGGATACATTAAAGGAATTCGAATGGATTCATAGGTCAAACAACAATCAAAAGTCCAGTGCTGTATATGTAAACAGAATTACATGTATACTGAGGTGTTGAATATGCAAACCTAAATTCAACCCTGTCAACTACATATACAGTAGAACCAGCCATATCCGATTTAATTGGTTCTCGGGGTCCCTCGGATATGTAAAAAAAATCTTCTCACAGGAAGTCGTTATGCTACATTGCAGTTGCTTTATTAACATCGGCGCATAGGCGGGATTTGAGACAAATGTGGGAGGGGCATTAGAATTGAATATTAAGAGTACTGTATATATCCTTCAGTTGGTAATCGATGCCATTATATGATTGGCTTGACCGTCATTTTCGGAAATGTCGGCCAAAGCAGCGACAACTTTTTCCAAATTATCGAGAAGGCTTTTCTGCAATTTAGAACAGCAAGTCGATTTTGTGTCGCTAAGCGATTTTAAAATTGTAGCCTGTCCACAAAAATCACCTTTCAGCAAAGCTTAAAAAATGGCATGGTGTTCAGATGATCCCTCAGTAAAGGTGTGTAGCGACATATTGCTCATCATATGCCGAATTGTTGTTACGCTGCTACATACACCCACAATGCACAGATTCAGGATATGCACGTAAGAGTGCACATACATTGCCAAGGGGTTTTCTTTTAAAATACGAGAGGCAACTCCACTGTAAGGCCCCCTCATATTTGCTGGCCCGTCGTAACACTGGGCTCTTAGCTTCTCAATATCAAAATCGAGAGATGATATTCTGCTTTTCAGGAGCATCATTAATGACTCGCCGTCTGTTTTTATTGTTCGGTGGAATCCTACAAAACTATTCCTGCACTGTAAAATCCCTGCCAACGTATCTTTCATTATTGAAATCAGCTCATTCTGATGCTTGCCTTGAACGTAACTAAATTATTTCTCGTGCCTTTTAAAGAAACGTTCAATTAGGGGGTTGTCATTTACTCTCAGTTCCATTCACTCTAAAATGTTGCCCCGATTAGAAGACTCTGCACTCATCATGGCCACGCAGTGTAATATTGGCACATCCACAGAAAATTAAACTTTGGCACACAGCTTTCAAGTATTGCCTGTTTTCCTCAATGTGTCTGTCATGTTCTGTATTTACTGGTAGTCTATTTTGCTATTTCGCCATCTAGTGGTAAATCAAAATAACTACACAAATTTAATATACTTATTCTACTGTACTTTTCCTATTCCTCACCTGTAAAAGTAGAGGGGCAACTGCCCACCCATTGGCCCTTTGTAATCCCACCAGTGCATCGGTGCATAATAAATGAAAAATGTCAGGTACATCAGTGTGTCTAAAACATCAAAGTTTGGTACTGCAAATATACTATACAAAGAAAAGCAGTGAAACGTTTTGCATAACAAAGCACCACTTACAAAATAGTATTCCGAAAATAGTTCTTACCATGCTTTCTCAGGACATGTGTTTCTGCACTGTGCGTGTTAACCCAGGACAGAAACAAGAACAAAAAAAAAACACACACAAACACGAACTGGCCTGGGCAGTTACATGAAGTGACAGCATGCAAATAGTCAAACAGAATTCCCAAACGCACCCTTTTCTTTTTTTAAATCTGGAACTGAATCCATTCTGTCCTGCTAAGACTTGAATTTACTATTTTAGACCTGTAATAGAATATGTATTGATCAGTTTCTATCTGTACTGTTCAGTTGGTAGTAGCCTGTGTAAATGACACGTGCCAGAGGTCCATCGGTTATTGTATCTTATAGGATCAGATATGACAGGTTCTACTGTATACAGCTACATGGTAATCGGCAAACAGTTCCTGAGGCTGTTAAAACCAGTGATTTAACATAAATATGCCAACATGTTAACTATACCTTATACAGCTGTAGTGTTTGAATGTGCTGGCTGCCTTTTGGCATTCCAAGCACAACTGGATAGCTCCAGGATAATCTTCCTCCTAAAAAGACAGAAGATGCATTTTATTTGTTTCTGAGATTTAAAAACAGTATAGTATTTTATCATGTGATCAAAGTGTTCTAGGTTACTATGCTTGAAAGAAACACAACACCCAATTATTACTATTTTCACATTTCTAGATGCATAATTTCACTGTCCAATGTTTATGCAAGATTAGCTCTTCCAAATTAAACAAAATCCAAGTGAGCATACTGTTCTGTGGTCTGCATATCAATCTTAAGACTATGTACAGAACAGAGAAGACAGTTGGCCCTAAGGTGGAATCTCCATCACAAGCTTTGCCTCAACATATTTTGAAAAGAAGACTGTCAATGAGGGTCAAAAGTGTAATGTAGGCTTTAGGCAATACTTCAATTAAAACCCACCAATACCGCAATACTGCAGAACAGTAGATTGGGGTTTACAGTATTGTATTTGTTTTATCATTTGAATTACACTTGTCAGTCTTTTTCTGCACCCTCCAAACTCTTATATATTTTTTTGTTTGTTTGTTTGAACACTTACCTCTAACATTTCGCTTAATCTTACATCAGTCCTTTGCTGTAAAGAAACAAAAAAGGTATTTCAATTTGAATCAAAGCTACAGGTGAAACATATCCTGTATTTTGACAGGTATCCTAGAATTCAGATTGTTATCATTTGTTACCAGTGTTTTAATTGTTCTCAGAGATTTCAGCAGTCCAGTCAGCAACTGTCTCTTCCTTTGATTGGCAAGAAGGCCAAGGCTTGCTTGTGTAAAACCTTCTTTTGCAAAACCAAGTTGCCTGAAACATTTAAAATACAGATTTTCAATTTATGCATTTAAAAAAAAAGAAGTTCTCATTGCATACCCTTCGTCATTTGCAATACATATGATGTGATCATCATCATATTCTTGGTCTGATATAGATAATGTATATTAAATTAGACAGCAGTAATACTCTTTGCTTTGAATCTAGAACCTGTGCAAACACTATTACTTTAATCATCAAAGCTGTCACATAGCCAATATATTTAAATCCTAACATATTACTATAAAACGGTTACCTTCTTGCATTTGTGCAGATGACTGCTCCCAACTGAAGGTTTGCTTGCAGTGAAGTAACACGGTCTAATTCCTATATGAAGTTAAAGTGCAAAATAGTCATATTATTTGCTGATATAAAACACAAAGGTGAATGTTACATTAAAACACAAATGTCAAAAAGCACTTCGGCACTACTATATATCTTATGCTGTTATAAGTTACATTTCAGTGTGTAGATGGTTTTAAAAATTTAAAAAATCACATTATTTTAGCTATCTACAGACACACTTATGTTAATATAACGATAATGGAAACTTGGTGTCCTTTGCTAAAGTGAACAGATTCTTCTTGCATTATAAACTGAATAAGGTCTTACAAGGGATTGTAAGATGTCTCCAAACTGAAAGGGACATATACTGTACAGTACAAATATTCACAAAGCCACCACCCTTCAGGATGATGAACAGCAAACAGACAAAGTTCAAAATGAGTTCATGTCTGAATATAATGGGTAATGAGTTGTGTATTAAGGGTCATGAACACGGTACCAAAGCTTTATGTATGCTTGCATGACAACCTCCTGGGCTTCCTGAGACTGACAAGGTGTTTGAGACTACAAGATGACAAAGTCATATTCATTCATTTATATGTATCAAGATTCATTGTAGATGTTACTGTGACATTAAGCGAGCCCCAAGGCAAAACACTAAACTAAACGTTTGTGTGTATACTGGAATGAGAATTTTCAACCATATAAACCATACATGCTTAGTATAAATCTAGAAGTTGCTGGCCTCAAAGGGACATATTATTTAAATGTGTTGTTTTTTTCCCCCACTGTTTAATTAATGTTTAATTTTTTTCATAGGAATGAGAAACAACCTTGAGTGTTTCAGAGACTTTGAACTACATGCCATAGTTGTTTGGCTCCAGATTTGTAATACTCTCCTTTAACAGGAGGTAATGTTTTGAAAATATGCCCCACCATTTCTAAATAAACTGCTCTGCACACAGAACAGCTTTAAGTAAGCTGATTACTACAGCATCTGCCTATAGTTGTTTATGTCATTGGAAGACTGTCATTTTTTACATGCTTTAATTATGGTTCCAGATTCAATGGTGTACAACATTAGATGGAAGAGAAAACAAACTGCTGTCCAACCTATCAATACTCTTGACAGTGGTGTTTTTGGTATTCTTTGTTAATGCAAAGGGTGAATATTTGTAAAAATAAATAAGTAAATAAATAAATAAAGTTTGGAGCAGAATGCTTTTTTAAATTGTAAGTCAAGAGCACAAAGTACAGTGAAACTGGGTGCCTCTGTATTCACTGGCTTGCTATATACAGTAAAACATTCTGGGAACTTCAAATAAATAATAAAAATCCATTGACAATGCATGGAGTTCATATTCATTATACTGGCGCCATTCACTCCTTGGAAGACCTGTGCACAGATTATCAGTGGTGTTAAAAAAACACAAAGTAACACGCCAAGTAAACTGAGCCTTGGGCAGGTATTTTGGACACAATTAGGCAAAAGCCCAATTTGCACATAGCTGATGTGTAGGAGTACCATTGCTTGCCTAAGAGGCAAGACAGCTGTATTCTGGTTTGGCAAATGATGCTCCCATATTATACAATACTTCAAGTGGTTTACTTTGAAAGGATTTCACTCTAGGTTTGGCAAATGAGCAACATTCCATTTCTCAAATAGGGTTCTAATACATAAAACAGTACCGGTACCCTAAGTAAATGTCAACAAAAATATGACCTGTTTTATTTCAAATTTAAAGGCTTTTCAATTTAAAAATTGGATTTCATACAGTTTTTATTTATATTCATGTATTCTTCAGAGGTCATTGGTTTGTTTTCTATTAGAAGTCAATTCCATTGCATTTATAGTTCTATTGTACTGTTTATATTGTGTTTTAGAAATAAAATTTAAAAAATGTTGTCTCTTGACGGTTGGTTTTTCCCTCTGAATAATAAATACATTATTATTATTATTATTATTATTATTATTATTATTATTATTATTATTATTATTATGATTTCCTCCGACATAGAATTCATTACATCAAATTCAAATTCTCTCAAAAAACCAAGGCAACCATGATCCAAACTATAAAAACAAGTATGTGACTAAAACAAAAGACTCCTCTGGGTATATTTTAGCTGATCCCCAGATTTTAATTCATAATGGGATTAACTTCAGAATAGGTTTAAAAAAAAAAAAAAAAAACAACCCTTTTACTACTAAAATGTGTGTTTAGAATGTAAAAAAAAAAAAAAAAAAACCCTTTTACTACTAAAATGTGTGTTTAGAATGTAAAAAAAAAAAAAAGAAATGACTGATTACATTGTCAGAAATAAGTTGCATACTGCAAAAGCTCCTCTTTTCTATTGCTCACTCTCATGTGATGAGCAGTGTGGGCTTTCTATTAATCATGCTTTATGTATTGCTCATTTACATTTCTGCAAGATGCTAAATAGCACTTCTGCAAACATTTCAGGAGTCCAGTGATTTACAGCAGCTATCATGTTGCAAATTACACAGAACCATTATCCAAAGGAACTCTGGGGAAATTACAACAATAAAAAGAGGTTATGTAAAGCCTTTTTCTGTACAAAAGGTAGATTAACAGTGATGCAGAGATAATATGATTGTGATAAAACGTCATGTATTTAACTGCCATCACAAAACAAAGCATAGCTACATTTTTCACATTGAAATTAATCACTCAAATTGACACCAATATCAAAACAGTGGCAGCATTAATTTAGCTTAGTATTTCTGATGGATTTGTAATGGAACAGGATTAGCTTTTTTAATCCCCATAGTCTGATGCAGGAATAATAGTTCTGACAGGTGTTTTGGCAATCCAGGGCAAACATATGAACAGCTTTGGGCTTAAAAGGAAGGTTATTAAAAGGGTGCCAAAGCAAAAAAATCTCTTATGATCCTGTCAGCATTATAAGGAAAACCAACCTAATAAAAAAAGTTCCCAGAATAATAGTATTAACAGGAATGCATTCAAAAATGGACTGAAAAGATCAGTCAAAAGACATCATTCGTATTACCTTAAGGAAGAATGCTTACATTGTAACTAAAGCTCCAGCAAGCAAATGTGACCACTGTACCTTGGAGAATGTTTTGATACATTGTTGTATTCATTCGATCTTCAAATCACATGAATGTCTCCAGTCCCTGGACTGCTAAAACACCCCCAATATAATGTTTAACTGTAGGTACTAGGTTTTCTTCATTGAAGGCTTTCCCTTTTTTTTCTCCAAACATATTGTGGTCCGTTTTTGGGGAAACATTCTATTGTAGTCTGACTGGACCAGGGAATTTTGCTGAAGAATGCTTTAGATTCCTGTTCATATGTATTGGCATGTTTTAGATGGTTTGTTTTATAGATTTTCTTTGAAAGTGGTTTGCAGCAAGGTCTAAGTGCATACAACTCTTTTGTGTTCAGATGCCTATGTACTGTTCGTAATATTATGCTTGATGCTTCTAAGTCATTCTTTAAGTCCTTGGCTGTTAATCTTGGATTTTTTATTTTTTTTTATTTTCAATCTTTCTACTGCTGCACCTGGTCTTTATAAACTTCATGTGTGCTCATAAGTAGTATTTTAGATATGTAGGCAATATAACCCTTGCTGAAGATTAGAAACAAATGCACCATCAATAGGGTGTAGGGCCATCATCGGTACGTCTTCAATTCCTTCAGTATAGAAATCTTCAGTAACGTCTGTTCTAAATAAAGGCCAAAGGAGTCCTCCCTTTTCACCCTGTTCCTTGTGAATTGCACAGTTAGGAGCATTGATTTAAATTGCAGGTGTTTCTAATGTATTGTCAACCCTACATAAACAACTCACTGACGTCTATTAAAACGATCTAAACTATCACAGGTTCAATAAATAAAGTGCAGTAGAAAACACCAATGTTGTTAAAAGGCTAAATATTTCATAGACCCTACAGTCTGTATGAGTAAAAAGGCAGCATAACGTGTGTGCAGCATGTGAAATCTAATCTTTTGATAAATGGCATTGGTCAGAACCGTGGAAAAGCTGTATTAAAAAGCTTCTTACCTTAACATATGAAGGCTGTTTTTCCAGGATTAGATCTGCTACCTTCTTTGACACCTACAGTAAAACATAGAATTGTGTACTGTGTAAATAGCTTGAAATTAGCCCCATCCCCCACCGAAGTTAGTTGTATGGTATAGAGTCCTGCATCGGGTCGGGTACCCGCGGGGCCCGCGGGTGACCCGCCAAAGCGAGTCGGGTTCGGGTAGGAATGTGAACCTTTTCGCGGTTTGCGGTTTGGGTCAAAAAAAAAAATTTCAGGTCTGAATTTGAATCACCTAAAACGTTTTCTGTATGCATAATACAACATTTTGTCTGTACAAGGATTGTTATAATAATTTCATCATAACTACTGACCACTGCTGAATATTAATGTTGGTGATAAATCTTCAGTCTTTACCAGGCCTGTATACAGCTGTACATATTTCCATGAATGACTAAAAACATCTACTAACTAATGCTCTCAAATGAGAAAGCAATAATTAATGCAATCTGCCAGAAGTATACTGGCAGTGCTGTAGTTAGTTTAATCCAAAATCAATACAATCAATAAATATCCCAAATAAGCGGCTGTCCCAATTAAAAAGAGAGGCATTTGAGACAACCTTGGGTCACACTTTTTTGTTTACAAATGAAAAGAAAAAGAATGGAACATTAAGATTAAATGTTAGAAACACATCATTTAATACAAGTCAATTATAATTTTTTTACTCCTGAACAAAATGAAATTACTATTTTTTATTTCTACATTAAATGAAAAAGAATGAAATCCCACCTCATCACAAGGCGAGTGCGACAGAGAGCGAAGGTCTCTGAGATGTAAATTGCCCTCCCGACCAGAAAATGCACTGTGTAAGGTTGGTTGTATGTTTTCTCCTTGACTGACGGACTTGGCGGTAGGTGGAAACCGGAAGTCAGCCATCTTGGGGAAATAGCGTAGCTGCAAGTGCTCTAAACCAATGTTTCTCAACCCTGGTCCTGGAAGCCCACTGTGTCTGCTGGTTTTCATTCCAAATTAGCTTAATTTGCTTAATTAGACCTTTTTAATTGTTTTCATATGTTAAACAGTTGCAGAGTTCAAGTAACTTGAAATGCAACTGTTAAGAGCGGAAAACAATTAAAAAGGTCTAATTAAGCAAATTATCAGTTCAATTAAGGGTCTAGTTGAGTAATTGAGAGCTCAATTGGAATGAAAACAAGCAGCCACAGTAGGCTCCCAGGACCAGGGTTGAGAAACACTGCTCTAAACGGCCCCACTGTGGTCAGATACGGGTCAGGCAGCGATTGGATGACACCGGGTTAACTGCAGGGAGGAGTTTTGTGGTACAAAGGGGGATGCAGTTGCACGAGTACGGCCCCCTTACACTGAATGCGAAACCTGAGCCGGAGCGCTGTTTTGTTTAAGTGTCCTTTGTCTTGCAGAGGAGGATTGAGAGCCAGGAGCTGCAGCCACAGAGCTTGCAGCCCACCTTGAGCACTACCCTGACTGCACTGCACAACACAGACACGCACCACATCCTGTACCAAAGAGCACAGTTTTTGTGCACAGAGGATTGTAGCTATTGGAGTGTTGGGCTTTTGTTTTGGGACTGGAACCTGTTCAAACCCATTTTTGCACTATAAAGTATTGTTTGGGCATTTCCTTTTTATCCATGCATCACTCACATCTTGACAGCGAGGCACCTGCAATGTTAATACCAACTTCCTTTGACACAGCAGTCTGAGACTCCAGCTCCTTCAAGAGTTCAACATGGTTTATGCAATTTACGCAAGTCACAGCATAATCGCGTACTCATGTACTCACTGCACTGTGCTACGCGAACCTGTCTTACTCTGAAAATACTGTATCTCAATTTAACTACAGTGCTCTCGTGCTATAAGGCTCTCGGTTATAACGCTCCTACAGCATGTCCCCCAATTTACTATACTAGTGATTCATGCAATATTTCTACAGTAAATACAGTACCGGTGTGCAAACTATAAACAACTTCACAGTCTAACTTCCATTTCTGTCTCTCCCTTTTGATACAGTATCTGAACCGAAGAAAAGCTGCACTGGCACTTTTTAACACAGACATCTTATTCAGCATTCGTTTTATAACTAAAATATTAGGCCTACTACGTGGTTATCTTTCCTAATGTATTAACTTTTTTTTTCTGCGAGAGGAGCTGTTGCTTTCACTGGGAGACGAGACGCTTCAGCCCCGCTCCGGTAGCCGAACCTGGGGCAAGCCCATTCTCTCTTCCCCTCTCCTGACCCGCTCTCCTTCACGCACTTGGTTTGCTTGTCTCTTGCCTCGAACTGAACTCCTGACGGCCATTTAGCCAGGTTATTTATAGTTTAAAAACTGCTAATTAAAATGGGAATGTTACCCCTTTTTTTTTTGTAAAAAAAAATAGCGTTGGTGCTTTATACACGGTTAATTCATGGAAAGTTACATTTTTGCTTCACTATATGTGCATTATAGAGAGGGAGTTATTTTATTTTGTATTTTAGTCAGATGTGTGTTGTTATGTGTCCTGTGTCGCCACTAAAACCCTTCCCTGGTTATAACACTCTTTGGTTACAATGCTGATATTGCGTGTCCCCCGAGACCCGCGTTATAGCGAGGGAGCACCGTACATAAATAGCATTGGGAAGAACCATCTCCCAGAGTTGTATCCCATTTTAGCAGAAATTTTAGCTGAAATCCCAATTATCTAGTATCCCGATTAGGCGGCACCGACTGTACCATATTCCATGTTTAACTTTCATAGCAAGAGGGAAAGAATGTTTAATCAGTATCACAATAAAGAAGTGATTAATTGCAATTAATTGTAAAAATATATAAATATTTATATAGATTATCTATATCCACTTTTAATGAAATAAAACAATATATATTTAATCTGAATTATATAAAACAAACTGCCGTAGTCAGGGCAATAGTTTTAACTGTTTATTTCTGGAATTAAATTAATTTTGATGCACTTTATAGCAGATTTTAAAAAGTAACAAATAACAAAACAAACAACTGTGCTTAAGAGAAAGTGGTGTTAGCATTAAATAAATGCACGCAGTTGTCATAGCTTTTGTTATCTGCACCTTTTTATAAGCTGCTATAAGTGGACAGTGGTGCTCTAGTTAAAATATAAATCCATGGGTAAGTTACAAAACAGAGTAGTCACACCATTGTTCAGAGTAGTTTTATATAATTATTTTAATCCTCTGAAAATGTGCCTCTACATTTGCACTTTACTGAAAACAGGGCTCTTGAAGTGTTTGATAGTTAAATGCTTGTTTTGACTGTGCTGTTATGATTAGGCATGATTTTTTAGTACAATGATGCTATAAATCACACTTTCTGTAATACATCTGTTTCATATTTTCCTTTTATTCTTAAATTGCACTTACTTTCGTATTGCATGCTCCTTAAACTGGCACATACCCAACACAACTTAATACAGGAAAATAGAAAATCAAGACCATTGTCCAGAATCAAACATGTGTTTTAAGATATCCCTGTTTTGTCAAGACACCTGTTAAGTCAGTGGTTAACTACGGTATCTAAATTCCAGACACAACAGGTTCTGCTGCTGTTGTTTCCTTTTTTTATGGGGGGGGGGAGCTGGACCAAAACATTATCTCCTGTTTATTAGAAAACAATCCAGTACCATCAGCCAATCAGCGGGCTTCTTTCAAGACAGTACTGTAGATGCCCACTGCTACATCACAGCATCAAGTGTGAATCCAATTTAAAATCAATCCACACATTGATGCCAAAGTGATTATAACAGCCAAAAGCAAAAGTATTGAAATAAAATAAAATGTTAGTTGAGGTCCATTGTGAAACAGGATAAGTAAGGGATGTTGTGCAGACCAACTTGATAGTACAGTAATTTGAGGAAGACCGTGCTTACTAAGCACCTGGATTTAAAGGGCCGTTGTAGTCTACCGCCTGCCGTCTCAGTGCAAATATCTGGAAGATGCTTTAAATTAGATGCTTCTGTGAGCACATCAGTTTATTTTTTATTAAGGTAGCTTAATTTGCTGTGGTGTCTCAACAATAAATAACAACCCTAAAATGGAACCTTGTTCTATAATGACGCACAACTGAACTCTGCCAAGTTCAAATGAAACAAGCACAATGTGCTGCTACTAAAGGCAGCGGTAAACACTTTGATCTTTTAAAGCAGGCAGCGATCATATTAATCAATAGACAGGAGGTCAGCAAATGCTACTTCACAAAATGCACCTCTATTTGTGTCTGAAGGTATAACAACAAAAGAAAAAATGAGGTTGGAGAAATTAATGAATGAGAGGTCTGAAAATCAAAGCCACTGATTCAAGGTATTGAATCAATGGCTTGGGAAGTAAATATATTTTATTATTATTATTATTATTAAAAAATAATAATAATAATAGGAATATCCAGATTATTATTGATTTATTTAAACATGAATAATACCTTAATAAAAATATTACATGTATAAAGCGCTGTTACACTGGATGAATGTCTGGTCAGTGACTTACAGCACGGGCTGCTCTTTGGACACGGGCTGCTCTTTGGACAACTATAAAAACAAATGAGATTTCATATCTCAACTGAAAGCTGATCTCTGAAGCTCGGAGAATCGGTGGAGGTAACCCAAAATAAACAAAATCCAGCTCAGGCACAAACTGCAGGTATCCATAATTTAGGCTATCATGGCAAAGCTGCTAAACAGAAGCCTTTTCTCACAAGAGCCTGGCATCTTCTTAAGAGTGTTAGTTTCTTTTGCAGAGCGCGAATCCTTGTCTCCCAAAAACGTGCCCCTTTATATTTCTTTTTGAGCAGAGTAAAAATTTCAGAAAGTTAGATGCAGCTTTATTGATTTTACTTTATTATTTATAAAACAAAAACATGTATTTTTTTTTTATATATACTTACACACATCACTACACTAAATGAACAGCACTAATGGATAACTCCATAAATGTGTGATCATCCAACACAATTATTGGAATTACAATAACTTGCTTTAAAGGTTAATATTTTAATTAGCTGTCCCACATGTTAAGATCTATAAAAATAAATAGCAAGATTATGTTTCTTTGACATTTGTACAGTAGCATGGTCCACCCTTATAATATTAATTACAGGACCATAGACTATCGATCGCTGAATATGGAAAGACAACAAAACATAGGTATTACTAAAACACAGAAGTATGACTCAAAGCAGAGATGCTGCAAGGGGTCTATTGTGCCACAGTTGATCCAATTAATGACTATGAGCATATCAGGTTGGCGATCAAGTTCAGTTAATATTATTGTAGCCTACAACTAGATTTTTTTTTCAGAGCTCCTCCTTATTATAACCTTCTTCAGACTGATTTATATTTCCCTTAAAAAATCACTTCAGATGTATTTGGGTGCAAAAAGCAGGACCTGCTGTCAAACCAACAAATCCTCAAAAAAAAAGCAGATGACCTTGTCTTTTTAAAATGCATCTAATCTTCTTTGCTAACCATACAGCTTACACAACACAAAATTGCCTTCGGCAAAATAAATTGTATCAAAGGTTTCACTTGATCACTGCACTTCTCTTTCTAGTGCTGTTGTTCTTATTACTTTTTCAGCCTTGATTCTTGTAGACAGCAGCCCTGTGCAACCCCCGCTTCACCATGGAACATGTTCTCATTTCTCTGCTGCCATGACTGGAGCCCATCCACAACATTTTAAGATTATTCAGACTGTCCCACTGTAAGTCTTCCTTTACAGGTGCAACTGTTTATGCAAGCTCTGCATACCACACATTAAGTGGCTTCTGTAGGCATTGTAGGTTAAGACACCTAGTCCAGATCGGTTGTTCTATTATAACGTTTTATAATGTTCCTGTTGGCAAGAAGCATTTAGAGCAAATTTGTAACCATACAAACTGAAGCCTGAAATAAACAAAGCACATTCTACTGAACATGTTTCCTTTGTTTTGTTAGGTCATTTGGTGGGGTACACTCCCAAGAAATGTATACTTTATTCTGAGCGTTATAGTGTATAAAGTGATATATGCTGTACGAGTTACAACCCTTAATAGAGCTATTGGTACTACTAGTTAGTAGCTCAACCAAGGATGGTAGTTCATACAGCCTAAAATAAAATATGTATTGGATCCAGGTTCCCAACGGATACACCAAAATTACCCCCAACCTACGACATTATTGGAATTTTCAAAACTCATCTTAATAAAAATGTTCAGCCACTCCAGTGTCGCTTTGGCTGTGTGTTTGGGGTCATTGGCCTGCTGAAAGTTGAATCTCTGTCCCAGTCTTAGGTCTTTTGCAGACTGAAGCAAGTTTTTCTCAAGGATTTGCCTGTATTTAGCTCCATCCACTTTGCCCTCTACCGTGACAAGCTTCCCAGTCCCTGCCAATGAAATACATCCCCATAGCATGATGCTGCCACCACCATGCTTCACAGTAGGGACGGTGTTACCTGGGTGATGTGCTGTGTTGGGTTTGCGCCAGTTATAACGCTTTGCATTTAGGCCAAATAGTTACATTTTTGTTTCATCGGACCACAGAATCTTTTGTCACATCTTTTCAGAGCCTCCCACATGCCTTTTTGCAAATTCCAAGCAGGATTTGACATAGGCTTTTTTCAGAAATTGCTTCCTTCTTACCACTCTTCCATACAGGCCAGATTTCTGGACTGCCTCAGCTATTGTTGACACATGGACAGTTTCTCCCATCTCAGCCATGGAACGCTGTAGGTCTTTCAGAGTTGTCATTGGCATCTTGCTGGCTTCTCTGACCAATGCACTTTTTACCCGTCTGCTCAGTTTGGGAGGATGGCCTGCTCTAAGCAGATTCTGGGTGGTGCCCTATACCTTCCACTTCTTAATGATCGACTTGACTGTGCTCCAAGGGAAATTCAATGCCTTTGCAATATTTTTATACCCCTCCCCTGATCTGTGCCTTTCCACAACTTTATCCCGGACTTGTTTTGAAAGCTCCTTGCTCTTTATGGGAGTATCTTTGCTTTGAATGCACTACTCAACTGTGGGACCTTACAGAGACCGGTATATTTAATCTGAAATTATGTGAACTACTTTTATTGCATACAGATGGACTCCATTTAACTAATTGTTTGAATTCTGAAGGCAATTGGTTGCACCTGAGCTTATTTAGGGGTGTCACAGCAAAGGGAGTGAATACTTATCTAATAAAGATTTTTCAGGTTTTTATTTTTAATTGATTTATTTTTTCACCACAGTCCCCCCCCCATTTTTTTACACATTGAAAGTGTTGAGTAGGTTGTGTAAATCAATGGGAAAAAATCCCATTTAAATGCATCAAGATTTCAGGTTGTAACACAACAAACTGTGAAAACGTCCAAGGGGGGTGAATACTTACTATAGACACTGTGTGTGTGTGTGTGTGTATATATATATATATAACACACATATATATATATATATATATATATATATATATATATATATATATATATATATATTTCACCATATGTATGTATTCAAAGGATGCTTTCAGCTGAAAAGGAGCAAGATACTTATACTATATGCTAATATGCCATCAGAAAATGTTTTCCTTCAACTTGAAAGATATTTAACTTACAGCCGCTTGTTGCTTCTTCAGTTTATCTCTGTATTCTTCTATTTCTTGAAGATTAAGAACAGGAGGAAGTTTCTATGTATGGAAAAAAGAAAGAAAAAAGAAATTCAAGTAACTGTCCAACGAAATGGCATGTCAAATAAAAATCAAAAAAGACTACAAATGAAAATATTAAGCACTATATATATATATATATATATATATATATATATATATATATATATATATATAATTATTTTTTGGAATGTCCAGTTATGTCCTCCGATCTCACAAGCCTAAAGCCAGAATCACTTTAACGCAGATCAACCCAGAGAACAGAGATCAGCCCTGCTTTTTATCCGCTCTTAATGTGCTCTGTGTCTGGCCAGTAGCGTTCGCTGTTTCGCGATGAGTAGAAGGAGTCCCTGCCAGTTTCCCATCCCCCACCCCGGAAGCGTTGGAGCCAATGTGACGCCCCCTTCGGAGTCCACAGCAAAGTTCAGCCTCTGCACAGCCCAGACACGAACTGGCGCCATCCAAGCTGTTTGACTCATCCTGCTCTCCCAGCGGCAGCGCTTTAACTGGATAAGCCACTCGGGGACCCCACACTTAACAAATATTAAGTTGAGTATTATTTCAGTGTGCAGTTTAGAGAGAGCTTTATCAAGTGAGATGAACAGCATCTAACAGAACCCTAAAACAGGTAATTGCTTTTTTCTCTTGGCTGGATTCTTATTATGCAATGTGCTGTTAAATCTAATGAGATTTCACACTGACTGTAACCAGCTAATCCATCAATCTGGCTCTGATGCAGATAATACAAGGCCTAAACTTCAAATGGCATGAACAGTTTACTCAAGCTGTGGTGGCTAGCAGATGTATCGCTCAAAAAACAACCCTATAAAGTCACCCAAGGGATCCAAAAATAAATTATCTTAAAAGTGGAATCTGCTCTAGAATAATTCCTTTAAACCCTGTTTATACCCTCCCCAGGGCAACAGCAGGCCTATTCGTGCACTGTCATATGGGTTCAACATTTATTGTATTATTTTTCTTACCTTTAGCTCATGCTCCACAATGTCAAAAGAATCATTGGAGAAGTAAACTTCCTCAATACTATTAATTATCTCTTGTTCTGCTTGTGGATCGATAGGTTGCTCTCTCATTTCCCGTAGTTCTTCCTAATAGAAAGAATAACATGAGACAAAGATTATCTGGCTTGCCCCATCTCCGTGCCAGCAAAAATGCAAATCATCCGCCCCAGCAAAGTTTCTTGATGTAACCCATTAGGCCTCATTATACCATAAACACAGTACAAGCTATAACTCAAATAGATTTCAAGCCATTCTAGTTTAGGCAGCAAACAAAGTACAATATGGTCTCCTGCAAGAAGGAGGTTGTTTCAGGAATCAATATGTGATAAAAGAGAGACCCTTGAAATATTGCAAGTAATCTACTCCAGTAGACACCTCAAATATAATGTTGTTCAATCACATTAAGTTTAGAGGACCCGTTTTCTTAAAAACCGATAAGAGATCAAGGGGTTATTATTATTATTATTATTATTATTATTATTATTATTATTATTATTATTTCTTAGCAGACACTCTTACCCAGAGTGACTTACAGTTGTATACAAAATAAAATACATATCAAGAATTACAGTACAATTAAGAGCAATATACAAAATACAATGACTTCAGTCCTAATAAGAGCAAATACAAAACACAGTATGATTTGATATCGAGGCAGTTCAAGAGCAGATAACAGTGTTGATAGTTACATCAGGGTTAGATACCTGTGCAAGTGAAATACAAAATACTACAGATTGGGTTAAGTGCAGAATTAAATACTGTAAAATAGGGAGCAGATACGTGCAAGTTAAAGTGCATTAAAGGCAGAGTGCTATATTGTCTAGAAGGGCAGAGCTGAGTTTTACAGGTATTGTCTTGAGGAGGTGTCGGAAGGTGGTCAGGGACTGGGGAGTCCTGACATCCATTGGAAGGTCATTCCACCACTGCAGGGCGAGGGTGGAGAAGGAGTGGGCTCCAGAGGCAAAGGAGCGTAGAAGAGGTACAGCCAGTCTTCTAGTGCAGATGGCGTGGAGAGGTCAGGTGAGGGTGTAGGGAGAGATGAGGGTCTGGAGGTAGCTGGGTGCAGTCTGGTCAAGGCATCGATAGGCGAGTACAAGAGTCCTGAACTGGATGCGAGTGGAGTGAGCGGAGCAGTGGAGTAGCAGAAAAGCGAGACAGAGAGAACACCAGGCGAGCAGCGGAGTTCTGGATGAGCTGGAGCGGACGGGTGGTGGACGCAGGGAGGCCGGTCAGGAGGGATTTGCAGTAGTCTAGGCAGGAGAGTACCAGGGCCTGGACGAGGAGTTGTGTGGAGTAGTTGGTGAGAAAGGGTCGGATTCTTTGTATGTTGCTCAGGAAGGATCAGCAGGTGCGTGCTAGAGTGGAGATGTGCTGGGAGTAGGAGAGGCAGGGGTCCAGGATTACTCCGAGGTTCTTGGCTGAGGAGGAGGGAGAAAGCGTGGTAGATTCCAGAGGAATGGAGATAGAGAGATAAGAGGAGGGGAAGAGGAGGAGGGGAAGAAAAGGAGGTCAGATTTAGAGAGGCTGAGTTTGAGGTGATGTGAGTGCATCCAGGAGGAGATAGCAGACAGAGAGGTAGAGATACAGGAGGGAATGGTGGGGTCAGGAGGGGGGATGAGAGGAAGATCTGAGCATCATCAGCACAGAAATGGTATGAGAAACTATAGGATGCGATGAGGGGGCCCAGGGAGCGGGTGTAGAGACAGAACAGGAGAGGACCCAAGACTGAGCCCTGGAGGACTCCTGTTGAGAGAGGGTGAGGTGTGGAGGATGAGCCGCGCAAGGTTACCTGGTAGGTGTGGTCGGAGAGGTAGGCGGAGAACCAGGCCACAGCAGTGCCAGAGATTCCCAGGTCAGCGAGAGAAGATAGGAGAATAGAGTGATCGACAGTGTCAAAGGCAGCAGAGAGATCAAGGAGAATTAGGACAGAGGAGAGGCAGCACGGGCAAGTTGAGTAGCGAGTTAGTGACAGACAGGAGAGCCGTTTCAGTGGAGTGAGCAGAGCGAAAACCAGATTGGAGAGGGTCAAGCAGAGAGTGGTTAGACAGGAAAGCAGAGAGCTGGCGGCTCGGTGTACTGCCTGCTCAAGGATTTTAGAGATGAAGGGTAAGAGGGAGACAGGACGGTAGTTCTGGAGGGAGGTGGGGTCAAGGGTAGGTTTTTTGAGGAGGGGGGTTTGAAGGCAGAGGGAAAGAGGCCAGAGAGGAGAGAGGTGTTGAGAAGGGAGGCGATGAAGGGGAGTAGAGAGCAGCAGGAGCATCAGCTTGAAAGATGTGAGTGGGGAGGGGGTCCAGGGCGCACATGGTGGGTTTGTGGCCCTGGAGGAGGGAGGAGAGGTCAGAGTCTGAGGGGAGAGAAGGAGGAGAAGGAGGGTGAGTTAGTAGGGGGGACAGAGGGTGTTGGGGTTGGAGCTGGAGGGGGTGGGGGGGAGGGAGAGGTGTTAAAGAGTTTGCAGATATCAGAAATTTTAGAGGAGAAGAAAGAGGCAAAGTCGTCAGAGGAGATAGAGGAGGGAGGGGGAGGAGGAGGAGGGAGGGAGGGTTGATGAGGGAGGAGAAGGTAGAGAATAGTTTCCAGGGGTTGTTAGTGGAGGATTGGATAAGAGATTGGAAATAGCAGCGTTTAGCAGAGGAGAGAGTAGAAGAGAAGGAGGAGGAGGAGGAGAGGAGGGAGCAGTAGATGTCTAGAGCAGCAGGGAGTTTGGTTCTCTTCCATTTCTTTTCAGGTTAACTGAAGGAATGAAAAGCCATTATGAATTTAAGGTTACTTTATTATGCTATAGAATGTCTGTTGGGCAAATGAGTTATTGATTTTCTCAACTCCGAGCAAACCTCATCTGAGAGAAAAACTAACCAAAGTATTATCCTGTTTTCTTAACCGGTGTTGCCCTCCATAACTTGTGTACCCCCATTAGCTGAGCAAACAGCATCTGTATGGGTAAATCCTATTAATGGTTACACACCCCATACAATCTTTACCCATTAACAGCCATTAAATGATACATGTTGGAATTGCATATAACCAGCCACAGGGATATAGTGATGGCGGCCATACACACGTGCATATGGTGGACGTATGTCATGCGATCAACTTTGAATGATACAGATAGGTCTAATTTTGTATTTGCAGCCGCAGCATTTGGTGTAAATTACAAACATTCATGTCTATTATTGGACTGCTGTTTCAGTTTTTCAGACAACTGAACCCCTTGGACCTACAGTGCACTCTGCTGAATGTGGTTGACATGGAAGTTAGCTTTTTATGGATTAAAGTAAAATATCAAAATCTTTGTTACTACTTTTTTTTTGCACGTTCATTAACGGTGGATAAAAGTTTGTGCTGTATTTTTACTGTAGGTAGGCATAACAACCAAAGGCATGCTGGTGTTCTGACTGACAGCATTAACAATAATGTGCTGGGAGAGACTTTACAAAAATAATTCAAGGAAGGTAAGAACCACAGGCAAACAAAGCGATAAAACACATCCTTAAATCCTTGTGTCTAAATACTCAGAGTAGTAAAAGTCACAAGTTAAAACTTGAAAAGAACATTCCAAGATCTTCACCAAGTACACGAATGGAAAGGCTTTAAGACCTCTCGCACAGTACAAGCACAGATATTACCCTAACCATGTCCTAGCTTCAGTTTCTTTTATTTGTTTTTGTACTTGCTTCGTTTCCTTTGGTGTTATTTTGGGTTATTTTCCCCAAAGGAAAGAACCACTTAATCCAGACAACATTGGCTTACCATCAAGTGTAGTTTATGTTACGTGTCATTGTATTTTGTTTTTTTTACATAAACATCCCTTGCTGCAGTCTGAAGACACCCCAAGGTTACTCCACTTGTTCTATACAAATTGCATTTACATCTGTTCTGACCAATATCTGCAAGCAACTTGATTAGCTTTGTGATTTGTTTTTGTTTTTTTATCCCTTAAGAGCAAGAAAAAAATAAATAAATACTTTCTGGCATGTGATTTATAAATATTACAACAGGACCATCTGTCATTTTCTACAATAAAATATCGATTTGTTAACCATTAAAAAAAGAGAACAACAAAAATGGAAACCGCAGTTACATAACTTTCTGGAAAATCACAGGCAGACCTGCAGTTCAAACAAAAACACCATTAAAATCAAATTAGGTCCAGCACTTAACAATTAATTACAGTGTAACCCAAGAATGGAATTTAGTTTAAATGTAATTTTAACCTCTTTTCATCATATATATTCTCCATCCGTTTTTTTTTTTTTTTTTGCAATCTCTGGTATTAATGAATAACTGCAGTGGGTCTGTCATCTACAGATTAAATCTCTCAACATTCCAATGGTATGTGTCTCTCTCCCGGGGTTTAGCAATACAGTTCAATCAAAAAAATCTTAACCTGTATTGAAATACAGACATGACATGATTTCATATGTTTTACAAACCCAGTCAAACACGTTTCCATTTTTAAAATTAAAAACTTTTTATAGGAATATAAGCGAGGTAGGGAAAACACAATAATTTTACAATAGAAATGACAGCTGAGGCGGTGAGTTTTTGGACATTTATTTGAGTTCTGGATTAAACTAAATATTTTTTTATATATATTTCAGACCCCCAGAGTAGAGGCTCAGAGGTTTTTTTATGCAACAGTTCTGCATAAAATGGGTGCAGGGCTAACCCTGCCTGCTTTAGAGTGCATATTTCAGTGAAATATGAAAACAAATCTTATGGTTTATATGAACATCAATATAAATGTTCTTTACTTTAATATTGTCTAATGGAAAACATATCAGTTCTAGATCCAGATGATCATTTATTGTAGTATTGAGATATCCTCATTTTCTGCTCAGCTTGTAAAAGGATGTGAACCCTACTGCATGTACATACTAAAAACATAAGGAGTCTACATTACTAAAACAGCACTGAAAAATACATTATTTACCTTGTGAACACACTTAAAATCCATTTCCAGAGAAGTGATGAAGAAACAAATGTTAAAAAAAGAAAGTTACCTAAAGTGAAAATACACTAGGTAAATTACATTTAAAATAAATAGCATTTAAACAGTTTAATTGATCTGGTAATGCCTCATAAAATACATACTGTAATAGTGGATGCATTGTATAACACTCACTAAAAAGTGATAGTAGCAGTTAAAGGTTTATTAACCTGCATATATTATACTGCATTTGGAAACCAGGCTCCAGTTACAGAATATTATTGTTCAAGAACATTTAAGGAATCAGTGTGCAGCGTTAGCAGAGTCTGATGCATCGAAGCAGTGAGAGTGGAAGGGCTTTTCTGTGGGTGGATGAGTAGGCGTTAAGAAATGAGGAGGTGGATTGAGTCACCATTAATTTAGACCTGAAGAAGGTAGGAGAAAGTGTACCAAGGCAAAGCAAGTACAGTTAATATTAAAACCTACAAATCTGACTTAGACATTAGAAAAATTAAATTCATATGACCTGTGACCACGGGAACTGGGTCACCATGAAGCCAAGCTTCCCTGTGCTGTACTAACCTAATGTAAAACCAAGTGTTCATTTGCCAGGTCAAGTCAGTGAAAACCTGAGTGGCTTTTGAGAATGTGTAGAGAGTTCAGTGGTTAGGATTAGTAGGCTGTGGACAGCCTAGCGACCCTAAATCTCCAAAGTTACTTCTGCATTGTTAAGAATAAGACTGTGTATCAGCTTGCTAGGACAAGCGAACAAAGGCATTAGCTAGGTAGAGTAGTGTTCCTGATGCTTAACTCCTCATCTAGGGGGATAGCACATATATACAATCTGTGATGGATAACTTTTGTTACGTTAGGCTTTTGAAAGTGTTTTATTTTTTATTTGCACTGCTTTGTTCCATACGGTGTGAAAGTTGACCATGCTAGGAGCAACCATTGTTGGTATCCTAGCAACAGCACACTGCTGTAACTTTAACTGAAGAAATATATGGATATATGTAAATAAACCTGGGGACCTAGACACTTTCAAAGCGAGACACTATTACAGTATACAGAGGTATATTTCAGGCCTAATAACCATGCTTTTCAAGTACTGAATACATGGTACTGTATATACTAAACAAACAACAAGAATACAGAAATTGTTAAATCAGATTCAAATTTATGTTTGTTTTTTTCCTGTCACTATTATCCCACTTGACCCTACTTCAAAGAAAGGTGATATTTTTTGTAAACCAAAATCCATCCAGAACTATTAAACACTCAACAGTGCAGAATTTATAAATACTAAAAGAAACTTCAATTCAACGACAAACATTTTTCAATGATGTTTTCTTTTTTAACATGTCAATTGTAGTCGGTTTTGTGTGACTTGAGTGTTGGGGCAAGATAACACTGTTGTTTTTTCTCCACTTCTCTGTGTCGTGCTGTTGCCTTTTTTAGCTGATTGCACTGGATCGAGTTGTGCTATGACTAGATATGTTGGATTTTACAGGGTGGTTTAATTAATGCCTGCTTTGTATTCATGTTCCTTAAAGAATGGGTCCAAGGTACAGTACTTGATGACCTTGTACATCTTGTTCCATAGAGAAATACATTGAAAAAGACTGTCAAAACTGTGTTGTTGAATTTAAGTTTTTATAGGTGTTTCTAATCCAAAATTCATCAATCAGATTCAAATAACACATTTAAACAGATTTTCTTTTAAACAAAACCAGGTGATCTAGTAGGAGAGAATTATTTCTACATCAAAGACTTGTTGGTAGAATTAATAAACCCAAAAAGCAATAACTCAGTTACTATGATTCAGCTCATTTGCATAAGCAAATACTTCTTTAAGTGTCAGTTAATTACAGTATATGATTGATATTCACATCAGCTGGTCCCAAAGGGTACTATGAATCAGACACAAGTTATTAAAAACAAGATTTGTGTAAAATGTGTACATTTTCTATGACAATAATCAACAAACACAGTGAGTGTCGATCTGTTTTCAAAGAACTTTAATTACGATTTATTCATCAACTCTACTTTTAAAAATATCTCTTGCTGTTAGCCAAGTTTAATGGGCCAAAATATTACTGCACTAGTTTGCAATGTTAAACATGCATGATTCCTTTATTGTTCTTGTGCATACATACTGTAAAGTGAGGACATTAAAACCTATTTTATTATATACTGTACATAATTATGTTATTTTTTTTTTTTTTTTTAAGAGGAGGATAAAACAATTTTTTTCTGCATTCGTCACATAAAAATCCCCTAAAATATGTTAATGCATGGTCAGTGCGCCATCTAGTGGGTCACAATTTTACTTTTTGAGAAAGTTATGTGCTGTATGCCAACAGAAGGAAACATATAATTAGGATTTTTGTGAGTGTGCTGTTTACCCAGGAGGTAACACAATTTTCATTAAGTTGACTAATAAAAAAAGAGCTCATTGATATGCATATTTATTCATCTGCAGATCTACAGATATGCGCTGTCAAGCGTAAACACATTTTAAAAATACATTTTTTTAACAGTAGAATGATTTCGCAGAGGAGCAGTTGTTTCGTCGCAGCTTTGTCTTCAGGACACTTTTAATTAATGTAATTTAGAAATGAGATAACCAGTTGAGCATGGCACATTCTTAACTCACAAGGGGGTAAAACTGAGTATCCTTATTTTTATTCGCAAGGTCCACAAATTTATGAAAACTGCTTACTTGTGTGACACTGTTTCATATACCAATACCAAGGGCTGCCAGATACATTTATAATAATGTTTAATCTCATTTCTCATAAGGAGTTGCTTTAAATACTGTAGTTAAAATTGTTACACCCTTTTTTACCATCTGATTTTGCAGCAGATGACTGTTTTAACTGAAATAAATGACTGTTTTTGTAAATGCAATTGTCTGGCCTTTTTCATCCTATCCTGATCTACCAAAAGACCAGAGAAGAAAGAAATAGCAGTATAAATGTTTGCATGCAACCTCTTGCCAGAGGCAGCCCAACATCTAATTCAACCAAATATAAATCCCTCAGTTGAACATACTTAATCCTTAAAATATGACTCTTCTATACATCTGGCAACTGTCAATAGCTTCTTTATAATAAACAGGTGTGCAAGTTTAACCTTCTGTAAACCTCATTCACAAAAAGCACAACTTCGGTGCACACTAACAAGGTTATTATCATCATTAATATATACACTATATGACAAGTATTGACAGTATTGAAGCCCAAAGCTGTTTCGTCTTTGTGTTATCATCCTTCAACAAATAATTAATATAACAGAAATGTGCACATGTATGTACTGTATTCAATCATTCAGTCAACAATAATTCATGAAGCTTCTTATTCAGTAAAGATAAGCTATGATTAATACACATGCATGCAACTAAGCAAGCTCGTACTGTATTACAGAAAAATAACAATGATTAACTGGGAACAGTAATCCATCCATGTTCAGTAAACTCGGGATCAGTGGACTGTTGAAAACCACAGTGGCTCCAAATCCCCTTACTGTTTCAGTGCTTTTCCATATGTACAGTAGATCTGTATTAATGTGATGTGGATACATGTCTGCCCTAAAATTGTCTGCAACCTCTAAATACATGTTGATCGACAGTGGGCCAGATTAGGGTTACTAAGTTTCAAGTATTCTTAATTCATACCTTTAAATGTGTCTGTGTCCTTGTCCACAGTGGAATATTTCCTTTCCTCTGTTATCACCTCTGGTTTGATGACATATTTTTAACATCTCTTTGCATGTATCTGCAGGTTCCAATATTTAAAAGGAAAATAATGTTTTTGTTGTTACAAAAAATAAATTACTAGACTATTTTTCCTAAGTCAGTAATTACAAACAGCCTAGACTGTTTAGAAGTCTGTGTTGTTCTAAATGTCAGGAAATATTTGCATAAAGATGATAGGGTAGTATAAGTTTATTCATAACAAAATCCATCAAAACAGCATTTAATCTTTACCAACCCTAAAAGAATAATCATGTATGTATATATACAATGTATGTATCTTATTGACATTTAAAATGGTTTATTAACTTTGCCTTTTTAATGCAAAAAGTAATTCATGAAGATAACTTTTATATCCTTCATTCTTTTGCACCTTTTTCTTGGTCTGAGGCTCTGAAAAGGTTCATAAAAACGTGCTTGAACCTAGAACAGAGAAATGTCATCTTTTGTAGACAGGGCAGAGGGCAAGGAAGGCCTTCAAATACATTTCATAACAAGTTTGAAGACAAGTATACTGAAACCAACATACAGTACTTCCTATAAAGGACACAATTTCAATAAAACTGATTAAAAAATAAATAAATAAATAAAAATAAAACCACGAAGCCAAAAGCATGCCTAAATACATACTAAATAAATAAATAAATACAGTATTTAGAAGCTCCAGGTAATAACCCAAGCTGTCCTGCAACAATGAGGAGAGCATTACTATCGATCATCAATCACTTCTCTAGTTTGTTATGTTGACTTATCCAGAGCTTCTAGGCTTGTAGTACACCAAAGGACTTTGTAAGGCTGAACTGTAAATGCTTGCACTGTGGCATCTCTTCAATCTTAATTTCACAACCTATGGTTGACTAGATCTTACAGCGTGAAAGATAAATAACATTCATAACCCCCCACTAGTGTAGAGAAACAAGATGTGGCAGAAATTATGGGAAATATGCAGTGTGAGGAAGTGCAACTGAAAATTGTGGAATTCTGCTATAAAATAGCATGTTGTAGAAAACATTGGATTATTATCATAACCATGGTTCCCTGAAATAGTAATGTAACCATTACCGAATGGGTAGTAATCCTCTAATACCGTCTAACCTGAACAGGAATATGAAAGCTGCACAGTGCCAGCGATGCAGTTGCGCCTGCCCCCGAGGGCATAAAAGGACAGCTGACACGGACATCGTCATCATTTTTCCTTCAAGACTTGCTGTAATAATGAACATAGCGACCTTGAAGGTTAATGGTTACAATTCTATTTCAGGGAACCATGGTTGTGATAATAACACAACGTTCCCTATCAAGTACAAAATGTAACCATTACCAAATGGATGCATGTACCAAAGCTGTCGCAAGGCAATATTGTCGAACGACAGACTGCTACAAGGCTAAGCCAAGGCTGCCTAGTGCGCTACCATTCGGAACCCCAGTAACAAGTAGCTTGGGCTAAAAATTGTGAAAGAACTCGCCTTTATGTTCATACCGTAAGGGTCAAACTCGAGACTGCCCTTATTGTTCCAAAACCAGGGTTTTGTGGATCCACGACATGCAGTCGATAGAACCTAGTAAGGTATGTTAGTAGCCCACACCACTGCATTGCAAATGTCATTGACAGATACACCGTGGAATAAAGGGGGCACGTTGGCCAGCTCATAGGCAGTCTTGACTGTGTCTGTGATCCATTTGGACAGCCTCTGCCTATACAGGGCTTGATCATGGAACTTTGTTCCAGAACAGACAACACATCGTCCAGACTGCCTCCAACTTTTTATCCTGTCAACATAGCACTGCAAGGCCCACACTGGGCAGAGCGTATGGAGCTGCAGCTCCCTGTCAGACTGGAAGGAGGTGAAAGAAGCCTCCAAATATGGGAATAGCTCTAACAGGCGACTATTCTCTGCACTCTGCCGTCCAACAAGAGTGGACAGCATGGACCCAGAGTCCAAGCACACTCCTAGATAGGAGGCTGTCTGAGACGGTGTGAGCTGGATCTTTGCAGATTCACCGTAATGTAGAAGGTGGCCGATGGACAGTTGCGTGCGAGCGTATGTCTGAGCTGCGCAAAACGAACCAGTCGTCCAATAATAGAGTACTCTGATTCCTTTGAGTTTCAAAGGGGCCAGTATAGCTTCCCTGCGCCAAACAGCAAAACTTGATCTCATACGCTGTTTCCTAAAAACAAATAGGCATCTTTGAAATCCACCTTGGTGAACCAATTGCCTGGCCTGAATGACTGCAAATAGCTGTTGCATCGTCATATTTTGAACCTCCTTCGACTCAGAACAGGTTGACCTCCCTGAGGTCGAGGATTGGTCTGTGGTCACCATCCCGCTTGTGCATGGAGTAGAACCCATCCTCCAATTGGAGGGAGTGTACCATATGAATAGCCCGTTTTTGCAGCAGAGCTGCTACCTCCTGAGACACCACAGCGGTGTCCTGTGGGTCCGTGACTGATGCTGCAGTCATGCCCCGAAAGGGAGGGGGACAGTGCTTGAGCTGCAGTAGCCAGTCTGAACAGTAGTAAACACCCAGATGTCTGTGGTGCACGCGTGCCTATGGGAAACTGCTGTCCAGAGCTTCTCTATTCCCAGGTGCGTGGCCCTCCCTTGGCACAGAGCAATGGGGTGAGGAGGCAGCCATCTCTCTATGAGAGGGTGATGGGGAAAAGTACTGTACAGATGAGGGACACAGAGCGCTCTGTAGAGCTGCAGGAGAAACATTTCTCCAATGTATGCTTAAAGAATGTACACAAAACTCGCAGAAATGTGATTTACCAGTGCCTCCTTTGCATGCTGCTGCCAGGAAGAGCATCTGCTTGTCCACAGGCAGGCTGGCCTTGCATATGTCACAGGGATAAAACCCAGTCATTATGCAAATAGCAAGCAATGTACCATAAGAATGTACAGTTGCTACCTCAGCTTGCTAAAAACAGCAACTGGACTGTCAACGAGGCCTGCTTAGTACCAGATTGAAGGTCGGAACCGGGACTGTACCGGAATGGTACGGGGCCAGTTTGGTACCGGTTTGGTGCCTGTAACACCGGGTTGGTACAATAGTGTACAGTACTGTTGCTGCCCACAAGGGGCAAGCAGTAACGCTGTTGTACAGTAATGCAACAGAGCAGACCCTCTGTAGACCAGAGCACCTGCAAGACCACAGTGGCCCTTTTTGATCAATGGCATAAGTTCCGCCGTTACAGGGAGAGCTTAACCGCAGGGGATGCACGATCTGACTTCACATCCTCAGATGGGAACGCCAGCTCCTAGAGACGCAGAGCACCTTGGAGAAATGCGCACCAAACTCGCAGAAAGTGGTTTGATGCAAATAGCAAGCAATTTACAGTACGAATGTACAGCTGGTGCCTCTGCTTGTTAAAGGCAGTAACTGGACTGTCAACAAGGCCTGCTTGGTACTAGACAGGCAGGCTGGCTTGCATGTGTCACAGGGTTAAGTAAAGGGATAGCAAGCAGTGTACAATAATAACGTACAGTTGCTGCCTCAGCTTGTTAAAGACTTGCATGACAAGCAATGCTGTTTGGTACCGGTTCAGTGCCTGTAGCACAGGGTAGGTACATGTGTGCACAATGGGGTTTACACATCCCCTACACCCCCTCTGCCACTCTAGACCATGCCTCAGCCGAAGCTGGATGCGTCTGCTGAAGCAGCAACGCCGCTGTATAACAGGGCGGGAGCTGCAGCTCCTATATACAGTACTTACTATAACAGGGCTGGTGCAGTATACAGTACTAGTAACAAAACCCTGCTGTCTCAGACAACACAAGCAGCAATGCCGCACTACGGTATGTTACAAGCAAGTACTGTAAAAAGATAAAAACAGCACAAGTCAAACTCCAGCCGGGTTAACTGCTCTTTAGTACCTGCATGGTGCCTAAGCACTAGTTCAATGGTGCGGTGCACGGTACAATGGTACGGTACGGTGCACGAAGCATGGTAAGGTGCACAGAGCACGGTGCGGTGCACGGAGCACTGCCGTTACGGTAACCTCGTTCACTAAGAACGGCGGTAGATCAGTGACCTACAGTTACTGAAGAAGCAAAATACAAGGATGCAGCCTGCCCAGCGCATCTCACCTAACAGGACAGCTGAGCCCAGCAGCCGTGTCAGTGTTTCTGTGGAAAAACAGAAAATACAGAGATTTTTTTTTTTTTTCACACAATACAGTAATCAAACAGTTACCGTTATTTTAACATTGTTTTTATAACAAAAAAAAAACATTTTTACGACCAAAGCTAGCAGCTTAAAGAGAGAACACAAGAAGCCGAAATAAGGTGTTGGATCCCAGGGAAGGGGCAGCAGAGCTGCCAGCTTCATGCAGAGCACAAGGCTACTGGTGGACTGAATGAAAAAACTCGGCTGAGTGCACAATACGTGAAGTATTTACTATAACACATAATTTAATCACATTAATAGTGTAATACACAAGCGAAAAAGCAGATAAAAGTATTTCATTCAACACTTATCTGTTCGTAGATCTCTCTTTCAGGTGGTGAAAGGAAAAATGATGTCAGTGTCAGCAGTCTTTTTATGCCATCGGGGGCGGGTGCGACTGCGTCACTGGCACTATGTGCAGCTTTGATATTTCTATTCAGGTTAGACAGTATTAGAGGATTATTACCCATTCGGTAATGGTTACATTTCGTACTTGATAGGGAACTGCATGGATGGATGGAGTCCTCTCTTTGGGTTCCAATTTTGTGGGAGGGGGGGGGCTTATATATATATATATATGAAACATTAAAAACATTTTTAAGAAAGTTACAAAACCAAATTAAAATAAAAACTGACACCTAATTAATTTCCAACACCTTTTATTTTAGTTTTTCTCATCAAAATGTCAGGGTCTATTCTACCATTTTCTCTGTACGTCATCATGGATAAAGGCATCTGCTAAATGAATAAACAATGATAAAACAAGCTTAATAAATAAATAATACCCACATATTAGAATGCAAAGAAGGATAGTTAGTTCAAAGCTCTCACTGTAAACAATCTACAGCTGCATATCTACAAGAAATAGAGAAATGGGAGGTGGGTGTAACAGGATTTACACACCATGTGAGATGCCATATAAACTTGTTATTTACAATATTAAATGGTAGTTTTTCTACTGCAATCAATAAGCTGCAGTACATTTCATTTTTAGTTCCCTAAATGTTCTTTTTTTCTCAGCAGTAGACTTCCCAAGTATTTCCATGCATTGTGCTGTCACTGTTCTTTAAATGGTCAGTTTGAGAATTAAACTCCATTGTCCCTGCAGAAGCTGACCCTGCTTTGGTACAAAACTCACGCTACATTCACTGCTTTTCATTATGGTATCGTCTTAAAATACTGTGCTTGCTTCTTTGGCTGAAGAGAATCTGTTGTATCTGGAATAGATGCAGCTGCTAAAGAACAGTACGCAAGCACGTTTGGTCACCATCACTGTTGCATGAAACTGGGGTTACCGTATTCTGTTGGTGTTGGTACAGCACCTCTAGACTTCCGGGCATTTGTGTTCGGACAGATTGTTATCGTCCTTCTCAAACTTCAGTTTAAGACATGCGATATGGCGGATTTTTTTTTCTTTACAGACCGACGTCAGACATAGCACATTCAACACATTTTTTAAAAAGAGGCGCAGTCTGGAGCTCTGTATTTGTTTTTTTTTTTATTTAGGTGGAGGGAGGGTTCTTAACAGACTAAGGGAATTGCGCACACATCTCTTAAAAAAGGGGGGGATCTGTCTGAACTGCAGGATTCCTGCATCCGGCACCGAAATGCAAGACCTGTAGATATGAGCATCCATCCTTCTAAGAAGCAAACCAGAAATGACACTTAACCTCAAACTGCTAGAGGCTGGTTTTGTATAATCACTTCATGTCAACCACAAATGGATTTCCTTGAGAAGTGACACAAAGACACAGTGACAGACTGTACGGTCAGATTTAAATTGGTTTTAGATAGACAAGACTTACAAATCAGGCTGAATTCTAGAATAGACAGGTTCAGGATTGTAGAGGGTCAAAGAGAAGGCTTTTGGAAATATGCAGTAGCCATCTGGCAAGTGGAGGTAGATTTATTAAAACATATAACCTCCCCTTGAATGATTTTAACCATTATGCAATGGAAAACATATTTTGGTACTGCTTTTTGCATTTTATTTCAGAACAGATCAAGCGAGTAAAATCTCAGTTACTGTAGAATCTGCTGCAATCAAATTTGTATGACAGAAGCAAAATACACATGCGCATTTAAATTAGGCCTATATTTAATTGACAGGGGAGCGGGATGAAATGACTTGGATTTGTATTACATTTGTACCCGATGTGTTTATCTAATAATTATATTTTCCAAACTGTAAAAATTCATACAGCCACATCTACTGTACTTGATCCACTCTTTACACCAGGATAACTGCACCCATGTAAATTACTTTAAAGTATTGGTTCATTCTTCACATTTGTTAGATTATGTTTGCCACGCATAAGCTATAAACCACTTGTAATAATAAAATACCATTTTAGAACATGTAACGTAACAATATAAGTTACATTTAAATTGTTGTGAAATAAATCCCCCCCCCCAAAAAAAATTACAGTCCAGAGCAATTAGAACATCTGAAAAGCGCATCAATGCTGCTGTGTTCTCATGCAGCTAGTGGAGGCACCTCGGAAGAGATGCCTGTCTGACAAAAAGGACATCCTGACAGTGGGAAGGTCATTGCCAGGTAGGTTAAGCTTGGGAAAGATGAGCAGCTTTGATTCGGAAAAGGACACTCTCTGTGCCATTATTTAGCCCTCCCATTGCATAGTCAGTGTAGAGCTTCTGCTGCAGAACTGCCATTGCACACCAAACTGTAAAATACCAGCATACTTCGCTTACCATTGGTGATATAGCAGACGCTTTCTTGTGTGTTCCTGCAACCATCATGTGTACCCTGGTGGTGGTTTATCACATTACAACTGCTGTCATTTTTGGGTATCACCAGCGCTTTAACTGCAACCCTTTGTCTCTCTGTATTCTAACATTGGATCGACCCTTTACCCATTTGACAGAAGGTCATAAAGAATTGTGACTTTTTCTGCTCAATTCATATAACTACAGTCTATATTATTTTTTCTCTATTCATAGATGCTGTGTGGAATATCTTCAATAGGCTTCTTCATCTTAACTGTAAAGTCTACAAGCAGCGGGAAAGTGGATCATCTCCAGGATACCCTACTGTGGTCTAGACAGTCAAAGACGCACAAATTCAACAAAGGCTGATGTTCAAACCTATTATCCACGCTCCACTTTTTGTGCTGACAAAAAGACAGCTTCACCACAGGACTTAAACTAATGAGCTCTGAACATAAAGTGTACTTTATTGTTAGCTAAAGCACTGTACATTACAATCAGGGACTCCAGTTACTGACATGGGATGATTTATCATTATTGCCCTGTAGCTACAGCAGTAAAATAGCTGTAAATAGTACTGTAAGGGAATTATGAAATGCATTTCAGGTTACATAAAAGACTTGTATGTTATTATCTGCAACTAAAAGGTATACTTTCAGCTTGATTTCTTCATTTCAATTCACCAAGCAGTCAACCAAGTGGTTCTAGTTTGCTTTCATTTCTTGGTTAATGCTGTACTGTACTACACTAGTCTGAAATAACAAGGGGAAAATATCCAACAATTACATTACAAAAATAAAACAATATGAAAAGAATACGTTACCTTACTAGGAATCCTGACGTTCTCCACAGGACTGAGGTCACTCAAACTTTCCTGGAGACTTTTGGGACCCTACAAAGTTTTTAAAAATAAAAATAATTTCTAATATTACCAAATACAGAAAAAATAAATAGTAAAAATGTTTCATTTCCTTACATTTGCTTTCATTTTGTATTTCAATTATGGATAAAGTCAGTACAAATAATATACTTCACCTTTAACTTCCCAGCACCCTTTGTGAAAAGGTGATCATTTCTAATAGGTATAGATAGGGGTCTACTTAAATAGCAGTAAATTCACATATTTTTTGCGGGTAGTTTATGGAATAAAATTAGGATTTCGCAGACTTGTTTAAACATTAAATTAACTTAAGTAGACAATATTTCAGAGCACTATAAAAGCCTAAAAATAGTGGTACTTGCTTCCTTACTAAAACGGAGTGCTGTCATTTGTTAAAGGCAAGCATGCAACATCCCCCAGCAGTTGCTGCCGAAATTCTCTGTCTGGTGTGGACTTGCCCATACATTGAGACTGGTTAGAAGTGCACAGTTGTGAAAATTGATTAGAAACAGTACCAAAACTCGGTTACCCAAGAGCATCTGGCATACTGTAATAAAGGCAATATATGCAACACGATCGTTGTCATGTTATTTGTCCCATCCAATAATTTATTAATACAGAGTCAAAACAAAGAAAACATGCATATTCGGGTCTAAAATTCTAACTGCGTTTAAAAAGTAAGCAGCAGGTTGTTTGAAGCGAGGTGGCTGTGCTGGATCGTTTTAGTACTGATTTAACTTGCAGACAGGAATACTTTTTGTCTGGGCTGACTTTCCAGTTTGGTTTCTGAAAGCTGTTTATTTTACGTTCTGTTCAGCAGCCTCTGTAGTAGCCTTTCGTTTAATGTGCGATTCTAAAGCTAAATAGCAATCAATCGTATTTTCTCCAAAGACACATTACAAGATGTGCAAAACAATTACCTCCATCTGCATCAGTTTCTTTGGGAAATATCTTGACACGATCATCAGCTGAAATATACTTTGCTTTTTTTGCTTTGTCGTCTATTTCTGGTATGTTACCTCCAATGCTGAAAATTAAATTTTAACAACCTAAATCAAAATTGACTTTGTCCCACCCCCTACTGTACAGTACAGGTCTACAGGTCACAGAAAAGCCAGTACAGATGCACTGATAGGCTGATTAAAACATCGTTGTCATTTGAACAGTAAACTACGTTAACCGCTTTGGATAATTTTTTTGTAAATGTTATTTGTCTAAGGATGTTTGTTTTTTTTTTGTTTTTTTTTGCATAAGTGCAATGCACACAGGACGGCGAAGGAATAAAAAGGGCTATCTACAGAAGGAAGATACATAGATTGCGTCACTTGCGTTGTGCAGTAGTTCATTTAAACAAGGTTTCTTTTTTTTCTCTCCGTACTTGTCCGGTATGCATTGGCCCCTAAAATGAATTTCACGGTGTCCCCTCAATTTCCCGATTTCCGCAAAATCGCAATTTAGGTAGACCCCTAGGTATAGATAAACAGAGCAGTTTATTATATTTCTGACATTACCTAATATGTCGGTGTATACTTTATTAGCCTGTTATATGCAGGGCAGGATTAATGCATAGGCAAACTTGGCACCTGCCTAGGGCCCAAAGTCAAAATGACAAGGTTGGCAACCCTGATTTGACTACACGACAATGTGCAGGTCTGTTTGCTTATTTAATATATACTGAGCATCAAAAGAAATATATTACTTAAAAAGAAACTTATCAGTTATATTTGGATAAAATGAACTAGATGTGATCGAAAAATGACAACCTCAGTTTTAGAGCAGGTGCAGTGACTTTTTATTGTGTTGATTAACAACTGACATCACGAAGATGCTGCAAAATAATATGTCGATCTTGGGCAGGTGTTGTGACTCTTGGTCTCCCAGTTCGTTACCTGTCATTGACAGAGTGTGTCTGGTTATACCGTCTCGCCAGGTTTGAAATTACTGCCTGTGAGCACCCAAGATGGCGAGCCACAGTATGCTACTCTAGTCCAGCCTCCAACATGCTGATTGCATGAAGGCGCTGCTCTCTTGACAGGCGTGGCATATAGTTTTTTTTCTGTGACTTTCTTTATTGAAGCTTGCAATTCAACAGCTGAAATCACTCCGAAGAAATTTCCGATTAAATTCCGAAAACTAACAAAATGTATATCATGTAAACACACTTTTCGGAAAACTTATTCCGATAGCATACTGCACATGTGCAAACTTTGACCTTCATTCCTGCATGTGGTTTTAGAAAACAGAGAAAATTATAATAATCTGTAGTCAGTCTGCATGCATCCATTTGTCAAGTTAGGGATAAAGTAATACATTTTTTAAAGTCTGTATGTATTTGTTAATAGCCGATACTGAAGCAGCAAATGTTTTCCAGCTTTAAAATGACGTAATAATTAAAAAGAATGTCTGCAAAAGAAACTGGTAATATAGAACAGGATGAGCTGTTGGAAAGGCTGATTGCACATTTTGGGGAATCTGAATAGAGGTATAGGATAGTAATCTTTGAATTTAAGACCTGACACTTCGTTCTATCGCAGAAATGTCCAGTCTTCAAATCGTACTTAGGTTACTACAGTACTTTGCATGCGAAAATATCCTGCGTTTTCCGAAAACTTCAATCCATGTATACAGTTGAAATCTAATTAGATTTTCTATCGTTAATCATGTAAACACAGAAAAGTGACGTTTTAAGAAAATCAGTTTTCTGATTCATTCATGTACGCTTTGTCATGTAAACATACTGAATGTCCATCATTTATATACCTAATTTCTTTTTCGAAAATAAATGTGTTATAGTAGGTAAGTTTTTGATACTCGGTATATATTTTTGTGGACTATGGGGGACCTACAGTTAGTTAGTGGACAAAAATTTGAACACCCTCCTATATAAGTGTTGTGTTTTTTTTTTTTTTTTAAATGGATAACAATCAATATGGTACTCTTGTCCATATTTGAACTGTTGTATTTTTATTCAGTAAATCGTGAAAGGTGATTATCAAGCTCCACTTTGGGATTTGACGTAGGCTTCCGGTTTTTCCAAATTTATTTTGAAATGTATGTAGCACACCACCTAATAATAGATGGTCTGCAGTGAATTACAAGGTTATAATTGTATCGAAGATGCAATTCAAATCTAAAGTTATTCACTTCAGCCCCAGTTGTTATTTTTTATAACATACAGATTCTACAGCATTTGTTAGAATCAACAGGCTTTTAATTTTAGTAATAAAAAAAAAATTCAGTAAAACATCACAAACTAATCAGTGTCATTCTCCTTTTTGGTATACAAAATACAAAAGTTGTCTAAATGAACATCAAGCTCCCTAATACCAATGTTATGCAAGTCTCTAGTCTCTCCTACTGCTGTAGATATTCACAAGGTTTACAGCAAAGGTAGTTTTCATTGTTGTGTTTTTGTTTCCTTGGTCTAATGAATGATTCTCTAACTTATTGTGTGGAAAATTTCAAAACGGGCCAACATTTTCAGTGCTTGGAATTTTTAAATCAAAACAGTCAGCAGCTTAAAAGACATACAGAGAATTCCAAGCAAAAATAAAGAGAAAAGACATAAATAGGCAAAATGTCATCAAATCGCTTATTTATTACTTTATTTTTTGTATGAGTAGATATGAAATTATACAGTAGTACTTATCCATATATTAGTCTTATTAAGATTTTATGAATTAGTATTTAAATTTATCGATATGGTTCATATAATGACAATATCTTAAATTGTGCAAATCAGATGGTATAATTTGTGACACAAATTCATCCACATATTAATCCTAACCCTTGACAGACTCTGGCTTTATTTGTCAGTAGATATTTCCCTGTTCATTAGTATCACCTTTAATAAATCTGTTTTTTGTTAACTGCCAATAAGTCCACTGTTAAGGCCATTGCACACTGGATCCAATAATGCATCTGAATTTAACGTGCGACTTAAAAAATGAGCATTCCCTATTGCACCTTGCACACTGAGTCTGGAATTGTCATACGACGGTGATGCGTCAATTTTGGAATTGAAACAACTTCGATTTGATCCGATTTGACGTGCATTAAAAAATTAGGGCTGTAAATCTACGTTTAATTGACTACACATTTAAACCCATTGTTAATCTGGTCGTTTAACCGTTTAAACGGCCATAAATTTAATGTTTCACTCATTTCATATTTTTATACTTTACTTCCAATATTTTAAGTCATATTTTAACCTCGGTTATTCAAAGCGCGTACCATATAGATCCACTTAAAGACAAACAATGGTAAACAAAAGCATAAAGGAGGGCTGCAAGTTAGCACTAAAATGTAATCCATTTTAATAGCATAAAAAAAACATATAGTCGATTTTACAACGTACCATTTCTCCTGAAGCTCCATAAAAAGCGTGTGTATCCAACATTGAAAAAACTTTTAAAAAACAGCTCTATTTAAATTAAAACACAGTGACAAGACTACATTTTTAGTTTCATTCACTTGTATATTGTTGGCAGGAAACAAAACATGTCCAGAACCCAAAACTTTTATTTTCTTTTTCATTAAAAATCAAAGTCGTTGTCTGATACAATACTAGTTCCAAGCGTCCCTCCCCTTCACAACAGCGCTTGCACATTCACATGAAAAAATAAAGACTTCATTTCCCAGCGTCCCTCTCTTTCACGGCTTCTCGGTTCAGCTCGCTTGAATAATTAAAAGCTGTTCTGTAATTGCAGATGTCATGTTGAACACACACAATAAAATATGGACAAATAAAAAGTTGTAAGCACTTTGTAACAGGCATCTTATTCACTGTTCTTTTTATAAATAAATAAATAGTAGCCACATGTTTTTCTTTCCCAATGTGTTAGTGTTTTACTGTGGCGTGTATGGAGCCGTGAGGTGCCTTAATCACACAGGCTATTCACGTAACTGAAATAATGTACAGTACTAAGACTAGGACCCTATGGAATTCGTGTTATTTTGTTCTGATTCCCTTTTTTTCTGATTTCCATTTTTACCGTTCAAAAAAAATGTAATTGGGTTAATTTAAATGAACTTATGCACACCGCAAGCAAGGTGAACAACACAAAACCGTAAACCTACAGGCTTCTACTTTTTCCATTCGGTTTTCGTTCGTCTTCATTGAATTAAGTATTGTTTTATCTAATTGTATTGAAAAATAGTATTGTTAACTTTAAAAACGGGTTGTATTTTTTATTTTATTTTTTTAGTGCAGTGTGGGGCGCTCCAAAGCAAACAGATAGGCGACGTTACATAACTTTTAGTTTTGAACTTGGTCAATTCTATATTACTGCTATGCCCATGGTTTCACTACCATAAATCTTGTAGTGTGAACATTGGGATCGTATTGTTCAAAGTGACTGCTGTAATAGCAGTCTGTGTGAGGTACTATACTGAGGTATAGTCTGCAACGTTGTCTAACTGTTTAAGTCCTTAAAAAGGTTTCTATTTATTTTCCATGATAGCATTTATTTAACACACTCGAACGGTGAATTATTTTCACTGACTCAGCCCTTCTCGTTGTTTATCCCTTACAGAATACCTCACCTCATTTATAATCCAGCTACAGAAACTGTCCCCCCCTGCCACCCATTCCCCCACTTTTGAAACCAAAGTTACGTCACTGTCTGTACTGACCATTAGTTTCACATTTTCACTTCAAATATGTAAATCTCAAGCTTAATGCTCTACTGCCAAATGCATTTTTTTCATACAGCACTTAATTCCGCGTTAATATTCTATTGAGTCCGTCTGTGCTCTCGTTAGCACAGATTCCATAGAGCCCTATAAGACCTGAAAAAAGGCAATGCGATGGAGATACACAACAACGCAGGAAGCTGGTCTGTCCTTAATTTATGCAAGATGTGTTTAGAGTGATCACGTGGAAGAACAGGAAAACCCTAGAAAGGGAAACTATCTTTTTTCTTTGAGGAAAATATGCAAAAATAATTTGATAATATATTTTACTGTTAAGTTGCGTTTAAACGTATAATACAAATTTTAAACGAAAATAATTTTAATCCACGTTTACACGTTTAAACCCTTACAACCCTATAAAAAATACATTGACCAATGAAAAACGACTGGAAAGACACGTGGATTCTTGCAGTTCCCTAATTGTGTGTGTCGCCAAACAAAAATTACTTTATGATAAATCCAACAAAGATTACAAAGGGGGGGAAAAAAGAAAACATATGGAAAGGCATTGCCGTGGACTTGGGCGTGCGTGAATGATATGTATTATAAAACATTACATTTTTAACTGATAGCATAGATAAACACATGTATTTTGTGCTGTATAGGTTACTACAAGCGTATACTTTTTATTTTTTATTTCAATTGTATCAGAGAAAGAAGCATGACAGGGCAAGAGCGTTCAGGGCTTAACAGTCAGAAAAGAGGGGCAGTACATGAAAGTGATGGAATTTATGGCTTCAAACACAGAGAGTAGGTTATTATGGTAAAGTACTTTCGGTAGCTCATTGCTAGCTTCAGGACGAGTGTTTGAAAAATGTAATATTGGTAATTTGGTTTCTGATGCTAGGACAACTGTGTTGTGTAATATCATGTGTTTATTTTATTTTTATTGCCTAACATTATTGTAGCTTTAGTAGAAACGTAATAATTACCAAACGTTTTAACATGTTGTGTTCAAAGTTATGCAAGAATTAACAACAGAATTCTATTTTTTTTTTTAAATTAAAATAATGAAAGGTATATTTACTACAAAGCCTCCACTGCACATCAGCGCTCTTAAGTACGACATTTACGCATCTAGTGTGCAATGGATTGACTCACGTATTTTTCGGATGAGGTATGATAATGACGGAAAGGATCCAGTGTGCAATGGCCTTTAGCCCCTGAATCATATTCTGCATGGAAATCTCTAGCTCTGATAGTGATACGCAGCGTTCTTTTTTTCACACTATTTCCCTTCAAATCGGAAAGATTAGACAAAAGGTATAGATTCAGAAAATCAACTTATTAAAATTAAAGGGAAATATGTATGAACATGATTTAATATCTTTAATGTACACATTAAATGTTATAGTATAATGATTTTAAACAAATGTGTTGTTGTATTTGCACCTCGCATATTTATGTATGGTTTTTATTCGCGCGTGGGTGATTTTTTCTTTTTCTTTTTTTTCTACAGAACACTTGTATTTAAATACGTGAACCAGAACACTCAAATAAAGTGTCACATCCTGTCAGCCACTAAACCATTTAATTATATTAGTAAATACCGACTTCCCCATAAACATATTTTTTAACGTACAGCCTGGAATGTCAATTTATAGTACTTAGGTATCACTCAGCTAATCATGAACTTACTGACCTGTAGGCATAATTGAAATGTGTGATGTATACACTCTTACGGTATAAAAAAAAAAAAAAAAAAAAAAAAATCTTTACGTACAGTATTTATACCACGGACAAAAACAACTTTAAACCCAGACATAATGTTACTCCACAAGACAAATATGCTGTGTTTTAATATATGGGCAATCGCATTTACTAGTGTGGGATAACAATGTGCTTTCCCCAACATAATTACTAGTTGACCTACAAATCAAATGTAAGACCTGTAAACATTCTGTAAACCGTAATAATTTCTCAGCCTCAGTAATTTCTTAACACTAATTCAGAAGCTACACTGATGAAAAGCTGTACGCAGTAATTGAACAAGATCCGGCCATGAATACACCTGTGCAAGACCAGTTTGCCTATGTTTATCTAACACGTATTTAGCCCCCTACCTGTCGGGTCATGAGTGACTTTATCTTCTGCATTGTGTCTTCGTAGCTGTTAAATATATCGAATAGAATTCAATTCAAATTCATGTTCATGTTCATGTTCACGTTCACGTTCATTGCTGTGTTTGGACAATATCAAGTTCTGCAGTACAAGACAAGAGATGCTACAAAGAAGCCATGTTGATTTACGTGTCATGTGGACAGGTCTTTTTCGCACGGTTTTCTGGGAGTTGTAGTTTTAATGTGATATGTTTCCTGTTGTTTTTTGTTGTTGTTGTTTTTGTTTTTGTTTTTTTAAATCATTACAAGAAATGAGTAACTACATCTCACATTTTCCTCAGTGTCTAAAAGTGAGGAAAATGGGAGATACAGTTACTCATTGTACTTTAAAAAAAAACAAAAAAACGTAAACTAGGTTGTATTAAGCTAGATTTATGTTAATGCACTCAACTTTGGAATGCATAGTATACTTGTTAATGACAATAAGAACACAAATAAATATATCAAATTATGCATGCGATTTGCATATATTTGGTATATTTGATGTAGCTTTCAGTATTCATATTGCCATGTCAATGATGGATACATGTGTACTTAGCCCTAATTAAAGTATGCTATAGTGTCAACTGCAGTGAATTGCTATGGTGTACAATAGTAATATTGTATAGCTATAACTGGGGGGGAGGGGGGAGGGGGGGGGTGTTTTGTTTTGTTTTAAATGAATGCTAAATGCTCTTAATAAATCTGACATGTTGTATCATCTTGAGCAGGTGCATTGGCATATTGTGGGAAGACAAAATAATGTCAGAATAACTACGTTTACAGCCAGATGGAGATGAACTGCCTGTATACCTGCATAATATATAACCAAGGTGAAATTTAGTATTGGCTTCTTTGATTCACTGACCGCGTCCATGGTCAAAACCTCCACATGGCTCACTCGCTGGCCTGGCGGCTAGCTCAGAGTTCTCACGTGGCTCGCTCACTGGCCTGGCGGCTGGCTCAGAGTTCTCACGTGGCTCACTCACTGGCCTGGCGGCTGGCTCAGAGTTCTCACGTGGCTCGCTCACTGGCCTGGCGGCTGGCTCAGAGTTCTCACGTGGCTCACTCGCTGGCCTGGCGGCTGGCTCAGAGTTCTCACGTGGCTCACTCACTGGCCTGGCGGCTGGCTCAGAGTTCTCACGTGGCTCGCTCGCTGGCCTGGCGGCTGGCTCAGAGTTCTCACGTGGCTCGCTCGCTGGCCTGGCGGCTGGCTCAGAGTTCTCACGTGGCTCACTCACTGGCTTGGCAGCTGGCTCAGAGTTCTCACGTGGCTCGCTCGCTGGCCTGGCGGCTGGCTCAGAGTTCTGGCAGATGATTAGGAATGGCAAGCATTGGAACTTGAAGGGCTATCTTTTGTTATGTTTAGTTTAGCAGTTACGTTTACACAACTTGGCATGTTCGGTAAACATTGATGATAAGATCTTTTTATTTATTTTTTTACCTTACCCTCCATATATTGAGAAATGCATTAAAAAAACATTAAATTAAATCAAAATACTTATTGAGATATCAGTCTCAAAAGTACAGTGTGGAACCCAGAATATTATTCATTAAAGCTATCCATGCAGAATGACTAAGGGGAACCACTTAGGTGGGAAATCTTCATTTTACCCCCCAGAAGTTACCTCTCTGGGTTTTTTCAATGCTTTACCATGCTTTCACTATGCTTTATTACACGTCGTTATGCTTTTCGTATAGGAAACCTTAATAAGGGTATCCAGCACACTAGACCTCTCCCAGTTTTTTTGGTACATATGGTGGTCTGGTGAAAACTTATGAGGACCAGCCACCCCGGGTCCAGCTGAGGTATATTTAGATGTGAAAATAAGCTAAATATGTTCATACATGTATTCTTGCATGATTTACACATTTGGGATTCATTTACAAACACAGTTTAGCCCAAAAAGCCTGCTCCAGTTTGGTTGCCACATATAAACTGTAACCCTACAGTTGGATAAAATAAAATACTTTTTGGGTATGGTTGTATTCATAAAGTATTGTTTACGACTGTAAGTTACCCTGGATAAGGGCGTCTGCTAATAAATAAATAATAATAAATGCGTAGGGCTTTAATACATTTATTGGCACAATAATATTTAAATATATATGTTGTAGCATTGTAGGGTATTTGTCCACTGGGTGGAGTAGTTCCCCCACTTTTTTTGCTTTATTGTGCTCTGTTTGGATAAACTACAGGCACTGTGGTTAAACCATGTCTTTAGCTTGATTCTTTTGGGTAAATTGGAAATAACTGAATTAGATTGTGTGCTAATTACTCATTCTGGAACTGTATTATAGTAAGCCACTTTATCTGCTGTTTAGTGAACGTACAGGTACATTGTTGAAGTGAGTGGGTATTTAAGGCTGAAAGTGCATTTGAAGATATATTAGCCTGCAACTCTTCCTATTTCATTTTATCATTGTTCTAGATCCTGCTAGATCTGTCTCATACACATCAGGGTTATAGTGTGACTTAGACAATCACACTGTTGCTACATCACAGATAAATTAAACCATGAAGCACCAGATGAGAGGCAACACAGTTACCACAATGGGTCATAGGGGGCAGTGTAGAGCAGCTGATGCATACAAGTGCTTTTGCTTGTATACCAAAAGAGGGTTGACTGGCTAGCAACAGATCCAGATATCACCATTACTGTTAAACTATTTTGCAGTTACATTATGTAAATTGATTGGAAAGCATTGAGCAAAATTAATGGAATCAGAAAAGGAGTCCTGGGCTAAGTTTATTCTGATCCTATTATTACTCCACATTTACTCTATTTGTATGAACTCTAGCTTTAAATAAAATGGACACTACAGAAAGTCGCTCTAATTTATTAATAGCATAATTAATGGCATTAATGGCAGCCAAGGTTTCACCTTTGTAAGCCTTTCCAGCTGGAGCCAAAATAAATGACCTCAGAGAGAATGACCTCAGTATTGTCTGATGTTTTCTAGTAAGGGCAATAAGGTGTTTTTGTCAGGACTGCGTGAGCAATTTATTGGAAATACCTCCAAAAAACTTCAGGGTGCTTTCCTATTATAAATGTTTTTGTGATAAAAAAAAAAAAAAAAAAAAAAATTCTTCTTGCACATGTTTCTTTACAACATACAGAACCGTACATACACACATACATAAATATATTATATAAGTACTGAGAACAAGAAGTACAACTCTAAATTGCATCTCCGCTATTATTTTTACATATTGTTGCTTCCCCGTTTCACATAACTCTTGTACTAGGTTTGAAATTTACAATCTGATAATGAATATATACAGTATCTGAGATAACGTAGTACTATATTATCTGATGTCAGAAACCCGGGTTTGTTTTCATAAACCGGTCTCCTGAATGTACAGGCTCTCTTTTACTTGCAATTGCAAGCATCCAGAATATTTTTTTTTTTTAAAAAGACACACAGTAGTTCAATGTAGAAGTATGGCATTGTAGAAGAGGAAATTTGGTTAAATATCTCTTGCATAAAGAGATGGATTTATCAAGCTCAAGGACATCATTTACCAGTCAAATGAAGGCTTATTTTGGCTGTCTGACATTTGCCATGTTTGCTGTGTTCATGCAATCCAACGTAACCAACTATTAAATATGGAAGTGTGAGCAAAGAACCGATGGCAGGCCTGTAAGGAATTCATAACCACTGATTAGACCAAACTTCCACCTCTTCAGCAAGTTTCTAGTTGTTATTTTTAAGTAATTTTGGTTGTCTCATTAACTTATACTTGTTTCCTAGCAGCTTACTAAAATATATATTTTTAATTCTATTCTAATAATAACACAAAAATGCAATATAAAGTGCTGTTAGTACATTGGTAATTGTGTTAAAATGAAGTGTGTATACCAGTTTATTTTGTTATTATTATTATTATTATTATTATTATTATTATTATTATTATTAAACAGGCTTGATTCATGTATAGTAGATTTTTATTGAAAAAGCTTTATGGGAAATACTTAGGCATAACAAAAATGTACAATTTCCACATAGCAATAAATACAATAACTTGAAAAGAAGGTCTTATTGGGCAAGATGCATATTTGAAAATGTGTGACCAAAATGTATATAAGGTACACTTTTATAGAGACAACAAAACAGCCTTTTTAATGTATTTATTTTTAACAGTTTCCAGGTTTTGTTTTTTCTTTGATTTTTATTGGACCATAAACTGTTCATAACCTTTTGGGACTACCGTGTGAAATTGACTTTGCAGATGCTGATTTCACAGTGGTCAGCCCCCTTCACAATCCCCTTTACCTCTCATCTCTAGTTTATAGAATGTTGGTAAAGATCAGCAGCCTTTGTTTTTGTTTTTGTTTTCAATGCAAGCAAAATGCCCTGCCAATACTTTTGGCAACTAACCATATCACACTGGCCACCACAGACAGTGTTGCTATGCCAGTATTTACAAATTCTAATGCCAAAATCATTTCCTCTCATCTACGACAAGCTAGTTACCATATGTCAAAAAGTTATTCATGAGCACTAGGTCCTTCTTTTCCATGCTGTGTGGTACTGTATCTCAGTGAGAAGTTACTAGAAACTCCAATATGGCAAGGGAACCCTGGAGTTGGCTCTTTAGATTCTATATTATCTCCTTTATCACCCTTTTATAGAATGGCAAGTTTAGTATACCTCGGCTGCCTCGTTTCATATAAAAAATATATTTTGATATTTAATACAATTGAAACGTATGTGTTTTTATGCAACATAATTAAGTTAGTTTCTTTTTTTTATCAAATATTATCAATTTCTAATTGTGACAATAAACGGATATGTAACCACATACCATATTCTCCCATTAGCAAAATTCTAGTCGATACGTTTGACAGTTTTAAACTTTTTTTTTAGTACAACTACATATTCCACCATTTTGTGTTATTATAGTTACAAATGATTAGCTTTTAAACAGCCATTAGTTGAGAAGGAAGAAATCAGCTCTTTATGAACAGGGTGATACAAAATGAATCATGTTTTTACTGTATTAGGGTTTCTTATGCATCTTGCCCTTTGTTGCATAGGAAAGATAAAACCATTTACAACGATCATTGATAATAGACAGTATACATTATGATTCCTTCAACCACACGCATAACAGCCTGCAAGCATAGAGGTTAATGACAAAGACAAGGAGGAAAAGCTGAAACTTTATGATGAAGTCTTATGATAAGGACACCAGGTTCGCATGCATATGTTCTGATATTTTGATTAATTTCAGACGACATTCTTTGGTTCACGAAGGACACACATGCACACCTGTAGCCGATTGCATATTAAGTACGGACAGGCAGGGCCAGTAGGGAGTCCACTGCCTCATGCAGACCTATCCTTCTGTCCCAAAAGATAAAGCATAGACTGTGGGTAAACAGGAGGAACTGAATAGTCAAGAGAGTCATTTTACTATTCCAAAACATTTAAATGTTGCATTAATCGGTGATGCCTAAAACTCTTTTAATTGTACAGAAGCACCCATATCTACTTTACAATTGTTGGTACACTTCAAATATAAATACAAAAAAGAAACATTTTATGGTTTACATTTTGTATGCTTTACACCACACTCTTTAGAACCTGTTGTCTTTCTAGAACTAAGCCTTCAACACCTGCTGCTGGTACGATAATGTTTTGTACAGTTTTAAGTGAACAGAGTATTTGGATTTTAATTATAAAGGTCTTACTGTAAGGTGCTACTGCTTATAACTGCTAGTTGTCCTCACTACTGTGTTCTAGTTGTACTAATGATAAAGGGTTAACTCCTGACTGTCTGACAGTAATTTGACACCAGCAGTGTGTGCAAATTGTCAGGTAAGATATTTATAGTAAACAAAGGGAAAATGTGGAAGTGAAATCTGTCACGGTTCAAGCTAGAGAAAAGATCTATAGAGAAGGCTTCATACAAAAGAGAACAGTGTCATGCTACACCATGTTTCATTTAAGGAACAATGGATTACACCTATCACATGCTGGGTATTTTTTTTTATTAATTGTTAACCTCAAAACCCGTAGTGCATATCTATGTCCCAGCCCATTTTGGTCAAGTCCAGACATGTCCATTTGCAAGAAGTATGATTTTATTTTACAATTGTAAATAAACGTTTTTGTATTGTTATTATTTTTACAAAATCAATCTGGTAGCACTGGTAGCGGTTCATACATTAAAGTGTTACTGAACAGGCTGTAGGGTTTAGAACACAACGCATTACTTTCCATAGCTTCCTGCTTTGTTGTACGTATCAGTTTTGACTGGTTATTTTCGTTTCACAGCTGTTATGCTTCAGGTCTACCCATCAAAATGTCTTGTGAATTCACAACATCAGCAGCTTCGATCCAACCTGTTCAATCAGAAACAGTTCATTGGTCCCTTACTTCAATCTGAAGTTAAGCATTTTGATTAGCTTATCTGGCCTACCTGCTCACTCCAGCACAGGTTCAGAGGGGCAGGAACAGGTTTATTTGGGATGCCCCAAATAATTACTTTAAATAAATAAACACATTATTTTGGTGGAATAGGATGGGAAAAGAACCAGTAATAAAACCTTAACCGAGAACTCTACATGCTAAGCAACACAACAACGTTTAGACGGACAGCAGATTTCACTGCCTAGGTTATAAAGTGTACTGTGTGACAATGTCATTTTGAGTGCAAACATAAATAGTCATATGGCTGGATGTACGTCCCCTGTACATTTTGCATCTTCACTCTAACTGGGGGTCTGTAAAGCAGCTATTGTTATTATATAGGACTTGTGATGCATATTCATAAACCTGTTCCCGCCCCTCTGAACCTGTGCTGGAGCAAGTGGGTAAGACAGATGAACCAATCAAAACTGTGAACTTTGGGAGAGGAGTCGGGAACCTATGAAATGTTTCTGATTGAACAGGTTGGATTAAAGCCGCCAATGTCGTGATTTCAGAAGACATTTTGACGGGAAGACTAGAAGCATAACCGCTTCGAAATGAAAATAACTGGTCAAAATATCAAAACAATTGCGATTGTTTTGAAAAAAGATATTGCAGGAATAAACCCTAGAGCCTGTTCAGTAACACTTTAAGCAATAAGTAAAAAATATATTGTTGTCCAAATATTTCTAGCACGTTTCCCTAAATCGTCTTCTTCCTCTACCGATACTAAAAGAAAACATCTTGGCGCCCTAGTATGACTCTTGCATTGTTCATCATTTCTACACAAAGCTTGATGGGGAACAATCATTATACATTTATGCATACTTGTTCACAGATCAATAAACCTTATTTTGATGTATTTTACAAGTCACTAAATACAAGTTAGTAAATATGTATAAACATGTATACTGTATTAAACATATATTATGCATCTTTATCCAAATAGAAAATGTACAAAACAACTTACACTTATTTACATAAACTATCAATTGAAATAACAATACAAAAGTTAAACAACTGAAATAAACTTTTAAATATGGTTTGTTTGGGTTTTCTTTGGGGTGGGGGGTGTATCTTACTTAGCCAATGGCAATCTTAACAATTATAGATTGTAAGTAACAGACCAAGAATGAATTCCAATCATACACCCTGTTGACCCAATCCTAACAAAAAACATTGCTCACCCTGTCACAGTTGTACACAAAATGTTTCCTTAAAAACATTACAATAAATCAAACCAAAACAAATACATTAGGAAAAAATGTCTGTGGAAAAATAGGTACTAGCTGTGTCTTTTATGAGAGTATTCTGCCAACAAAAAATACATTTATATTCGTTTTAAATTGTCATCCACATGGCAAATCTCCAGATGGCTTCTCTTGTTGTTAATACCCTATATAACCTGACAATTATGCTCCTGGTGGTACTTCCTGTCTCAGAACCAGACTGGCTAAAATGTGTTTAAAAATAGTATAAAAATAATATTAAACATGAATCAGCCACTGTGGGTTTTGGTGGGTTTTTCTTACTACCACATTTTTTGGGGGGGGGGTTCTTGATGACAATGGTGGTGAATGAATCCCAAAACGACTCCAGTTAGAAAGTATTGATCCCTGATTAGCATAAATTACACTTACACTCCTTTTGCAGTATAACAGAATAACAATAAATGTAAGTATTGAAGAAGAACTTACCACAATAAGTGCAATCTAAACAAAAGTTTAACAGTGTTAAGCTTTTGTATAACCTGAGTTCCTGTATTCAGAATACATGTGCTATAACCGGAAAACCATTGTCAGTGACTTCTCGCCTTTAAACATTTAACAGAAAAGATTAACGTCAAGGTAATGGAGATTGTCTTGTAGATCCAACTTTCTCATTTTCAAAAAATAAAACAGAGAACCATTTTGCTTTTGGAAACTGCTGAAGAATTGGAAATAACTTACTGTCCAAGCTCTCAAGCAATACTCCGAATACCTATGAAAAAAAAAAACTTTACAAATAACTGGCTAAGCTGAAAATAAGCCTTGGATGTGTAACGGGTGTTACTTCACAGGCGCCGTTGATGATGCTTCTGGAACATGTCTTATAACTTCATAAATAGTGGTATGTGAATTTGGGCCATGAACTGAATCTAGGTTTGATAGAGATCTGTTTGACACCTAAAAACAAAATAAAAACAACTTTTAGCACAAGGATTCATCTAGAACTGTCGAAAGAGCTCATATTTTGTGAAATGTACTATACTGTATGTACAAAAAAACTGAAGGCCCACTGTTTGGAATTTGTAAATATGTTCTAAATATATAAAATGGACATTTAAAAAATAATTATATTACCATGTATTACCAATACAGTTAGAGTCAATGTTTTATGAGTGTATAGTATAGCTTATATTGATTGCACTGTCTCCATAGGTTTACAATATAAACTTTACTTCAAAAAAGCTTGGATCAAGTAATAATTTATTAACAAAAAAGTATTGTCTTCATGGAGTTATAATAACTCCACAAGAAAGCTATTCATTTGTATCTTATTAAAAATTAAAAAAAATTAAAAAAATGTAAATACCCGAGTTGGCTCAGAGGTCCCAGGTATAGCAATAAACTCATAAATCCCAAAGTCATCTGTTGCATCTTCATGTCCTTCAAAAAGAGAGAAAAAGCCCCAGTGTAAGACATCAGTATTGTTCTTCTGGGGAGTTTTATAAATAAAATGTTATTCTTTTTTACATTTAAAAAAGCATTCATTTTTTACTGATATCATTTTGCAAATAATTGCGGCTGCAAAATTCAAATTGCACTGCGGCCAGGCAATTATTTTGCAAATTACTCAACACACACAAATAATGATCCGCAATCATGATAATGAGGGTCTCAACGAGCGCATCAGTCTATTTAGCGGCCGCACTTGCAGAGTTAGGAGTACAGAGAGAAGTAGTTGCTGTATTTGTGGAGCACGAAAATACAAACCAAAAAAATATGTCAAAGGAAGGGCAGCAAAGGAAGGACAGCAAAGTAATTTTGGTGCATGGAAAAGAAAAACATTCTGAGAAGGAGCTGAGACTACTTATGTCAATTAGCATGAAATGGAGTTGTTTGAAAAATATAATTGTAATGGATTAATGATGGCAAAGTGCAAATTTGATAGATTTATGGCAGCATTATGGGGGTTTTGCACCCGCAAATCACTTTGGGCATATAGTTACATCTACTTCTTTATGTCCATTTTTCAAGAACAACCTTAATGAGTTTGAGAAGCCCTGCCATAGGCATTCCTGATATTGATAGAATGCCACAGGTTAAATGTATCAAACTGTGCCACCTAATAACTGTCTAGATCAGGGGTCTCCAGTCCTGGTCCTGGAGGGCTGGTGTCCCTCCTGGTTTATTTAATTTATTTAATTGGACCAATTACACTTCCAGTAACCACTTAATTGGTCACATTAAGTAATTTAGGGTAGAGTTGGAACAAAAACCAGGAGGGAAGCCGGCCCTACACGACCAGGACTGGAGACCCCTGCCTGCAGGTTCATTGCTCCATATCATCAGATTTATATTGCACCCTTTTTAATTCCCCTATTGTTTTTTGCTAATTCGGCATTTGTTATGTGTTTCTCCAGGCAGAATGTATTTATTTTATTAAACAAGCAGTGTTTAGTGTAGGAACTACATATTCCTTACAGTGAGTGTATAGCGATCAGCTTTGTTCAAGGAATGTATAGCTAGAAACATATTTCAGCTCGTTTTATCATTGTCAGATATCCGTGATGTAATTAAAAAATTGAGATGGTTTAACAATGTTAATTACAGCTTCAAAAGGCAGGTAGAGAGTAGCAAGCCTAATTATAAACAATCTGTCTTGCATTTTGTGTTTACCCACAGCTGAGTTTGAGATAAGAATGTGCTAAATAAAAATAAAATAAATAAAAAAAACAACAAGAAACGTGCTGTACTTTCTACCAGCATCCCAAAGTGGGCACTGATAAGCAATGGAATGTCAATTTTTTCACACAAATGGAGGGTTCTGAAACTCCAGGAGCAATCAGAGAGCTGCTTATGCTGCCAGCATACCACATTGCAAGACCCTGGGTGGTTTAGAACCCCCTTTACCATACCAGACAGATTGCCCTTTCTCACCCTTTTGAGGGTGATTGATCCAGGGTCTTCAAACACTTTCAACTCCCAAAATTACTGTATCCCTAGTTTTAAAAAGCTCTTTATTTAAATGAAAGATAATACTTTGGATTTATATAGCACCTTTCATCCCATAGGAGACCAAAGCTCATTACACGGTTCAGCTATTCTGTGCCAGCACACTGACACAGCAGTTAAAGTGGGAGAAGTGAGGAATTGTAAACTGGCCCATTGCTAGTGTGAGGTAGGGGTGACTGTCTTTACATGATATACTGCATCTTAATAGAGGTATTCTATATATCGTTACACCCCTAGTGTGAGGTCACAGACAGATTCTTCTTTTTTTAGAATTCTCGTACTATATTTTTCTAGATTCTGGAAATGGGTGTTCCAAGCGTGGAACGTCTGGAGGGAGTAGGCCAGTTGTTTTTGGTACAATTAACATCGTTCCTTTTTAAAATTCAAGGGACACATTGAAGAATCCTCATCCTACTGCGACAGATGTACACTTCGTTATCAAATACAGTACAGTCAAGATATACACACCTCCAGACTGCTGAGGATAAAAGCCAAACTCTGATTGGATTGTAATCAGTGACACTTATGTTACTGAAGATCATAGCATCAACTAACTCTACTGAAAAGCATTTTAATATAAAGTTTAATATAAGGTTACTTAGTTATAAACTCTCTTTGAAATTTGAATTGATTTGGAATTAAGAATCGATTATCTTTAACCAGACATATTTTGTTTTAAGATGTAAAAATCGAGGTTTTTCATATTACAGTGAAGCTATTGATTCTGATGATCAGATGGCTGACGGGGGGATAGCCTCATGAAATATATTAACAGTATATAGTTGTAAGTAAAAATGCACATATTAGCAGCATAAACATTTAAGAAATAAATCAGAGACAAGTAGAGGATCCAGTCACACCTGTTGTTAACCCAGATAGGTAAGTAAAATTAGAAGTTTCTGTAATATCATTGTAACATCTTACAAAGCTGTTGTACACAACTTTTTTTAATGCAATACACGTTTAATTCAAAGCACGGTTATTTTTATGAATGACACCCAAAATAAAGTCTCATATTTTTTGTAAACCCATGTCATGATTAAAAAAAAGAACAGAGCCAAGTGAACTACTGTATTTTCAGGACTAGTAGCGATACAATCATGGCGTGCAACTTCTATTTTTGTTGTACACACAACCAATGTTACATGGTTATCCCCAAAATATAAACCAGTAATAACCAGACAATGAGAGTGCCGTGTGTGTCATTGAATAACTGACATGGCTGGAACAAAACAGCACTGATGCATAAACAATTATATTACGGAAAATATACCAGCAGACGAGTTTCTGTTAACGTATCATGCTCTGTCAAACAAATACACATGTGGTGAATGAGATCCTGCAATTAACTGTATGGGTAGAGCAGCAACTGGTGCCATTATTGCTTTATGTAAATAGTGCTAAAGTAGCAGGCGGTGAAGATTACCAAGAACAGTTGTTAGGTAAAATGCACTGTGAAAAAATTACCTGAGAGGTGTGGCCGTTTTTGTTCCATTAAAGGCCTGTAAGATAAAAAAAAAAAACCATATATATATATATATATATATATATATATATATATATATATATATATATATATATATATATATATATATATATTAATAAAGTTATCAAGATATTAAGAAAGAAATATTTGATTTTAAATAGACATGTGATAATAATATCATGGTTCCTTACCTGGTGTACATCTGCTTTATCACTGGAAAAGAAAGAATGAGATTAGATGTTATAATTGATTTTCTGTTCTAGCTCAATCCTTATAGTATTTAACTACTTATTTGTTTATTTTAAGTGCATATTTGAATAACAGTTGGTTATATATAACAGAACTGCACATTAGTGAATTTGTTTAAAACTGGTGGCTACCTTAAATAAAATATAAACTACCTCAACACAATCAGGTCTCATTACAATCAACTTGGAAGCTTGTTCCTCATTTTAGGTAAAATAATGTTCACGAACTCTAAACTAATGTTTTTTTAAAGTATATTTTGATGGATTAAATCATGTTTGATATTCATGAAAAGATCATAAAATAATTAATTAGGTAAAGCTTTGTGAATGTTTCACTTTATATAACCGTCCATTATACATGCTTGTCCTATTTAAATATAAAAATGGTTTACAAATGTTAAAAGAATCACCAATCTTAATTACATCATAATTATTCAGTATTAGTTGCAGAGTATACACTATCCATCAGTATTATTGTAGTGTTGTTTTTTTTTTTCTTTGTTTGTGTATAATTTTTAAAAAAAATCAGTTAGTGATGTAAAATTCAGCTTGGGACATCTGGACGACTCACTATTTTACACATCAGAAGCAGCAAGTAACCAAATCATCAGCATACAGATGCACTTTTGTTTGGGTAAATTAATAGAAATGCTAAATAAAAGAGACCTAATTATAAACTCCTTAGGGTGCTCCCTCTAGCAGCAGGCCAGATCCCACGTGTACTGCTTGTCCTATTTATAATTCCTAAATCAATACTAATGTAATACTAAGTCAAGCCAGCCCAGACCAAGGGGTAGATTAAATCTAAAACTAAGGCAGATGTGTGTTCTGAGAAGCTGCGAAAATGGTGTGGCTTTCCAGTTTGCAGTTTCTCTTATGCAGCATCTAATTAAAAAATTCCTGAAATGTAAGGTGCCACAAAATGAGAGGAGAGATATAACACAGGGATGTTTTCACCTTTTGGGAGGGAACTGATGTTAATGACTATAAAGTTGTTTCCTTATTCCCTATTAGTCCCTATTCAATAAGGAAAAAGGAAATAACACTGATATTTCCTTATTCCTTATTCAACCCAAATAGGGAAAAGGAAATAAACAACTAGTATCTCCTTATTCCTTATTCGAGCTGAATAGGGAAATAATGTTTTCTTGCATATTAGACACATCCAGAGTCAGTGTTCCAGGCAGTCTTATGTGTCACCAAAACCAAATTTGCCCACTTTCTTCCAAGCATGGCCCTCATAAAGCGTTGCTTCCTTATTCTCACCGAATTGGTCAATAATACAGGCCTATGAACAGCAAATCTGCAAATGGAAGTCATCAGCGTTTCCAATTTGCTTAATACCCAGATGGTGAGGACGCCTTGCTTTTGTGGTTTAAAAAATGCCAGTGATCAGAATGTGTACTTTTAAAAAGTTCATTTACAACCGTATTTTCAATAAAATACACAGTAGACTTACTTTTAAATGTATAATACTTTTCATTGCACTGTAATTTAAATTTGATTTCAGTGTTACTATAACTTAAATAAAAACTGACAGTATACATTTGGCTTGATAACAAGAATTACTAATATTCGTATTAATGAGACTTGACTGTATTTAATTTTTAGAGTTGACTTAATATAAACAGAAAATAAAAACCACAGGACTAGACAGAATGCACAGTCAGGTTTCCATTGGTTTCCATTGGACTTACAAATCATGCTGAAACAGGTTTTGGATTGTAGAGAGTATCACACCATTTTACTCAATAAGGATTTCGTTGAGAACCCCAAATTATGTCGGTACAGAATGCTGGTATGTAGAGGGTCTGTGTATTGGTTACTGTCTCTTTAAATAATAAAAATGCAATAAAATAGTTGTGTTTGGTGTACTTCGGTATGACATGCCTATTTTATATTTCATTTATATGTTTTGTTATTGTTTTTTTAACGTGAATCCTCAAGTGCGCTGTATAAGAGCAACTTTGAGGCTGTCTTTGAAAAAGGACCTGCATCCCTTTTGTCCGGCGCCTTGAATTTTAGTTTTTATACCAAGCATTTGGCGGACATTGACAATTTTAGTACCAACTTTTTTATTTTAATACCAACATTTATCCCGACTTAGCTTAGGCAGCACACAGAACTTAGATGTAATCCCCCAGAGACTTGCAAAGCTTTAGAAATAGACTGGTTTTCAAATTATACCATTACAGCTGTGTAATGGTATTACTCCTTGCTTCCTTACCTTTCTTTGGATGGAACCTCCGCCATAGAAAGACAAAAAGCATGAACACAATTGTTATTATCGAGAGTGTCGTTATCACTGCTAAAGGTGACACGAAGCCTGCTTTTTGGGCCAGTTTTTCTTTTCCTGTAATTAAAAAAGATAAAATGCTTAGTTATTATGCCTTAGTTAGTTTTGTAATGCACTTTCAGCACTACATTTTTCATGCTTTCAGTTTCAGTAATAAAAGATTACAGTTTGTCAACATGGTAAAATCTGCAATGAGCAATATTGTTTACGTTCAATAAAAGAATGATGTTTTCTGTAAAAGACAAAGGGAAATTCCATTGCTCAGAGTACAGAGGAAGTTCTCGTGAGTTTCATCTGACTCTGTAAATATTAGGGTACATGTCCATTGTAATTTGGTTCTCGATGTATACTCTCTGAATCAGTCTGAAACTACGTTTGCTGTTTTGGAAAAGATATAACTTACAGTATATAGAATAAACAAAATGTTTTTTTTTATATAATCATCTTTTTTTTATCGCTGTAAACATATACTGTACATCAAAAGGAGCATTTGCAAACATACAGCATTCTACATTTTCCACATTTATGCCCCCCCCCCCCCCCTCCATTAACCCCACAGCAATAAAATAAAATAAAATGAATAAATAAAACACCTTGACCCTCATCCCCCAGAGCAACGGTATTCACCCCGACAGGGATGCTGTCTCAGCTAAGGTATTGCACCATTCGTCATATGGGATTGGGGTTTGATCTTTCCAGTGATGCAGAATAACTCTTTTAGTTGTTTCAATTGCCAGCACAATCCAATTCAATATTTTCCCCTCCATCCTTCCTTCAAAATGATCTTCGTGTAAAAGACACAGTGCCGGGTCAGTGTTAACTTTTATCCCAATCACAGAGCTGACAGTCTCAAGAACCTTCCTCTAAAAGACTGTTACAAGTGGCCAGTCCTACAGCATAAGTCCAACACTCTGTACATCTCCAACATGTTTGCGAGTCCCTCAGTCCCACTCTATACATTTCTGATGTTTCTTATTTTCATGGGTTTATTCATATTAGCAAGGAGATTTTCCCAGTCCTCCTGACTCAGTGTAATACCCAGGTCCCGATTGTTATTTTGACTCCAGTCAGGTTGGGGTTGTATTATCTATTAAAAAGGAATATATACTAGGAGCTTGGTGGGACTTAAACATCCACTGATTTAAAGCTTTAACTACTAATAAAGTCTGTGGCATTTTCCGACCGCTCCCTAACAAACCCCTTAGGTAGTGAAGTAGCTGCAGGTACCTCCAGTAGTCAGTCCTAGGAATGTTGTACTTATTTTGTACTAATTTAAATGTGTCAGAATGTCCTTTTGTGTATAAGTGTTTAATATTTTTTAATTTATTTATTTTTATTTTTTTTTGCCAAATTCACACATTTACTACCTATCTTCATTTTAGGATTTTTCCATATAGGAGAGTCTGGATGCATTACAATTGACTCTTTGTACAATACATGTGTCTGTGCCCAGATTTAAACAGTACGAGCTATAACAAGATTAGAATGTATTTACGCAGGCTGTTCCTGTATCAAGTAATCAATTGGGGAAAAGGGTATTTCGCTTCAATATTTACCCAATCTGGTCTTTTATTTCATGTCCTTCTCAAAGAAGCTATTTGAGTTAAAGAGAATGCAAAATGCTAATGTTTCAAGTTGATAATTGAAGACCCCTTTTATTAACTGGACCTTTGTAAGCCCCCCCCCCCATAAATTGCAAAAAGCTTTTGTTCAGTTTGCGAGGGGGAAAGTATTTCTTAGTTTATTTGAATTTCCATTTACCAAATTTGAAAAGGGCAACATTTTGGTAATGGTGGGACTTCTGACAGACCAATTTATTGTATCCAGATATCAAATAAAAGGATTACACTAAGTTAAGCAACGATGGAACTCACCTCTGGATGTCAGAGATGAGCATCAACACATCATCTGCATATAGCATTTTTGTGTGTTCCTGCCCCCCCCCCCCCCCCCCCCCCGAAATGTCCTTTCTTGCCTTGTGCCCCTACCCAGTGAGGAAGCAGGGGAGAGCAGTCCATTTGTTAAACTACTGCAGATGGGTTACCATAAAGCCCCTTTATCAAAGTTTGAAAGATTGGGCCAAATCAGATACTCCCATTCAACCCTGTGGAATGCCTTTTCTGCACCCAAGGACATTACTGCTCCTGGGTCATCTAGGTCCCTGACCTCCTGTATCAAATGTGCTAACCTTCGCAGATTGTCCCTGTGACAATCTTGGCCTGGTTTAACCAACACATGTATGATTTTATTTAGTCTTATAGCGATAACATTGGTAAAATTGTATAATCTACATTCAGTAGAAAAATTGGCCTGTAGCTTCCGCATTCCATAATGTCTCTTTCGGTACAAGTGGTATTATTGCACTATTCATGCTAGTGGGTAATATCGCTCTATTCCATGCTTCATTGTAAATCTCACACAGCACGGGGTTAAGAATGTCTCTGAACCGCTTGTAAAATTCATTAGGCAGACCGCCTTCCTCTGGCGCCTTCCCTGTTGACATTGATTTTATTGCCTCTGTAACCTCCCTTTCTGTTATTTTTTGTTCAAAAAAATCTCTTTGTTCTACATTAGGTTTTGGTAATTCAATCTGGGAAAAGAAGTTATTGTAATCTAGAGTTCCTGCTTTTGATTCTGATTGATATAATTTATGGTAGAATTCTTTAAAGGTGCTATTAATAGACTTGGTGTCTATATGTACAGTAGCTGTCTAGTCTCATCTCTAATTGCTGGAATACAAGAGTTAATTTCTATATTTTTAAAATGGCATGCTAGGAGTTTGCTTGCTTTTCCCCCTGCTTTGTAATGGACTTGTTTTAATCTGTATAGTGTATATTCTGCTTTTTTATTATAAATTGAATTAATCTCAAATTTAGCTTTTGTTATTTTATGAAGTTTTTCTGCAGAAGGATTACTTCCACATGTTGCCACTAATTCCTTAATTTCTTTTTTTTTCGTACCTTTTCTAAATCTTTTTAATTTTATTTGTGGATGTCATTTTAATCAATTCACCCCTTATATATGCTTTAAAAGCTTCCCATACCACTGAGCTGCATTGTGTTGAACCTTTATTAATAATATAAAAAATAATTCAATTTCCTTCTGAAGTATGGCTGTCCTGTAATATACTAGTATTTAAATCGCCATTTCTGTTATTTTTCTGGCTTCCTCCCCACATCCATTATACGATCCACATTCACATTGGTCAGATATTACAATATCTCCTGTATCACATTTACTGATACTCATAACTTAGGAATAGATTGTATAATCCCTTTCCATAGGATGTATTAATTGCCATATATCTATCAGACAGAACTCTATGCTTAGTTCTGCTAGAGCTTTACAGTCACTGGGATTCTTAGTATTCTCTGGTGTGGAGTTATCCAAAACAAGTCCTGGGTCTGGTTAAAATCTCCCCCTATAACTACAGGCAGGTCTCCCAACTCCAAAATAAGTTCCACTGCATTAGCAAAGAACCCTGGGTCCACCACAATTGGCACATATAAATGATGGTTGTTTACTGTTGCCAATAATAGCAAGACTCGTCACTTATTTACTTCTGGATTGCCACATTTAATGACTTAGCAAACAGTATTGATACTCCACGTTTTTTAGACTCATGTATTATGATAGGAGGACCCCAACTATGACTGTCTGAGCCTGTGTACATCTTGTTTCAACAAATGTGTTTCTTATAAAAATATAATTTCTGTTTTTTTTTCCTTTTAACATATGTATTAAGACCATTAACATTCCATGTCACTATTTTAATATTATTGTCTAATATTTAATCATTTTTGGACTAGTTGGATTTTTTGCATTTGCTAAAAGACTTCACTTTATGTTGGGTTTGAAAGTTTTATGCTGTAAATGCCAGGATTATATTGAATTGTTCGTGGCTTACAGGAGCTTTCCCAACTCACGTCTGCTCACTCTGACATCATCATGTAGAACATCCTTTTTATTTGCACAGGCACACACTTGAATTGCCAAAACCAAGCTTGTTAAACAGGATCTTTGCAATCCTTGCACAATTTGGTGTGGTTGCTTGCAGATCTATGCGACTGCATTAAAGTTAGATGTTATTGATTTTAAGTACCAGTCTTGCTTGTTTTATTTATGTCTCATATAACTGCAGTTTCATGGCCAAACAGTTAAAGTACACAATAAATGCAATAAGTAAAGAGAACTGAAGGAGATGGTACACTGCCATCTAAGATAGAGGTCCCTAACTGCAGGAGTATGACAGAAACTATTTAGGAGTCTTATTGTATTATGATTGTGGACTTCCATGGAAGGAGGTTGGGCCCAAACCAGGGCATGTGAAACCCCCACACAAAAAAACTGGCTTGTTTGCACATGAAGAGCTTCTACTGACGAAGAAGAAGAAGAAGAAGAAGAAGAAGAAGAAGAAGAAGAAGAAGAAGAAGAAGAAGAAGAAAGAAAGAAAGAAGCATAGTGTGTAATAAAATGTAATCAAAGCTGACCTTTGCATCCCCAAAACAACTGAGTTAACTGGTATATGTATTTAAGGAAAATTGCTATATATTACATTATTAATGTTTACCCTTTCCTAATCTTTATAACAGTAGTGTTGATCATCGAAACTGTATCGTTTTGTTGTAAGGCTTTCATATTATTCCACTGTGAAAGGCCCAATCAAAAGATATTTGTCATGATGGCTGTTACCACGGTGATTTCTTCTGGTCTCATTACAGTAAAACACTGTCAATAAAAGCCACCTGCTGTCGCCTGTTTACTTAACAATAGATCTGTAAACACATCATACTGGCGACTGTAACAAATGCTCAGCTGCTGAAGATGTAAATGCTGTACGAAAAGCCTTTTTTATTACAACACATCTTATGAATTAATTAAACCAAAAAATGGCTACACTACATTCCTTACATAAAATAATATTCCTTATGATATCTGTTTACCAGTAAATCTACCATGTAAGCCAGACAGAACATGGGAAAATAAAACAAACAATAATTATCATTGGTTACTTCACAGGTTGTTAATTCTGTAAGAACTATATGGAACAAAAGACTCAAGCTCATGAAGAAAACACAGAACACAACGTAGTGCTACTCAGACTGTGACAAAATAATAAAAGACAATACTAGAAAGTCCAAAGCACACTGTTTTGGCCGTGTGCTACAGCCAACTAAGTGCAGTCTCTAGTTTATTTCTTGGTTCTCTTAGTCCCGCTTCTCTCTGGCTCTCTTTTGCTGTTTCTTCTCCAATTCTCTCTCTGTTTTTCAGCTCTCTTTCGTCCCTTATCCCCCCATCCAGGCCATGCCACCGGTGCACCAGACACCAATCCCAAGCATTCCCGCTTTCGATCCCTTGATTGTTGCAACCTCTTATCCCCTGATTTGTGACAACAATGTTGCAACCGGGTCCCGCTTGCACGGCAAGCCGAGCTTCTGATTGGTGGTGATTCTCCTGTCTCTGACATCCCTGAGCACATGCAGTTGAATCTTTCACTCTAGGTCACATAAGCGTCCTGGCAGTTAAGAAAGGGGAACAAGACTAAAAGGCTAAAATATGCACAAGAACAAAGAAATTGGATTATGGAACAATGGTCAAAGGTGCTTTGGACTGTTGATGGATGGACAATGACACCTGTGCCTTCTGCCAGTTCTGTTGTCAATTCAGCACTTGTCTTCTTTCTATTCTTCTTTCTATGAAGGATATTATCTTCAAGTATTGTTCATCCTTGTAAGGTCTTCCAGTCCTGGGTTTGGCAATTACAGATGATGTTTCTCTGTACTTGTTGATTATGCTTCGGATACCACACCTTGAAAATCGAGTAATGCCAGCTATTTCTCTCAATGTTTTTCCTTCTTTATGCAAGTCAAGGTTGTATAATAGTAGAAACACTAGTGGAGGCTTTGAGTAAATTGTTGATGCACATAATGCATCAGAGTAGAAAAATGCAACATGTCTAAGACTTTTGCACAGCAGTGTGTGTATATATATATATATATATATATATATATATATATATATATATATATATATATATATATATATATATATATATATCAACAGCCTGCCTCCATGCATCAGCAAGTAAACTGTACAATTATCACAGGTGCTCAATCACTGAGGACAATACATCAAAATAGGTTGCTTACCCACAAAGACGTCACTATTCGGACTCCTGCAGGAAGGTAGGAAAGCGAGAGCTCTCAAAAGGCAATCTTCCATTAAATACCCTTTTTTTATAATCCATGTTGTTCAGGGACAGGATGTTATTGTCATCGGACAACAAAGCTGACGTTTCGACGTACAATCATGTCTTCCTCAACAGTATAAACAGAATTATGTATGGGTCACAATATATTCTCACACAATAAGACATGTTTCAAGTTGGTTTTGGGTAGTAATGCACGAGTGGCGCAGACAGGTATCATTGTGTGACAATAATGTTGACCCAAAAGTTATTATATATAGTCTATGTTTCTTAAAGCATAGAAAAGTAAATATCATTTAAAAACAAATCGCTGCTATTATTGCTCTCGCTACACAGCCAGTACAGTAAAACAGAGCAGAAATAACGGCCCAGATATTCAAAGCCACGTGCAATCCCATCACAAAATTTGTGCCTCGCAAAGATTTGTGCTTTTGCACAAAAAATTTATATTTGACAACACGGCACAAAACAGTTGCGCAAAAATTGGAAAATAGCAGTGTTTGAAAATGTGTTTGTGCCTCGCAAAACCACCTGTGCATTCAATACCAATATAGCAGAAATGCACAAAAGCTACGCATGAATGCGCAGAATTGCAATACTACACGACAATGGACTGTTAACAATACCCTGCCAAGCAGCTATCATAGGTGTACAGTACATACCAATATTCCTCAGACGAGTCTACACTCAACTGTAACCTGCACTTGGAATGCAGAATCAAAGCTCAACACACATCGGTAGCATTGGCACCCCCAAAGTTGCATGCCCACCCCCACAAATATATAAATAAGCTACTAAATGGAGAAATTAAACAATGGACCACAGGATAGTGTAGGCTATTCAACATATAACTTAAATAAAAATATATAGTAGAGACTTGATAATTGGATAAGTGTCAACATGAAGGAGTGACAAAATATCTCTGTAGCATCAAACTCTTTATTTTACAGAAAAGCGTCTGTCAGCCGGTGTTCTGAGTACCTCCGACCCGTGCTCCTTACACTATACATAAACATATTTACAGAAGTGTGGACTGTAAAACAAACCCACAATGCTGAAAACTCTATTCGGAAGCCCAAAAGACAGGAATCTTCAGCATGGAGTCGGCTAAGAACACTGCCTATGAATGCAGCCTGCACATGTGTATCCCTTACCCACTCACCACGCCCCCTGCTCCTACCACACCTGTATGGCATAGTCAATAGCATGGAATGCAGATCGTGGGTGTCAAAGTATGCTTCTGATATCAATGAGAAATAAATAACAATACTTAAAAAAAAGTCAGCTGTGTCCTTATACCTGAGGGTGGAGTTACCGGGTGAGTGGCATGAAAAGGAAAGGGAGCCTCTGGAGAATGCAACTACAGGGATATTTTACGGATTGAGCCCTTGGGCACTGCGGCCCTTTGCCAATGTTGCTGAAGATAGGGCACTTAGCTAAATGCATGTAATGGAAACATTCTGCACATTGCAAGCCTGTCACGCTTATTGCAAAACTTAGCCATTTTCATTCAAATTTGGCCTTCGGAGCAATTCAAATAATTTTGTGCTTAAGCATATGAAATTTGCGCACATGATTACATTTAAATCTAATGTTTATCATTATCACAGGCATTAGCATGCTAATAAGCTAAATATTTAAAGACATTCTTCAAAGTCTTCCCTATTTTTCTTTATTACTGACAAGATGCAGTTCGAAAGGTGTTTTACATCTTTTTCAGGTATCTCTTGTTTCTCCTGCTGAAAAACAAGATTGTGAGATTTTTGAAAAAAGTGTTTTTTCACTGTATTTTCATTTTCTTGCTCTTTTAAAAACCTCTCCTTAAATGATTCTGTCATCATTTCCATGTTCTCCTCATTGTTTGGTTAAATGTCCACATCTTTATTTTGAAAGTATTATTTCTTCTCCATTGTACTTTGCTTGTTGTACAGTGATAATGGCAGCGGTTTGCTTTAGCTGAAGGCTTGGGGTCAACCAGATAACGTAATGTATATTACTATGGAAGAACCCCCAAAAAGGTATCTGCTGTTAACTTACTGAGCACACTGCTTAGTTTTGTATGATACTTTTAAAAACTGTGAATACAGTAACAAAACCGGGAACATTTTACAATTTTAATGTTTCTGACCAAGACAAAAAATCAGGCCTGAAAACTAGGACAATCTCAGTTTTCCTGAGATGCCTGGGAACCATATCAGCAATTCTATATTTGCAGCGTAGAAGAAAATCTCTCGTCGTCATATCTGTGTTTCATGTCTGAATAGATGTTATCCCCAAGGTGACTGGCTACTCTTGTAATTACACTGTGAATACGAAGTCATTACAAGCAACTACGTTTATGATTAGGTGTCTGGTCCAAATTAATATGTGTAGTAATTCAAATTAGAATGTGTACTAAATGTACTGTGTTACTATGTTTGACTTGGGTGGCCTTCCACATCCATATACTGGTATTACTAGAATATATTTGCAAGTACCTACATGTGTACATGACTATAACAATGATATATATTTTTTTTAATATAGCATTTTGATCCATAGCAACCTAGAATATAATAGCAATAATGACCTCAGCCCCTGGCAGGCTCATGTTTAAAAACAGTAGTGCATTGTGCAATATGTGTAAAGCAAGCTAGTTTAATTATAGTCTTAATACAATTAAAGAGTCTAAAGAGAACAATTGTCTATTCAGTCAAATTACATTAAATGGCTTCTACAAGATTAACAAACACAACAATAATTTATTTACTATGAGTTGCCATGGTTTCTTCTCTTCCTTATAATGCTCTGCTCTGCTTTTGCTATGGATTATTACACTTTACATTGCTTTTACTAGGAACAATATACTTTTAAAAGGGAAAGCTGTTCTTAAGGGATATACATATATACTGTGGATTTTTCACTGTATTAATAATAATGTGTTATAAAGTTATTTAAGCAGACTTACCATTACCTAAGTTGGCTACTATGACGGTGAACTGAGTTTCATCCTGTTTCTTTGTGACGTTGTTGTAGGCACAGCACATGTACTCATTTGTCAGAGTAATTTCACCTGAATTTACTACAAAATGTGGCCCGGTCATGATTTCCTTTGTCATATTGTTCACTTTATGAATCCAGACATAGGAGTTCGGTGGATTTGAATCTGCTGAGCAGTGGAACAAGATGGTCTCTCCTGCATTAACTGTAAAAACCTGACGAACCTTCAATTCTATATCCGAATTCACCTTTACGTGGTAAGGTCCATCTAAAAGAGGTGACATTAAAAAATACATTGTTACTTTAATTCAGAAAGTGTAACTAGACAGTAAACATAAAATCATTCTATGTAATATCAAATCCAGCACCTAATTAGACCTATTCGCAAAACTGTTTTAAGTAAAAGTTATTTGTAAACTGAATATAAACTTTTAACCTTGTCTGTTACCATTGAAAAGATATTGTGAACTTATGTAATCATTCAAAACAGTCTTAAGAAACTGTATTTTATTCAACTTTTTGATTGGGAACCTATACTCACTATTAAGTCAATATCAGTGATCTATAAATAGTAATTGACATTAAGGGCTGGATTCTCAAAGCTATTTACTTCAAATTGTCATGAGTGTGCAACAGTATTCTGAAAAGAAAAATATATATCTGAAGACCAATTGCTCTAACAATGATTTGTAGTGAATAGCACTGGGAATCTAACCCTATGCTGTGTGTTTCAAGTGTTGGATGAATTGATGTTTTTTTTTTTTTTTTGGATAGAATATGGGCTACAATTATCTACTGAGATAACACTAGCATCCCACGAATGGGTGTATGGGTCACATGATCTGAATAACTCAATATTGGACCAACAGCACCCTGAACCAGAATGAATGTCAACATCATAAAGCAAAGTAAACAGAAGTGTAAAAAAAAAACAGTAGTTATTTTTACCTGCTCTTGTTTCATTTAAACAGACTGCTTAAAAAACTACAAGAAAGCACAAACAGCAATAATCTTCTATTTATAAAACATACGCTGAATTGAATGTTAAAAGTAGTTTTGCTATTTTGTTATTTGCTATTAAATATTTCCAGCAATTAAATACACTTTCATTTCAGCTTCTTAATGAATTTATTATGTCACTGCCTCATCATCTGTGGTCCAATGGTTAAAGAAAAGGGTTTGTAACCAGGAGGTCCCGGGTTCAAATCCCACCTCAGCCACTGACTCACTGTGTGACCCTGAGCAAGTCACTTAACCTCCTTGTGCTCCGTCTTTTGGGTGAGACGTAGTTGTAAGTGACTGCAGTTGATGCATAGTTCACACACCCTAGTCTCTGTAAGTCACCTTGGATAAAGGTGTCTGCTAAATAAACAAATAATAATAATTATTATTTTAACTATTTTTTTAGGCTAGACCAGCCTCTAAGACAAATATTGAAAAAGCACTGAAGTAAAACTTTATTAACAGGACATTTCTTTTTTTTTAACCATACACCCGGAACTGAGAAGCGCTCTTTTTTTTAGTCTGTAAAATAAATAAAAAAATATGTTGCTCATTTTATCCATTCAGACCTCTGACAAATATGCATTTGCCAGATAACATCCGAAGTGCATTTTATACTGTTGTCATGCAACAGTGGCATATGAACAGTACTTCAATAGTGACTTTTCCAAGCAGATGGTGATTACTCAAAGGGGGTGACCAGTTATCAAAGCTGGTTCCCTAATAGCAGCAGCAGCATATGGTGCACAGGGACGATATACCAATTGGAATTGCAACAAAAGACTTCGACAAATTGCATTGACCATGCCCATTAATATTTTACTCAAAATGAGGAGAAGTAATACCTGTTCACATAGCTAATTTGTGTTGGTTCTGCATCTGGCAGAACTACACTATAAACCTAAATGTAAAAAAAAAACCTGTTCGTTTTGTTTAAATGTGTTTGGTTGTTGTTAGTTTGCTTCATGAAAACACTTTCAAAATATATTTAGAGCTCAGTACAACCACTCTTTTTTATAATTCTTCAAAAAACGTTTGGGAAAAAAAAAAAAAAGAGAAAGTAAAATGTATTTGGAATAACATTTTAAGAATGTTTTATTAGTGCTAAACATGTGTGGTGTGTACCCATGCTATTTGATGGAGTTGCTGATTTTTTCAAATTCCTAAGTGTTTTGGATACAGCCATTAAAAGGCACACCCACCTTTTTTTTTTTTTTTTACCCCTAATTCAAACTTTCCAGTCCAGCAAACACACTTTTCTTTCAAGTTTTATTACTATTTATGATCCAGTGTTTAAAGTTCTGAAATTAGATTATTTATTAATATCCATTCATTAAAAATCCAATTCTATTTATATATGTTTTAAAGCAAGTGCAAAAGGCACATTTTGAGAGTGGAAAACTATAATTATTATTATAAAACCTTCAATGTAGGAATTAGTCTTCACATTACTGTTCCAAGTAGTTTCTTGCTAGTTTCATCGTGTTAAAATTGTTTCATTCCTTTCTGATGAATAGGCTTTTTCCTTTGCACTTGCTTCAAGATGTTACTCTATGGATGGTTTAATTTGATTCAGAAGCAGAATTAATGATACTATCTGCAACTGCAGGTTTTTTTTAATACACCTGTTCAGTATATTCATTCCAGATTTATGCTTCGATTTGGTTTATTTAAATAAAAGTTAAAATAAATAAATAGTATATACAGTACATGCAGTTAATGCACCAGTATTTTGAACTCCATTATAATGCTCTATAGTCATCACACTTAGAACGAAGCATAAAACTGAATAATGTTAGAATCAGTTTTCCTGGCAGAATACTTACAGAAAACATTTAGCTGAGTAGGTTCACTCCACATTTTGCTGACTAGATTGCTCGCCACACAGATGTATTTTCCAATGTCTTCTTTCTTAGCCAGGGAAATAACAAGTTTTCTGTGGTCTTCAGAAAAGGTATAGCGAGGGTTTGCTGGAATGGGGCTTCCTCCGAGCAGCCACTGGTACGCTACCCTCGTGCCAAATTCAACAGAGCAGGTCATTGTCACATTATCAACATCTTCCACTGCTGCAGAGGCTGGCTCCATGTGGACAGCTGGTTTTGAAACAGGAACTGCAGAACAAACAGAAGTTTATAATGTGCTCTAATGATTTAGTCGCTCTTTCAAACCAACCTGCATTCAAATTGTGCCAATATTATTTCCATCCAGCTGAAAAAGGACTTGTAGTCTGAGGTGTCCTGATTTTTTTAATCAGTTATTCGCATTTTTATGTACCTACATTACCTTTTCCTTTTTGATTTTGCTCCTTTTGATACAGAAAAGTTTTCATTTTTCAAATGATTATATATATTTATTACTGGCACAATTTGAATGCTGGTTGGGTTGAAAGGACGACCAGGTCATTACTTTCTGAACTGTAAATGTCCTTAGTCTTTAGTTTCCTACATATTTGTGTGTTATAATATATAACTTCAGGACTAGAGATTAAGCTACAGATAAAGTTTTATATTTGTGTAATATATACAGATGTAGTAAACCTATACTCATAATAAAGCAAAAACAAGAGTTGGAATTATTTGACATTATTAGCTTGTAATGCTTTTACCCCATTCCTTGCTTCAATAATTAGAACATTTGTATCATACCTATGTTATCAGATTTGAATAACTCAAAGAATTTCTACCCGGTATAATAGTCATTTTCAGCTACTCACCATTAACAGTAACCCGGATTGTTTTATTCTGTGACTTGACTAAGTCTTTATATTTTACATTGACTTGTATTGTGTATTCACCATCATCACTGTCTTCCAGTTTATTGATCAACAGGGATGCATTAGGTGGGTGAAGGGAAAATTTGTTTATAGATTCCATGGCCATGTCATGAATGGGCAAGCTGTCTCTGAATGTGACCAGATGCATGGTATTGTTCGCTCTCCTCAGCTGCCAGTTACCCTGGATATTTTGACCTTCAGTGGGGAAGGTGTATTCCACCAGTAGGACAAGAGGCTCCCCTTTAATTCCATGGATGACAGACAAAGGCACTTTTATAAATGCAGAGCTTGTGCCTAGGTAAAGAGGAAAGGGAATTAATAATAATCTAACAAGTAATGTTCATGAAACTGCAAAGAATGTACAAATATTTTTTTTTCTATTGATAAATCCCATGGTTGCCGTTCAGAGCTCTCTGATGTTGTGGTTTGGGTTGAAAACAATCCACCAGAATAATATCCTTAAAGAAATGGATTAGAAATACAAGTCTGAACATTAATACCAGTATCAGTACAATTCCATCATTTAAATAGCCATATTCGATATCCATATGGAACATAATACCAAAAGTCTGAAGACACTGAGAAAAACTTCTAGTCTAAATGTTTGTCAATTAATTGTATTACCACTGGCCCTAAAACACACAGTAACACAGACAGTCTTGTTGAAATGTTTTATAACCTATAATAGTATGATTCTATGATAGGTGTATTTGAAAGATGACAAAGTAAGTATACTTTTATATAACACTAATAAGAGAGATTCGCTGCTAAGAAAACATGAATGTCCTTCAGCAGCAGACTACACAAAACAAGGGATACTCCAGCACTTCACTTTCCTCTAGTAAAACCTGACTACGCTACAGTATTTACACTCAAAACACGCAGACTGGTTGCTGGCAAAACTAAGCAATGCATCTGTGTTTTATTATTCATCCTTTTTAACAGCATGAGTAATCAACTTGTTGCAGCTAACAACATGAGCTACAGTATTAAGTGTGTTAAAAATTATTTTTCTCAAGAAAGATGAAGAAAGTTGTGTTTTCAAAAGTGCATAACGTGACTTCCCTTCCTGATAATAGTGCATGTCATTTATAATGAAGTAGTTAAAATATATGTGCTCACATAAATCTCCTGAAAGACTCATTGCCTAGTGATTGCCTTGTGATTTTAAATGAAACGGTAATTAGTGAATCAACTTTGTCCAGTATTAAATATTAAAGTCAATTACTTAATGTACTTTAGATATAACCATTATGACAGCGTAATAATAATAATAATAATAATAATAATAATAATAATAATAATAATAATAATAATAATAATGATGATGTTCTTACCTATAAAGACAACTAGTGTTTCACATAGGAGAAAATAAACTGTGCTGTGAAAGAGATCCATGAATACATCCCATCCCATCCGAACACCCTCTAGTTGTTTTGACTATTAAGGTACTGAAAACTAAATTTGCTAAGGAAATGAGCAGAGCTAGCCCTGCCCTCCCATGTGACACAGAGAGAAGAGAAGCACACCTAGTAATTAAAGCAGCTACCCCCCACAGCCCAACACACAACACAGCCTACTGCCCTCTGGACACAATAACAGCAAGATGAGCAGCATCTTTCATAGCATATAAGATTCCCAAAATCCAGTTAGTAGGACTTTAAAATGTGGTGTTTTGGTGTCCTACTCTAGTTCATTTTATTTAAGATTCTACAGTATGTGAAAGCTTTTTAAACCCATAAAACTACAGCATTCAAAATAGCTGGCATTATATTTCCCTGTTTATTTGTTTCTGTTTTCTGGGTATTATGCAGTGATGGGACCATTGTGTAAACTGTAGTCACATTTTTCATTCATGGGATTAACATTTCTTTTCTTCTGTTGTTCATATATTTTATCACCAGACTCTGGTATGAATGGTACTGTTTATTTTATTTTGAAAAGCCCTCTGTCACTAAAAATGTCTATCTCTGCTTCGAAATAAAATACAGTTACTTGTTCTACAATATTACATACAGTACAGTTGACTATATTATCCTTATTAAACACATACAATGTAACTTAAACCATATATGTTTTAAATAAATGTTTGTTTCTACCAGAATTATAGAGTTAAAACAAGGGGCAGCAGTGTGGAGTAGTGGTTAAGGCTCTGGACTCTTGACCAGAGGGTTGTGGGTTCAATCCCTGGTGGGGGACACCGCTGCTGTACCCTTGCGCAAGGTACTTTACCTAGATTGCTCCAGTAAAAACCCAACTGTATAAATGGTAATTGTATGTAAAAAATAATGTGATATCTTGTAAGTCGCACTGGATAAGGGCGTCTGCTAAGAAATAAATAATGGGAGGGTGAAATTTTGTGAAGCATTATAGTTGGTGTTATATAAGTAATTTCAGTATACTTGAGAGAAGCCAATTTTGTTTGGCATAGCTATATAGTAGCGATTACAATATGGTTTGCTTGAAAAATTATCAAAAACATTGTTTCTTTCTTGGGGTCCCTGAGTGGCTCACCTGGTAGAACTGCAGTCGCAGGGTGAGTCATACAGCGCAGGTTCATGTCCTGACTGTGCGAAGTAGGACGGGGTAAATTCACCATCAGAAAATTGATTTTCCATGGTTGACCATTGATGTAGCTTGGGATTGTCCATGGACTAACTATGTACTTTACTGTTTGACATGGTCAAAGTCCAAAAAACTTTCAGACAAAGTAACTTAAATTGAAATTGAAATTGAAATGCTTAAGGAAATTTGAACTAATTTTACTATGAGTCAGAAGACAAATAGATTATTCTCATGGCTTTGTGATGGGGTAACCCTGCCCCTGGGTGTATTTCAGCTTTATTTTGTATAGTTTGGGTTATGTATCACGGGGGAGTTACACTGTATAGCTTGTATTAGGAAGTTATTAGAGACTGAAATCCATACTAGCCGCCGCAGCAATTGCATTATAAGAGCGGAGGAGGAACGTCCTTTATTTATAATATGCGCTGTAGTTGAATTATCACAGTAAAATAGTATTGATTTCTTAGACCAGAGATGACCCCATAGCTGGGCAGCTACTACTATTGGGTATATCTCTAGCAGAACTGTGGATTTTGGATGAGGAGATATGTTCTCGATTTCCTCAGGCCATGTACTGCAAAACCATTGATTATTAAATAGACCTCCGAATCCCAGAGATGAGGCATCAGTAAATAAAGCCATATCGTGAGGAGCTGAAATGAAATCATCATAAAACATAGAGAGACCGTTCCAGTGCTGAATAAGCGCAGACCACATTTTAATGTCTTTCCTAGCTTCTGAAGAGATATTTAAATAGGAGTCCAGATTTTTTGCTGTTGATGCCAGCGCTAGCAGCCGAGAAATAAACGTCCTCCCCTGTGGAATGATACGTATTGCAAAGTTAAGTAACCCAGCAATGAAAGCAGTGCCCGTTTTTTAATTGTTTTACTGATCTGAAAATCCTGAATGAGCAAACGAATATGGTTAAGTTTAGACTCAGGCAGGCAGGCTTCAAACTTTTCTGTATCTAGAATGATTCCAAGGAATTCCAAAGAATGAAGGGGACCGATTGATTTTTCTTCTGAAATCGGAAAGCCAACTTCAGAAAATAAGCTTTTAAGATTGGAAATCGCTTCTGCTGGTGCATCTGAAGGAGGAGAAATTACTTAAAAATCGTCCAGCAAGTGGAGCAAGAACGTGACATGATAGACATTAAGAAGAATCCAGCATAATGCTTCCGACAGGGTATCAAATTGAGTCAATTGAGTGGCAAAATAAAACTTCCCTTCCCAACATATACCAAACAGGTGACAGAGAGAAGGATGGATTGGCATTACTTTAAATGCGTCTGATATATCTGATTTTGCTAACCAGGAACCACGACCTGCTAATTTAATTGAATGTATTGCGTCTGCAATAGTGATGTAATGCAGGGAAAACTGATCTTGGGGAATTAATGAGTTAATGCTGCTGGTGCTTGACCCCCGTGGTGCTGATAAATCAATAATGAGACGCTTTTTTCCTGACATTTTCCTCGTGGCAATGCCGATAGGATTAATTCTATATACTGGAAAAGGAGGAGCTAAAAATGGACCGACTATAAATCCTTTTTTAATTTCTTTTTCAATAAGAGACTGCACTGATTGTGGATCTTGAGTCGCTGAATAAAGATTTTTGCTTTGGAACGAGGAAGAAGGAATTTGAGTAAGACCGGTTGAAAAAACATTTTTTAATCCGTCGATCAGGTAATTAATTAAGTTACTGTCGGGATGATTCTGTAATTTACTTGATAACGCCAGGATGTTTATAGGAGTAAAGACGGTGAGCATCGGGGAAAGTCACTTGCGTTTTAAAGGGCAGATTGTATTAGAGTGAGCGTCACCGCAATTGCTGCACATGTGGATAAAATTGCATTGCTTATTCGAACAGAAGCCAGTTTTGAAATTGTTGCAGATTTGTCTTCCTCCTGAAAATCTAATACTGCGCCCGTATTTGTCTTTCCTTGTAGATTGATCGAGGGGAGCTGAAGAATGTATGAATTAGCGGCGAAACCGGGTGCTTTAGAAGTTGATGCAATTGCAGCTTTAGGGCAGAGGGATGTTGAGTGAGCTGTTGAAGCGCTGACCCCACATGCGTTAGCCCTTAGACCACCAAAAATTCTATTAAATAGATCTGGATCAGGTTTTGCCCAATTGATGATGTGATTATCTGCTGCCAATATCGCTGCTGCTTTTGCAGAGAATGCTTTATGATACTCATAAAACATAGCCCCTCCGTATCTGACAGACAGCTCCACGATGTAATATTCGTAAGATTCCAATTCAGCTCTGCGGTTAGGATATGCCGAGCATAACACATCTCTGAATATGGAGAAAGCAAGGACAAACTCCCCTAATGTAAGATTTTTAAGCAGTCTAGGATCTCTGGATTTTAGAGTTACCGCCAATTCTACACAATCGACTACTCTATGGTCCAAGAATACCGAAGTCGTCATTAATAGTGAAACAAGATTAATGTCCTTACCTTCGAGAATGATACGTCTGATTTGTGGAGATATAGTGTGACGTCTAGCTGCCATTGGAGAGGAGGATCCATATGTAGATGCGGTAGCAAGGTTGTAAACTGGAGAATCTGCTTCGCTGGCTGAAATTAGGGCTGGACCGGAAGAAGCTGTAGGCAGCGCTGCAGTATTTGATGCTGAAATTAATGACTGCGCTGTAGATTGTTTTCCCTGTTCCATAATAGACACCCTTTTTTCTAGATCCGACAGTTGAGAACTGACCGAAGATAGAGTATCGGAAAAAGGCTGCATAAATGATTTTATCTCGTTGAATATTTGCGAATGTTGGATTTCAATGGCTGGCTGCTGGTTAGCGGTGCTAGTTGTGGGGGTGGTTAGATCTGGAATAGACTGCCTGCTGTCTGTTTTAGGACGCTGAATGGCTGGGCGCAGCTGATTATGTTTTTTCGGAGGAAAGACTGGTTCTGCTGAGACTGAATTGCAATAGAGAATGAAAAGAGACTCTCTATCACCCCCTGCCGGAATCGCATTACCGTTTTTAAGGAGGGTTTTTATCAATTTATTCATGGGCCAGTCTGTCCAAAACAATCGATCCGGAGGGGCATCCTGAGGCCGAAGACGCTTGGATCGCCGCAGATTCGATGTTTGGGTGGCAGGAACGGTAGGCAACATTTGAACTGGAACCTGGTCGAGAGCCTGATCAGGAGCCTGATCAGATGTAACTGAAATACCAGAAGGGGAGAAAAAACGGAGACTGGATGGACCCTGGGTTGAAGCTGAAGGAGAATGATCTGTTAATGACAGAAAATCCTGGGAATCCTCTAAATCCGATGACAACTGCTGTAAGTACTCCATTATTGAGGTACGCAAAAGTAGATGGGTCTTGAAATCGCTTAGGTTTAAGTCAAAAACGAAAAAACACAAGACAGCGAGGTAGAGGTGACTAATGTTTAAATAAGGTAGATTTAATTGATGATAGCAGATGATAGGTTGTTGGTGCCTAGCTCCGCCCCCTGAACCCCACATATAGGTTAACATTTAGTGTTCAGAGTGAAGAACGAGAGAGAGACAGGAGAAAGAAAGAATAATCAAAACAATTGCTAGGACTAGCACAATACTTGTTTGGGTCAGTGTTTTGTTTGTCTGTTTGCTATTTTGAGTGTTTTGTTTTGTGTAAGCTATTTGTTTCATAATAAATCTGCGCAGCAGCGCCTTCACTCACCATTCTCTTCCTGGTCTGACGTCACCACAAGCCAATCTGTGACAGGCTTTAATACAGTTGACCACCCATCTACCACTCAAAATCAAATTTAAACAGACTCTTATTTACATGGATGCCATGTTGCATCTCCAGTCTGCTATAAAGAGCTGATACAGGTGTGATGGGGAGGGGACAGGATAATTAAAAAGCTGTACTTAAAAATGTAAAGAAAGGGTTCTTTATGCACAAAAGAATGAGGATACATCTACGTTATGTATACAGACAATAACCATTAATAAAAATGTACATTTATTCTGTGGCTGTATTTTTTCTGAGGGGGTAATTATTAAAGTACCATTAAAGAACTTGGTATAGGTATAAACTATACAATTATCACTTTATAAAGTCATCACATTGTGGTGACTTTTTGAAGGTCACAGTGTAAAAGAACCTCTTTGTATGTATTCTCTCTAAGAACGGGAAACCCTTAACCTGTTGCCCTGTAAAACCCTGCCCCTCGCTTACCTAAGAAATACCACAATTGTTTGGCCTCTGGGGTGCTTTAAACTATGATGCTGACAGAAACAAGAAAGAATATACAAAGTGAATGTGAACAAGAAGAATGCATTACTTACTATAATTGTCATATTGCAGACCTTTATTCATCTTTTTCCATGTCCTGTATTTTCCTCAATTACACTACACACTAATCTAATGGCGGATTTTGGGTTCAGTTGAAGGACTGAGTGAAACAAAAACAGAGGTGCAACCATGCCCTGTATATCAAATAAACTTGAGCCATCTCAGATATATCAAAGATCTGCTAATTCCCAATGCCTGAATACAAACCTGCCCTCCTCGGTCTGTATCACCCTGCACACCACAAGGGCATGCCTTTTCCAGATGACCCCCACTCAAATAAAAAATAATGTTAATTTCACAAACGAAAAAACCTGAAGTGTTCAATAAAATGACTCACTTGTTTTGTACTAGTTTTAGTTGTATTTTTTTTTTCTTTTTAAAATTGAAAGCATAAACCAGGTTTAGAAAATAATCTGCAACTACTGTTTATGTTTATGTATTTATAAATCATTATTAACCAGACTGGAACGCTGACTTTGTTAGCATCTGACTGAGACCCAGGTTTGGCCCAGGAGCTCCCCTTCTGTCTTGTTGGAAGTGCCTTGAAGAGGGGAGATCTAGCACATCCCTTCCTCCAAGGCGGGGTGTAAGGGAGAGATGCCTGCACACGAGAAGAACCTGAACAAGGGTAAGCACGTGTTCCAATTCATTCTTTCTGTGAGAGCCCTGAATCTGCCTTCTCAACCATGCCAAGGTTAAAAGAAAGCAACATAAACCAACATCAAATAGTATGTTTGTCACTAGAAGTGCTAAATCTGACCTATTTAGTGAGTCTCATATGTTATGTTAAACACTGCAGCACTGATACAGTATACCACTATACATTGAGACACTGGAAAAGGTACCCTAGACTGACAAAACTGTAGGATACATTGACAACAGCAGGTGAGACAGTGAGACAGACAGTGCTGTCTTAGTGTTCAGTGTCTGTTGATGAACACGTCTGCTCTGTAGATTTGGAACAGCTTGGACAATGTAATTAGGTAGTTGTGATTTTTTTTTGGACCACCAGGTTACTGGAGTAAGAAGCAAGGCCCGTCAAAGGGGGGTGGGGTGGGGGGATGGGGGGTTGGGGGATGTGGGGTGTGGGGCTGGGCGGCAGACAGCTGTTAGGTATAAGGGCACAGTTGAATGGGGCAGCCCAGATAGTATCCCCTTCAGTACAGAGGGTCACAAATATGGTCATGTCACTCATTTATAGGTTGTCTCTGTATTCAGGGGGAAAAAACAGCACTGAAAATTAGACCCTGTTTTCAGACAACATTCTAATGGGATGGTCCATTCGATGTAATGGGTAGTGGTTCCATCTGTTGGTTGAAGAGGTACTGCAGGAAAGCATGGTTTTGCATTGCTTTTTTGCTGAGGAGTTGTCTGATTGGCTGGGGAAATGCTGTGTGTTGTGGGTGACCTTGAAAGACTTACAGAGGGATTTCATAGTGGAATCCTTATTTCCTATTTAATTACAATGCGCTGCAGTCCTTACAATGTCTGTGCTGTCATCAAAATCACTCAAAGCTAAAATGTACAGTAAAGCATAATATAATGATTTCTAATTGTAATAAAACCCTGCTTAGAGGGTGTGTGTGTGTATAAAAGAATAGATTATTGTAGTTATGCAGTATGTTATTTTAGACTTTAGAACAAAGTTGTTTTTTACATGCTATGATTATGATCATTTAGAATTAATTGCCCTCTCTCTCTCTCTCTCTCTCTCTCTCTCTCTCTCTATATATATATATATATATATATATATAATCACTATAAAATACAGATTTATACAGTACAATAAGTCCCTAAAAACTTTCCATCTCAACTAAAGTATTTTGTGTAGCTCTGCCACTGTAATGTAACTATTGTTTTATATAGAGGGATCAATAATTTAATATGAAACTATTAAAACAGTGAAAGATTCTCTAAAAGCAGCCAATCAAGAGAATGGAAGGCTGATGGGCGACGGACTCTAAAAGAAGGGAGCAGGTAGGTTGTACTAGGAGAGGAGAAAAAAGGAGTGAGAAAATCTAGAAATCGGCTTGATTTCTTAATCATCTTCTTTGTCTTTAACTTACAAAGAAAATAATTTTACCAAACACAGTTTTGAAATTTTGCAATGATTTTTAAACTAACCGCATATTTTGCAGTAAGCGCCACCCGCTCACTATTGTATATAAAAACAAACCTATACAATTACATATTTGTATTACACATTGTAACTTGGCTAATATATAAACAATACATAAACATAAAAAAACAAAACAAAGAACTATTGTCAACAACGAAGTATTGTCAATAATGCATGTCTCAATATAAAGGCGCATTACCTGGGCTCAGTATAAACCACATATCTGGTTTGCAGCGGACAAGAAACAAGGTGTCTAAAAATGTGGTCGAATAAAAAAATGAAAATAAGTAAAGATAGTCTTCCTATCTGACCATGTCCTCACCAGATTTTTGTTGCGTCATTTCTATGTAAAAGAAAATTAATCAAAATTAAAAGGTGTTGTTCTCCAGTTTACCATGAGATGGCAGCATTGCTTCACTCAGGTATTGCTATTAGGGATACTTGAGTTAGCGCAATGTTTTTTTAATTTCATTTTATTTAATTTAATTTCAATTTGAGTAATATATTTACCAGCGTTTATTTATTTATTTATTTATTTATTTATTTATTTACATTTGGGGCAGGGTTAAAACTCACTGTTTTGGGGAAGGGGGAGTGTGAAAGCATAACATCACTGGCAAGGCTGTTACCATCAGGGAGAGAGATTCTGACACGAGAAACTGCAGTTTTAAGCAGTGTTGCGCACGTTTATTTACAAAACTAACAACTAACAAAACACACTAACAAACAAAATGGCACGGCACGGCACAGCACAGCACAGCCCAGCCCAGCCCAGCCCAGCACACATCAGAACCCCAAACACTAACCTTCACCGACATTAACTCATATTAACAAATGTTATTTACATTTTTATACACCTGTGGCTGGAGCCTAATTAATCGTCAATTGTTCCATTATGGCCCCAGCCACATTCCCACGTGTGTTCTGGCAGGGAGGAATTTAACCCCCTCCCTGCCAACCCAATAGTGCAGGTTGCCACAGAGCGCTTCACATGGGCAAAACAACAAAATATACAGAGCAGTAAGCATTAGAAGCAGTCCAACAAATTCAGTAAATACAAAAAATACATAAGTACGATAAGAAAAAAAAAAAAAACATAAAGCAAAAAGGCAATAGTAGTAGTCGGGTATATGGTAGACCAGGGGTGGGCAATTCCGGTCCTGGAGGGCCAGTGTCCCTCCTGGCTTTTGTTCCAACTGTGCTCTAAATTACTTAATTAGACCAATAATTGGTAATAATTGGTCCAATTAAGTAATTTAGGACAAAGTTGGAACAAAAGCCAGGAGGGACACCGGCCCTCCAGGACCGGAATTGCCCACCCTTGTGGTAGACTATAAAAATATGTCTTCAGCCTGGTTTTAAAAGCTGCCATAGTTGGTGCCTCCCTTACAGAGACTGGCAATTCGTTCCACAATTTAGGGGCCCTGTAACCGAATGCTCTACCACCTGTGTTGTTTTTTAAAATTTCGGAACGATGAGATACCCAGCATCCTGAGATCGGAACGGCTGACCTGGAACGTATGGGCTGACAGCTTCCGCCCTGCCACAGGGAGGGGGGGGTTTAAGTGTATCCCAGTACACGCTTTTATACTGGCGTCGTACTGAATTATCTCCAGCAAGGTACTTGTTTTGTTGGTTATTTTGTCTGCTTGTTTTGGCCACCGTGCCGTTTTGTTTTGTGTAAAAGTAATTTTATTTTTGTTTAAATATTGTATTTATTTATATAGAAAGAACAGCGCAGGACCTTGCCTGTGTATGGTTACTTCCTGGTCTGTGACATCACCACTCGACCATCCTGTCACAGTTCTGAAACAGTAAGAATACCAAGACTGTATACCAAGACTAGTTCAAAATCCAATAACCAGCTGCTTTATAATGGTAACAGTACATGTGGTCTTTAATAAAGATTTGACTGTAAAGTCTAAAGTGAAAAAAAGGCTTGTCTAAGAGATATAAAAAAAAACAGTTTACAGTCCGGGTCACACTCATCTAAAGTAATCTACAGTGAACTTCCATAAGTGTAGAAGAGCCAGCACTGAGAGACATCGGGTCTGAGAATGTGCACAGTGGAAATGTCAGTTTGGTGCCAGCAGAGGTTGGAACTGAGCTGACTAGCTGGTATTTAGGGTTCTCGGTCTAACTTTTTAGGGTCATTCAAAATGTATCTCCTATAGACCTTCAGGATTGCATTTACAGTAAGTATAATTCCATTTGCTGTTGCTTTTATTCAGTTTTTTCACCATCATACCCTGCTGTTTATCCAACCGCGCATTCATTTAACCTATAAATTCATGTATCATGAGGACTCTTTGTCTGTGCTACAGAACAGAACAATGCATGGTTCAATTGCACCACAAGTCACAGAAGCAGTGCATTTAAACAGCTGCAGCGATGTGATGCTTATCTAGCAATACTCCAACATGCAGTGTGGGGGTGTTGTGGTGTTAGAATTGAAATATGTGTTTTCTTCACATTTTTACCAACTGGTGGGGGAAAAAAGCATGCAGTTGATTTTGATACCCATAGCCAAATTCTCCTAATGAGATTGACGTCCTTGTCCTAAAACCATCCAGATAATCTGTAAATGGGCTTGCATGTTTAAAATGACCCCATGTACAAATGGCTTTACTTAAAAAACGTGATTTCATGATTTTGCGGCATAAAAGCATTACTGATCAAGAGAGAGTTTTCTTGGCCATGTGCAGAATAAGGAAATGATTTCCACTTTAGGTTATGCATTTTAGGGAACTCATTGTGTGTTTTTATGAAAGCTAACGTGATCTCCCATTAACTGAACTGCACATTCCATGTTGTTAAATTCTGTGTCATTTATTTTTCAATACCACTAGGCTATTTCAATCAGTCATTTTAAGAACATAAGAATGTTTACAAACAAGACGAAGTCATTCGACCCATCTTGCTCGTTTGGTTGTTAGTAGCTTATTGATCCCAGAATCTCATCAAGCAGCTTCTTGAAGGGTCCCAGGGTGTCAGCTTTAACAACATTACTGGGGAGTTGGTTCCAGACCCTCACAATTCCCTGTGTAAAAAGTGCCTCCCATTTTCTGTTCTGAATGCCTCTTTATCTAATCTCCATTTGTGACCCCTGGTCCTTGTTTCTTTTTTCAGATCGAAAAAGTCCCTTGGGTCGACATTGTCGACATTGCTTGAATCAGATCGCCGCATAGTCTTCTTTGTTCAAGACAAAATAGATTCAATTTTTTAAGCCTCTCTGCATATGATATGTCTTTTAAACCCGGAATAATTCTGGTCGCTCTTCGTTGCACTCTTTCTGAGCAGCAATATCCTTTTTGTAGCGAGGTGACCAGAACTGAACACAATATTCAGGGAAGGTTGAAGAGAACTGTGTTGCTTTAATAATACACTTGGGCAGCTTGGACGAATGCGTCACAGCAGTAAACACTTGCTGAACATTGCAGGAATTTGATCTTTAATTAGAGATGCATTTATCTGCTTTTTTAAAGCACTCATTTCTGCCAGCTCTGGTGGCAGAAACGAGTGCTTGTAGCCATCATAGTCAAGACTAGCAAGCATTGGAGGAGCCAGCAGCCAAAACATCACCACCAGTCAAACATTTGGAGCAAGAAAAATGGTAATTTCATCAAAGTTGGGAAAATGACTATTGCTTTGTGGAGAGCAACGGGAAACCAATGTGCCTTCTTTGCCAAGAATTTTTCATTGGCAAGACTTCTGTGAAATGACATTATGAAATTACTCACAGTGACTTTGATAACATTTCCGGTTGACTCTGCCAGTCGGAAAGCCGAAATTCTGCGGCTGAAGCAAATTTACGAGCACCAAAAGCAATTTTTGAAATGTTTTATAACTGAAGGCTGCTACGAGATGTTGCAACAATCAGGGGATGGAAAGCGGGAAGCCGTACATGCTTGGGATTGGTGTCTGGTGCACGAGCGGCATGGCCTGTACGGGGGGATAAGTAGCGGGCTGCTGAGACAAACGGTGTGATGTGAGATGAAAGAGAGCTGAAGAACAGAGAGAGAATTGGAGAAGAAATAGCAGAAGAGAGCCAGAGAGAAGCAGGACTAAGAGAAGCAAGAAGGAAACCGGAGACTGCATGTAGTTGGCTGTAGCACACGGCCACACGGCCACTGGCTGGTAAAGCAGCACGTTTTACCTGTTAAGTATAGAGTCCCTGCTTAATAAACCACTACATTCAAGAACCTGAAAAATTCATTTCCATGCAATTCTACTATATATATATATATATATATATATATATATATATATATATATATATATATATATATATATATTGTGGTAAGGTGTGGGGAAGTGTCGTGGAGGGTAGATATACAGGCCCCCCCATGATATGTAGGCTTCACCCAGAAATATAGTGCTGTGGTTCGGGTTCAAGGGTGGTGGTTGAGGGACTGCATTTCCCAGCATGATGCAGTGAGCCCAGCTGCCACTTTGCAGTAATTATCTAAAGTTGTCACACCTGTTCCTAATTAAGCAACGCTCGCAAGGATACAAAAAGAGGATTTTCAAGCCAGTGTTGTCCATGGCGGGGGAAGTGTTGGTTGTAAGGACTGGGAGAGAGCGACACTGGAGCTCAGCACCAGTTACAACTACCTGGGACTGACTATGAGTGCATCAGGAAGCTTTAACCTGGAAGCTTTATAACATGAATCCCCCCATAAGAATATGGCTAAAAATATTTGAGTGTTGTTCAGCCCATTGCCCTATATGGTAGTGAAGTGTGGGGTCCACTCACAGAACAGGACTGTACAAAGTGGGACAAACACCCAACAGAAATCCTGCATGCAGAATTCTGTAAAAATATACTAAAGATACAGAGAAATACAGGGAATCTTGCATGCATTAGGCTGCTACCCACTGATTCTTAATATTTAAAAAAGAGCACTAAAATACTGGGTTCATTTAAACCACAGCGATCCAAAATCCTACCATCACAAAGGCCTGACAAGCCAAGAGCTCAGCCCAGAGAAGAGTCCCCTCAGCCAGCTGGCCATGAAGCTCACTGCACTGAGCGGCACTGACATCAGTCAGCTTCTGGACAGCACTGCTAAAACAATGCCAATCCGGGTCAACCAAATTATATCTCACCTCAAAAACTCATACCTCACTCACTGGGACAAAGAAACTAAAACACAAAATAAACTTGAATGTTATCGGGCCCTAAAAAGAGACTTTACCCTGGCAGAATACCTGGTCAGGATGAAAGACACAATGCAGAGGCAGATCCTGACCAAGTACAGACTCAGTGACCACCACCTGGCCATCGAAACAGGAAAACATCGAAACAGGCTGCCCAGAGACAGGAGGCTATGTGGTCACTGTGAACTGGGAGAAGTCGAGACAGAAATGCACTTTCTCCTACATTGCAGTAAATACAGCCAAACAAGGGCCATTTTCTTTAAAAAAAATTGTAATTTCTCTCCCGCAATTCCCACACATGAGCAGTCCAAACAGAGTGGCAGTCCTACTGGGGGAGGGACACACAGCCCCACTGGCTGCCCAGTATGTGTGTGCCTATGTGTGATATTGATGTTCATAATGTTTACGTAATTTTTATTATTGCACTTTGTAACTGCTTTGGCACTACCGTTAATGTTGTCTTGCCAATAAAGCACCTTTGAATTTGAATTTGAATCTGAATTTGAGAGAGAGAGAGAGAGAGAGAGAGAGAGAGAGGGAGCGAGCGAGCTGCATACGGAAACAGATAACATGGAATAAACTAAAATCAGGAACACATTGATCAGACTGGGATTCAAGTATACATCTACTCAGGTACGAGTGTGTAAGTAATCCCTTTACTTAGTGGGTGTGTGTGATGATGTGGAAATTTATCCGACTAACGTGATGTATGCAAAACCTTTGTTTTGGTCATCATGGAGACTGCGAAGTTTAGAAATGTGAAAAAACGAGGTTTAGGATTAATTTTGTTTTGTTTATTTTGTGTTTTGTGAAAATAAACATACAGGAACCGTCCTGGTTTGAACCATAATACTTTAGTCACAACAGTTTTTATCCAACCCAAAGAGGGCGCTGTGAACCCGACAAATTGTGTATAGGGTCCGACACAGAGAAGGACTTTGTCGCTATATATATTATATATAGTTGCAGGCAAAAGTATTTGAGCAGTTAAAAAAAATTAGAAAAACCACAAAGAAAGTGATTGCTATCATTCTAATTGTTCTAGGAAAGATGTAAATTAAAGTAGAGATTCAGCTCTGGAATAAAACAACAGATTATTACATAACATGAATACAATGAAAAATAATATGCAAAAACTAATTTCATACTTTGACAAAAGTATTTGGGCACCCTTAAGGTCTCCACACACCAGACGTGATGCAATTTTCATAATTGTCGATGAGACACTTACGCAGCGACATGACCATACCAGAAGTGACGCAGAGGCGATTGCTATTGCTATTGACAAAACTATGATCAAGATTGGTACATATTCGTCAACATGATGTGGAAATTATCAATGTCTTCTCTGACGGTATTTCAACATATATGGCAATAAATCATACACACCAGGCTTATCCAGTTCCTTCGAAATAAACTCCCATAGATTAACTTTCAAATCTGTATCATTATAATTGTGATGCCCTTTGTTATAAGCCCTGGGCATTGCAGTTTTTTCTCTGATTTCTCAATGTCCTAGTTGAAATAGGATCATTTCCTATTTATTTTGCACCGCTCCAGTGCCGCTCGCGTGTGGTGTGAAAGATACTCAAAAGTATAGGTTCTATTCATTGCGTCTGGTGAGTAGTAGCCTTTACATTAGTATTTTGTGTGCCCTCCCTTTGCTCCTTTTTTTTTGCAGTCTTTTTTTGTATTTTGAGATATTTGTGTCCATTCTTCAACACATACAGCTTTGAGTTCTGCAATCGACTTTGGTTTTCTTTTTGCAACAGCAGCCTTCAAGTCAATCCACAACATCTTGATGGGATTCAAGTCTGGGGACTGAGATGGCCAATCCAGAACTGTAATCTTCCTTTTTTTCAGGAATTCCTTTGAAGACTTCGCAGAATGCTTAGGGTCATTATTCTGCTGGAATACAAACCTTTGTCCAATAAACCTAGCACTAGGTAACCAATGAGTGAGAAACATTTCTTGATATTTTTCAGCAATCGTTGATCCTTCTACAATACAAAGGTCGCCAGTGCCTGAGGAAGAAAAACAAGCCCATACCATCACACAACCTTCATCATGTTTAACACTGGGCATGATAAACTTTTCTTTAAATTCTTCTCCTCCCTTCCATCAAACATATTGTTGCTTGTTTGGTGAAAAAAGTTATATTTTAGATTCGTCTGACCATAAAATTTGGTTGAAGAAATCATTAGGCTTCAAGTATTCAATGGAAAACATTGGGTTACTTACCATAACCCTGGTTCCCTGAAAGAGAAGACAACCAGCAAAACATTACGCATGAGATATGCCTTCCTATGGTAGGTATTCACTGAGTTCTTTACATCAGAGCTACCGATAGGCCCCTTCCTGGGGTGATGTCCTCGGTCCCACCTACCGAGGGATTAAACAGTCAGCCCACGGAAGCCATGTTCTCTTTTTGCATTGAACCCATGAGGGCGACCGATGCGACCTCGTGGTTGGTGGTCGTCTTCTCTTTTAGGGGACCAGGGTTACGGTAAGTAACCTAACGTTCCCTTTCAATTCGAAGATGACCACCAAAACATTACTTATGGAAAAGTATACTACAGCCATCGCGAGAGAGAAGGAACGGCAGCATATGAGGGACGCATCAGAACCACATAACCCAAGGTTAGCGGTGCAAGCGTGAAACCTCAAGGACTCTCGTTCCTAATGAAGGCAAGGAAGGATCTATCACACTGAGGCGATAGAACCTGGAGAAAGTATGCGGCGTAGCCCAGCTAGCCACAGTACAGATATCGATAGCGAGGACCCTCTGAAAAGGGCCGAAGATTTAGCCAACCCTCTGGTAGAATGCGTTGCTACCCTCCCGGCACGATCATACGCAGTTGAGACTGTGTCCACAATCCAGTGCAACAGTCGCTGCTTCTAGAGGGGCTGTCCTATGGTCCGTGTCCTGTGACAGACAAAGAGCTTGTCAGAATGACGCAGAGCTCTTGTCCTATTCACGTAACACCTCAATGCCCGCACCAGGCAGAGGAAGTTCAATCGCCTATCCTCCTTCAAAGAAAACGGAGGTGGATAGAAAGACTGCAGTTCCACAGACTGGTTCATGTGGAAGGCTGTGATCACCTTAGGGAGGAAAGCAGGGTTTGTACGTAGTGACATCCTGCTGCCATCGTCCCAAATACTCATACAGGAGCAGTGCACCGACAGCGCCTGTAGCTCACTGATCCACTTTGCGGAGGTGATAGCCAAGAGGAAAGCTGTCTTCATAGACAAGTACTTCAGCTCTATGGAGTGTATGGGCTCAAACAGGTCCTTCGTGAGAGCCTCCAGTACAATATCAAGGCTCCATTCAGGGAGAACGACCCCCCTTGGAGGGTGTAACCACCAAGCATCCTTCAGAAAACGGGTCACTATTATATGAGCGCCCTGGACACTGAGTCAATGGGGACATGGCATGCAGATATTGCTGCTAGGTACACTTTGAACACAGAGGTGGATCGACCCACCTCTAACAGATCTTGCAAAAACTGCAAACTAGTTGCTATAAGGCAATAATTAGGGTCATGACCTCTGGTCATGCACCAATTTTGAAGAGCTAGGATGGCATCCATGCACTTTGAAAGCATGCAGAGGGCTAAGGAGAGGCCGAATGGCAGTACGGAAAACTCGAAGATGCTCCCCTGAAAGGTGAAGAGGAGATACTTCCTGTGCGCTGGACGAATAGGGACGTGGAATACGCTTCCTTTCAGTCCACTGTTATAAACCATTCACCCAGCCGGACAGACTGGCGAGTGCGATGGACACCAGCGTCTCATTCTCTCTCGTACCAGAGTACAGGAGGGCAGCATTGAGGCTACCTGCCGAGACACCTTGCGTTCTCGGTGAGAGCGCTGCAGCATTTCCTCAACCGCTGGTCCAAAGGAATGGTCAGGGGAGGTAGGGGCTGCTTCTGAAGGAAGGAGCCACCTTCCCATGAGGCCGTGATCGAAATCACATCATGGTCCTCCTCAGCAATGCTGGCATCCGGTTCTGTAACATCCGGGGTGACCCCCGGTGCAGACGGGGTCAGCTCCGGGGCCGGAATTATCGGCTGAGCTGGGGCCAGAGCAAGGGCTTGAGCCTGCTGCCAGGCCAGGGGCCCCCAATGTGCAGGACGTGCAAGCGTGGAATTTATGCTTAATGACTGTATGGCCCCAAGGGCGTTCTTTAAACACTGTAGGGTGTAGACCTGTGTATTGAAGCACTCAGGCACCAAGGACATTGAGTGAGGTAGAATACAGTACTGGGGCATCGAAAAATCGAGGCACCGAGTGGAGGTGTTATTGACATGCTGGGGCGCTAAGCACCGAGGCATGGAGCGTCTAAGCACCATGAGAGGTGCCTAGCCTTAACTGCTGGTTTTCAACACAACCCGGGGTAGCAGATAACATACACCGGGGTGGATACACAGGCTTGAGTGGCTGCGGTAGGCAATCAGGAGAGCAGTACAGGGAAGCGCATAGTGCTGCATTAGGGTGCAGCGCTGCGATAACCTGGTTCTGGACTGTGTGCAATCACACAACGGGGCAGCGTGTAGCATATACAGAGTGGAGCACAGGCTCAAGGAGCTGCAGCGTGTTAGACAGGAAGAAAAAGTGTACAGCTTTTCTTTTTTTTTTAACTGCAAAGGCAGTAATAGGAAAAAAATACAGGCTTACACACACAGCAATTCAGCTATGGGAGAAACAGTTTGTAAACTGTAAATTTGTATTATTATTGTTATTACCAAGCGTGCCGAGTAGGCGGGCTGAAACAAGCCGGCTGATTCAACTCAACAGCGGGACGCAGCAGAGCTGGGTTCCAGTGGAAGAATCACGCTTGTAAAATAAAACACACACACAACAGCAAAGCTCTGGGGGTAAAATAGCAGTCACCGCTGCAACATGGGTAACTGATTTATTATTATTGATTTTTTTACCAGTGCGCCGATTAGGTGGGCTGAAACAAGCCAGCGGATTCAACTCAACAGCGGGGCACAGCAGAACTGGGTCCCGGTGGAGGAAACGCACTTCTTTCTTTCTTTTTTTTTTTTTTTAAACTGTAAGGCAGTAAAAGAAAACAACACATACACCCACACAACAGTAAATAGAACAGACACCACGGCAACGCGGGTGAACTGAATTTTTAAGAGCACCAAGAGGGCGGGCCGAGACAATCCAGTGGAGTGAATTCCACAGCAGGGCGCGGCAGAGCTGGGGTCCGGTGGAGGATCACGCTTCTTTCTGTTTTTTCTCTTTTTTTTTTTAGCTGCAATAGCAGAGGAAAAACACAAAACAGCAAGTGTAAGGTTAGAAAAGCAGACTACAATCGCAAAACGATGTAGGCTATTGAAAAGAAAAAGAGTAAACACAGTGCAATTGTGCAGCGTTTATAGCTGAGTTCACAGAAGCGGAGTTTCTGATTCCTGGGAAGTGGCAAGCCAGCTTCCAGCAATACAATTGCAGGGGAACTCCAGAAAACTTGAGAGTGCTGTTTCACACAGGCTCGATCCCAGCAACTGGACAAGGGTGTCTAGCCTAGACTAAGTGCAGTCACATGACCGGGGCAGCGCGTAGCGGAGTGGAGCACCATCAACAGGCAGAGTGCATCAAAGCACCACGTGCACTGAGTACCGTGTGCACCTAGTGTACCGAGCACTGGGGGTTACTAGACACCGTGCGTACTGAGCACCGTGCCCACCGAATATCGTGTGCACTGAGTGCCCCGAGTGTTCTGAGCACTGATGGCGCTATGCTGAGGTATTAGACACAACAACAGTACACAATAATATTTATTTATTTATATTTCGCCCAACTGTGCACACAGCAGCCAGTGGAATCACTCAACGGCGGGGGTAGAGCAAAGCCTGCGTTCTCCCCAAGAGTGTAAGCTTGAAAAGACACACACACTCCTTTAAATCAATACTGTGCAGGCAGTCACACACATACGCAAACAAGGCAGGCTGCTGAAGAAAGGAGAAGAAAGAGGCTTTATTTTAGAGCCGCTGATTCCACGAAAGCAGCAAGACAGCTTTCAGCACGAATGCAGGGGAACTGCAGTCGACTCGGAAAAGCTCTTTTCAAAATACGCTCAGTTGTAAACACAGAGGTCTTACCTTACCGTCTCAAGAGGCAAAAAGAGAACATGGCTGCCGTGTGCTGACTGTTTAATCCCTCGGTAGCTGGGACCGAAGACGTCACCCCAGGAAGGGACCTATCGGCAGCTCTTATATAAAGAGCTCAGTGAATACCTACCAATAGGAAGGCATATCACATAAGTAATGTTTTGGTGATCGTCTTCGAGTTGAATGGGAACTCCAGTCGCTTTCTTTTGTGTTTTGTTTTTAACAAAGGTTTGTATCTCAGTTTTGAACATTCATCATGTTAAGGTATCGTTGAATTCTTTGCTCGGGAATTTCGTGACCATCTGAGACAGGATGCCCTGCCCCAATATATATATATAATGTGCGTGTTGTATTATTATTATGATTTATGTATTATATATGGCGACGAAAAGCCCTTATTATTGTTAAAATGTAGGACGGATGGCGAAAAGCCCTTATTATTGTTAAAATGCCGTCCACCATTATGTGTTATTGTTTTGTGTGTTTGAGTACCTCTCGTGAGAACGTGTGGCTGATCAGCTAAATGATTACTGAATTAGCTGACAACCATGCGGATTTATTAAACTTGTGCATGTAGCCATCTCCATTTTAATTGAATGATTTGTTGATTTGGAGATGGCTGCATATATAAAGGGCACATCAGCTTTTGCTGGAGAGGGGGGTGTTACAGGAGACTCGAGAGGAACACAATTGCTATCCATGCTGCTTACCTGTTTTCCTTGTATTTGTATTTCGCTTGTTTGTGTTTGGTTATTTTGGACATCAAGCCGTTTTGTTTTGTTTATTATTTAAAAAGTGTTATTATTTAATAAATCTTGAGCGCAGCCAGCGTTTCATCTCTCAATTCTTGTGTTAAATCTTTTGTAGTACTACAAGGATTTTGCCAGGCTACTCGTACGATTCTTCTTCCAGAAGTTTTTTCGAGGGTGGGTATACCTCAAGAGATCCTGACGGATCAAGGAACTCCGTTTGTTAGTCGCATAATGAAAGATTTATGTACAACTTTACAAATCCACTCCATTAGAACGTTGGTTTACCACCCCCAAACCGATGGGCTAGTGGAGAGGTTTAATAAAACCTTAAAAAGCATGCTTAGGAAGGTGATCGGAAAATGCAGGGAATATTGGGACCTCCTTCTTCCATATTTAATGTGAAGTGCCCCAGGCTTCCACAGGATTGTCCCCCTTTGAGCTATTGTACGGGAGACAACCCCGTGGAATCCTGGATATTACCAAAGAGAACTGGGAGAGCCAAACTTCCCACGGTCGGAACGTGGTAGTTTATATAATACAGATGCAAGACAGGATAGAAAGGGTAACTCCCATAGTCTGAGACCATCTAGAGAAAGCCCAAACCAGACAGGCACACCATTATAATAAAACTGCGAAGGCTCGTAATTTTAATCCCAGAGGCTGAGTTATGGTATTAGTACCCACACCCACTAGCAAACTTTTCACTCAATAGCAAGGTCCATACAAGATTATTGAAGCTGTGGGTCCAGTTAATTATAAGGTACACCAGTCAGGCCGACGTAAGGAGACCCAAATCTATCATATAAATCTGTTAAAACCCTAGGTAAACTATACTTTAATATTGTCGACAATCTTGCCTGTTCTTTGCATTACAATCAGTCTCGCAATAAAGGGGTGTGTACATGTGTATTCTAATCCTTGCAAGTGCATGAAAACTCGCAAAAGTACAGTTTCTCTTGATGTCATCACATAGCTACTTTGCATAGTAATTCATTGTTACAAGAACATTGACAGAGAATAGGCAGGAAAGTAAAATGGCTGAAAGATGGAGATTGAGAAGAGAACAGGAGCTTGAAATGCTCCACACTCTGCCTGAAGATGCATCTGAAGCAAGGGATCTGAGTGACAATAATAGCGACCATTCCTGAGTTCTAGAAACAAGCAGTTCAGATAGTGAAAGAGAAGATGGTGCGACAGAATTGCCAGCAGGCCTCCCACAAACAGGGTCCACCAGGCGCAGAGGTTGAGGTCATGGACATGCCAGAGGCTCCACTTTCGGGCAATTACCTGTGGTGCCAGGGGTGGCTTTGCCGTCTGCAGCAGCAGCTTCTCAAGTGCCAGCTTCTGGCCAACCAGCACCATAGACAACAACGTCTGCATCAGCTTCTGGAAGCAACATTCAGGAGACAGGGAAAGACAGGACTGTTTGGAACATTATAAATCCTGGTTGTGAGGCTGTGGGAAGACGTGCATCTGAAAATGTTTTGACTGAAACATCAGGTCCAATGGCGCACGCAAAACGCAACATTGATACCCCACTGTGACAGAAATACAATGATTATTGGTTGTAAATCTCCCTCCCGACCTGTGAGGGCGCTAAGTAGTGAGAACAGAGTTCCCTGGACGGGCTGGCCTGACAGTTCTTTCCCAGGGTTCAAGGGAAGTCGGCCAGCTAGAAAAGGGGTGGGACTCCGTTGCAATAACGCATTGACCCGGAAGGGAAACGACATGGCAGCCGCATATTGGAGAGGCAGTTGCACTCGTTTACCAAGGGGTCATGTGTGACAGCATAAAAGAGGACGGAGAATCACAATATGTTCCTTTGCTTGGTTTGTGTTTTGAACCTAGAAGGACTTTGAGAGATCCTGTATAGTGAGACCAGTATCATGAGTGTTTTGTTTGTTTGTCTGTGTGTAATTTGTCTTGTTTGTAAATTACTAGACGGCTAACACGATTCCGGAGCTGTCGCCAAGGGCCAGCACTAAGCCGGAACAGCACTGCACTACTGTCACAATATAAACAGTATCACCCACCACAAGCACTACTGCACACACCCAGGACTGGTGACCGTGTTGGTATTATTGTGGGGTTGATACTTATTGTTTCTGGTCACCAGACCTGGATAAAAATAAAAACCTTTCCAAACAGGATTACAAATCTCTCATTACTGCACTGCATCACCCCTGCACCTGTTTCCACTCAGCCAATTTGCCACACCCACTCAGTGCATTCCTGTTATTGATCAATATGCCAATGCTACTGCACATTCAACTCTGTACAGTAGCAGAGGCATATCGTGTAAAAAATTATGATTTCCGGACATTGTCTGTGGAGGAGTTACAAGTGGCTATTGCAATCCTGTATGTTCGTGGCGCGTATGGGGGGCAAAAGCCAGTACTTGGAGAGCTACTGGTCAACACAGTGGGGATTTTGTTTTTTTATCGATACAATGTCTAGAAATCGCTTCTGTGAAATTCTCAGATTCGTCTGTTTTGATCTGAGAGCAACGAGGAGTATGCAACTTGAGACACATAAATTTGCCCTGGCTTCCAAAGTCTGGAATGGCTTCTTTGAAAACAGCACTGCCTGCTACAAGCCAGGAGCAAACATCACAGTGGATGAGCAGCTGTTTCCTACCAAAGCGCACTGTTGCTGGACACAGTACATGTCCAACAAAATGGACAAGTTCGGAATAAAATTCTGGCTGGCAGTGGACGTTGATTCTAAGTACATGATGAATGGGTTCTCTTACCTGGGAAAGGATGAAATGTATCCTGCTGGTCAGAGACTGGGATACAGCAATGTGCTCGAACTTCTGGAACTATACTTAGGGAAAGGACAAAATGTCACCACTGACAATTTCTTCACTTCACTCCATTTGGCCAGGGAGTTGAAGATGAGAAAAACAACTGTTGTAGGAACAATGAACAAGGTGAAACACAAGCTACCACCATCTGCTCAAGCCTTCACTGCAAAGCTGTACTCCACTGCACTTCTCAGGCAGAATGACTGTGCCACCCTGAGTGTGTACAGGTGCAAGAAACAAAAAATGTGCTGATTCTCAGTTCTTTACACAGCTCAGTGGCCATCGGGACCGATAGAAAAAAGAAGCCAGAGACTGTTGAATAGTACAATGCCACCAAGTACAGAGTGGACATATTGGACTAGATCGCACAGCAGTTCTCTGTCAAAGGCAGTTCTCGCAGATGGACTGTGGCTGTTTTTTACAATGTTTTGGACCTGGCAGCCATAAATGCCTATGTATTGTACAGGGAAAGCACCGGGATCAACATCAGCAGGAGGGAATTAATTTTACAGCTAGCCACGGAGCTTCGGCTGAAACATTTGGATCAGAAATGGGAAAAGCAGCTTGCAAATGCCCCTCAGCCTTCACCCAGTGCTGCACCCGCTGGCACATGCAACAGGAAAAGGTGCCAGGTAGCAAAGTGCAATGACAATAAAACTGTGTTTTTCTGCGCCCGTTGTCAAAATGCAGTCTGTGGTAAATGCACAGGAAAAATTGAGAAGTGTTTTTTCTGTGTGGACTGTATAGCTGACTAAGCTGCCAGGTCTAACACTTAGAAAATAAATGATACAGAAGTTCCATTGAACAGTGTTTTGCACATAGCGCTTTCACTTTCGATATTGGAAGTTGTTTGCTTTTTACAGCATTAGTGAAATCTCCAGGAGCTGGCTGGAGATGCTTGATGTCCTGGACTCCCTTATAAACGTTTTGGCGACCTGCAGCCCTACTAACATTAAAGGGGCATTCTCAATATCTCCAGTTACTATACCTCTTGCAAAATATCTTAAAAACAAGCAAAGACTCTTGTGTATGTCAAATAGTCTAGGGGAGAGGTGGTTCAGAGTCCATACAAGACCACCTGTTGGGATAAGGAAGTAATGCACTTAAGGCACTACAGCCACTGTAACTGCCTGTACGAGTGGGCCTGGTCCTTCTGTGCAGTGAAGCAGTGTTAGGTGTCCCATTTTACACTTCTGCAGATTGACCCCTAACACCCACTGGATCAAGACCATGTTGTAATCTGATTTATGTATGCTGTCTGTCATCAACTATATACAAATACGTGAATAACAGCAATTATAAGTCACAGAACAAGAGAACTAGTGTAATTATAGTCCAACATTCAAACACTAATTTCTCTTGAGAAGTCAAATTTCTGGTACAACCTGATCCATTGCAGGAGGTGTCCTCCAGCTGGGGGGACAATGAAGAAGCAATGCTGCATGTGATCAAGGCAGCTCAGGGCGGGTGGCAATCATCTGAATACCACAGGACAGGCTTGGTTGTGTTAAAGACTCTCTTTACAATACAGCAAAAAGTCAAGCTCATCCAGAAGAAATGTGCTACTTATATTTCATGAAATTGCTTTGTGCTGATTTAATAGTTACAGAAATAAGTAAGGCTTAGATGTCATCTATTTGAAAATGAAAAAAAAAATTTGAAACAGATGTTGCAACCCAAGCAATTATAAAATGAGTAACTGTAACTGTGGGGTGCTTTGCACAGTGCATTTACAAAACTTGGACCATATATTGTAGCTAGGAGACAACAGTCAGATGTAGAGGGCAGTCTGTGCATTTACTTCATGGAGTCCTGCATGTTTAGTGCAAAAACGGGCCAGGATAATCCATACATCTCCTTGCATCTATGTATATGACAAGAACACGGAAATGGAGGGAAAATAAGTATAAATGTTTATTTTTTTTAGGTTACAAAAAGTCTGTTTCTTTTTATGTAGAACATACTGTATGGGTCTTCTCACACTGCTTCACTTAACCCTTTCAGCACTTTGTAACTTTGCAATAAGACCACCATATTATAGTTAAATAGTTCTGATGTCTTATTTGGGAAATAGGTTGTACAAAGATACCCAAGTTATATTGTTTGTCCACACAACAGTCTGCCATTTTAGTTGGATGTATTTTTCTTAAACTTACTTAGTATTGATGTAAATTAAATTAAAAACATGTTACAAGTTTTTTCTTATCTATAAAACCTGAAATATATAGCATGGGTTTATAGTAGTAACATGTTTTTTTTTTTTAGAGTATTTTAATGTCTATATAGTCAAAAAAAGATTTGCCTCTGTAGTTTAATTAAACTGATTTAGAAATCTGACCCCATTAGTGGTTCACCTCAGTCAGCTAATACAGTACATTCAGCCATGCTATGTGCTCTTTTGGTCAGGATATTTATCTTGCCACCTCACCATTATTGTTTCTGCTGATGTAGTTGAAGATACTTTAGTACACTGGACTTGTTTTATCTTGAAGCATGGATAAATGCTCCTGTATAGAAAACATATATAAAACGTAGTTCATTTCTAGGGATAAAGCAGAAAGATAGCTGTCAGAGATAAAGTGGAATGTGGATCTACCCATTCAATAGCTTCAGTCTTCTCCCTGGGCAGGTTTCATCAAGTAAAATTCACTTTTGAAAAAGGTTTGGGTTTTTTTCTGGGAAGACAATATCAAGCTTGAACTTGCAGATCATAGTTTTCTTTGTTGAAGCTTAAAGATTCATCCATAATTTTAAACATCTGATTGTAAGATATTTCAAAGTACGACAAAGAAACAAAAATGTAGGTAACAAACCTAGCAAACTACTTTCTCATCAGTTAAAAAAAATAAATAAGCAGAATGCCTTATAAAATCAATTATGACTTTTTCAAAACTTGTAATCTGGATAAAAGTGATCCGGATTTTGTAATCATATATTTTGTGATCGATTACTTTTAACTGGATCATTTTGATCAGTTTGTTTTTCAATGTCACTGCTGGATTACATCTATCCAGATTATAAATAATCACGATTACGGAATCCGGTTTCTGAAGTAGTTCTTAATAGTTTATAGCCTATTTCTTTAAATAGGCCAATATTTATGATATAGCTTAACTTAAAAAATAAATCAGATCGGAATTATGAGTAGTAATACAGAAGTTTATTGATATATTATGTTCTATATAACAAAAAAACCTCAGACAGTTCACTTTTACCCTGGCTAATGACACCTTATGCCAATCCCACTACAGCAGCGCAGGAGTATTTAAAAGACGGGTGCTTAAAAGATGATTAGCTTGTCTGAATTACCGGCGTATGAATTACTTGTGAATAATAACATTATTCTAGCCTATACTGTTTTGCACAATATCGCTATCAATCGCAAAGTACCAGTGAAGGTGAGGATCTGAGCGCCGACCTGCCGGAGCCTCAGGGAGGACACCATGATGCACCTTAGCAGAACTAGAACAGGGTCCACTTGCTGGAAGGGCAGTGAGGGATGCCAATGTAAATAACTGCTTCTAGAAGGATCCACCATTGACGTTTCACGTTAAAGATACATCATTTGTATTTATTTTGATGGTATTTCTCTTTCAAAAATGTCAGATTCAGATTGTGAATATCTTAATACCCCCTTTTTCACCTGAAGTTTTGGCGGCCATTAAAGCCATGCCTTCTAACAAATCCCAATTTCATTTTAGAAATGCTTTTGGCCAGTATTGATGCCAGTTTATGCACATGCTCAGTGACTGTGAAAAGGGGTCCCTACCTGATGTCTGCTGCCATCAGTCTTTTAAAAAAGAAAGACAAAGATCCATTTGTGCTCCCCTGTTAGACCTATTTCTTTGCTTAATGTTGATTATAAAATTATTCCTAAATGAATTTGCCCAGAGGCTGGAGAGCCTTTTACCAAAGTTGATTAAGAAAACAGAAAACAGCTGCAATAGTGGTATCACTTGATGCTGAGAAGGCCTTTGGCAGAGTGAAATAGGGATTTCTTTGTAATCTACAGTATGTTCAAATTTTATAAACAGGATTAAGTCCATGTACCCTGGCCCACGGGCTCAGGTATTTACAATATTTATTTATTTCTTAGCAGACGCCCGTATCCAGGACGACTTACAGTTGTTACAAGATATCACATTATTTTTATATACAATTACCCATTTATACAGTTGGGTTTTTACTGGAGCAATCTAGGTAAAGTACCTTGCTCAAGGCTACAGCAGCAGTGTCCCCCACGTGGGATTGAACCCACGACCCTCTGGTCAAGAGTCCAGAGCCCTAACCACTACTCCACACTGCTTCCCTATCTTATAGAAAAAAAAGTATATTATGGAAAAAAAATTCTCACTTAGTAGAGGCACCAGACACGGATGCCCCCTATCCCAAATTATCTTTGCCCTAGCAATCAAAACCCTTGCAGAATTGATTAGATCTAATGATGGCTTTCTTGTCGGAGGCTGTGAACATAAGATTTCACTTTATTTGACAAGTTCTGAGAAGTCTACCTCTGCTGGTCTTAAAACGAATGAACAATATAGTAGATTTTCTGGTTACAAAATAAACCTTTGCAAATCCAATTCCTGCCACCTTTAATTCAGATTATATTACCTGTTGGAATACTGTTTCAATTCCGAAGGGAGATCATGCTAACTACAACCCACTTCATTAAACTATAACTTTTTTATTTTGGCTCTGCTACCAGCCTGTTGCCATCACAGGTGCTTTTTGTCTGGAGCATCATCATATAACCAAAATCTTATACCTCAATTTTACCACAAACCTTTAATTTAGCCCAAACTTTAAAGTCAGTATCTTAATCCAAGAAGATTGAAATTGTATTATTCATACATCACATGATGCTCCTGGAGAACATAGAAAAATCTACTAGAGTGTATTTTGAGAAGTGAAAGCATATTTAGCATGCAGGTGGTACAGAAGACTAGATGCACTTCTGTGATACTGGAACTCACTTTGACAGTAGATACAAGTAACCCTCTTTCTATCCAATGAACCATCAGAAAGTAAAAAAAAGTCCCATTCCCAGGTCATTCAGTTTGAGTGCTTTGCTACATAATGCGGTTCTGTGACTAATTTTATATTCACTCATTCAATCCTGGCATGCACTAAAATAGTGCAGCAGGAAATGAATTACGGTATGCTAAGAGGGACAAAACAGGAGTGTGATTAACGTGTGCTAAAAAAATGAGTCTCTCAAAAACGTAACGTATTAATCACAGAAGTTAACTTCGATTCACTGACAGCCTTAATATATTTGTTTTGCGTTGTAAGAAATCACAAGTTTTGTAAGAATAATTCCAGACATATGCAGATGTCGAGACATTTTCTTAACCTCGCTTGCCCTCAGCAGTTGAGCCTAGTGGGGTGGGGGGATTCGGTTCCAGTGAGACAGACAGCATATTGAGCTCCTAAGAGCTGCACTGAAAGAAAAGTTTGTTGCTGAAAACTATACAAGTCAAAAGAAGCCAAGACTTTACTTAGATGATGTAATATAAAAGTAACTTTTTTCCAAATATGTGGTGAGTTATATAGACGTTTGATTAGCTGCCAGACTAATAAAGCTAGAACTATTTTGGCTGCTTTTCCTTCAGTCCCCAAAACTATTCAGCCAGCCAGCTGGGGTAGTTTTGTTTCCAGACTTTTAAAAAATACATCTTTGGCGGTCGGATAGGCCAAAGCAAGCTATATTCAGTGGTGTGGTTGAGCTGGAACACCATTCTGGTACTTTTTTCTATAGGCAGAGCCTTGACTTATGAATAAACTTAAGAATATTTACCGATTTGTGTGAAAATGCTTATATTGCACCCGACAGGTCTAATTTCGGTACTGTAAACTCCAAAGTCCTAACTCAAACCTAAAATGAACTACACATTTCTGTCTTGCACTAATTTTGCTTGCATTTGTAATATAGTAGTTGACGTACTCTGATGCTTCAATGTACAGTAATACAGTGTTCCTTGCTGGCACCTAGAAATTAAAAAGTAATTTAACCGTTAATTATTGTTTTTTTTTTCATTAAGAGTTAAATGTGACTGGGGTCTTTTTTTTTTCGTGTCCGTATTGGGGGGTGCGACTTGAATTCAGGGGCGACTTAAATTCGAGTAAACACGGTATAACTATATAAAATGACATTGAAAGTACAAAAAAGCAAGAAAAAAAACACTACACATTTATCTACCACAATGATCTATTTCTTGATTCCATTTGTTTAATTCAAAACCTCACGTACTATGTTTTTAAAAAAAACTCCACTTCAGATATTTCCCAGTACAGAATTAATTTACTGACCTATCGTTTCATATTTTTGCTCGGTTTCCCGGCTCAGCTATCACTGTCATTTTTGAATGTGTGGAAGCAGTTCATTTTCTGGCACAGCCAATTTGTATTTATTTTTATCTGTTAGGTGGTAGAATGCTTGTAAAAGTAATCCCACAAGTATCACTAACTAGAGGTCTCTGATAGCATTGGCATCGTATTTCTACAGAATGAAAACTTTATTGTAGTAAAAAAAAAAAAAAAAATGACAAGCCACCTCACTGAACAAAGCTTCTTTTCTGACAGCGATATACACGTATGCCTTGAGATATATGACAGCGATATACACGTATGCCTTGAGATATATGTTTTATTCAAATATATCTTTATACATTTAATTAAATAAATATTAGCAACTGACCTTGTGATTCTTTTTTGTTTTTTAAAGAACATAAAGTTGACAGACTATCACAGAACCAGCAGGCTTGCTACATAATGCAGGCACCGCCTCCTTCTCTGTTTGGCTGCTAGCAACATCTATCTTTACAGCGATTTGCTGAAAATAATTGAATGACAGCATATATTAAATGATGTACCTATCAAAAGCAGAAATTATGCTGCTCATCGTGGTGACGTCAATTTGTCCCGCTCTGTTGTTTTAGCAACAGCAATTGATAATTTAAGGCCCCGCAGTCTGTTAGAAATTTGCACCACTGGCACAGAGCCGACCGTCACTTTAAATTGGTGACAAATAAAAAAACAACCAGGCGTTTGTGTGATTTGTAATTTTATTGAATGCAGAGCTCCAGAAAAAAGACGCGGGTAGGGCGTACAGGGCATCGTGGCGATTGAAGTTCTCTGCTGGTGATGACCTCATAATCGAAAGGAATAAAAAAAAAAAAAACATGCATGATAAAAATAGCCAAAGAATAACCAAACCACCAAAGACAGCATTTACATGCATTATCTATTAAATGTTACCTCAAGTTCAATGTACAAATAAAACGTGAATTTGTATAATTTGTTTTAGAAAAATCAACATTTGAATTGGCGTTCCGGTACTTTAAGATTTAGGACTACACCACTGAATATATTTAGGAAAAAGTTACAAGAACCCCTAGGTTTTTGCTTACCTTCAATTGGCAAAGTGTCTGCCCACACAGGAGTTATTTGATGACAACTTCTTCCAGGGAACGTTATTTACACTGGTTATAAAAAAAAATCTCTAGTCACCCAATGGAATGTATGGAGCCCGAGGCGGAACATGAGAGAAAATGTATATATATCTTGTGCGCATGTCTTACTATCTCATGGCCACGAGATACCTATAGCAAGACACACACATGAGATACTATATATACTCCGTAGGAATGCAAGGAACAGTTGTGTTGCTATTGTTATGAACTGCCGACCACTGGTATGCTCTCTATTCGCTATTTCACAGTGTGCTGCTGAGAATATACAACAGCAGGTAGCATTTTGAGGTTTACAGTTGTATCTGTGTTTTAAAATCTTTCAATGCTGGCATCACAATTTAACTTTTTTATTGATAAACTGTATATAACATGGTGTAGGCAGGGTGCAAACTGGTGAACAGGCATAACGCAAGCGAGCATCTTAACCACTATGCAAAAGAGCAAGGCTTGTCTGCATTCGTGGTTATAAAGATTTAAACCTCATTTCACCCATGGGACATAATCTGTAATGACAATGCATCAAACAACAGTGCTTGTTACATATAGAAATCAGCTGAAATGATTGGATTTGGAACCATAGGTAACACAGAGGTCATATTTTCAAAGTGTTTACACAGTCTTTAATTAACTCCTATTTTACAAAACTAGAACCAAACAACAAAGCAATATAAATCAAGGTCTTGTTGAAAATATATTCCAAAGTCAAAACATTATGATATCAATGTGATACATTCCTCAAGGTTTATAACCTTCCATTTAATAAGAGGACTTTTCTATGCTTCCTAGCGCTTCAATGTACCCAGATAAATGACTTGTTAATAAAAAGGATATTAGTGCAAAAAGACAGCACATTGCATAATTTGAATTAAAGTTATACCAACATTATATTGTAAATGCGTATTTACTGTACATATTGTTCTGTACAGTATACAACATGCAAACATTAAGCAGTGATTTTTAATTTGTTATGACTGGTTCAAAAGCACCCACTGTACCGATTTGGCTGGTACAATACTGCCTGTCTTACACTGGTACAGGATCCTCACAAGTTGATAGTGTGGACTGAATTTTGAAATCCACCTGCTTGGAACCCGAGTAGGCTCACAATGACTGTGCTGATCATACCAGCGCTAAACCTCAGCTGAAACCTCTTATTTATACTGCATTTGTTCTTCAGCACGGCCACCGCCGGGCCGCTAGAGGCATGAGGGTGTTAGCGTCATGTCCCCATGGTAACTGCAGTGCATGTGCCATCAGATAGTAGACAGTCCATTTCAGAACAGTACCACTCCAATACCATGCACTCGGCTTCCAGTACTACTCAGAAGAATACAGACGGATTTAACATTTTATTACAGGTAGAGAGGGGTACTAGGGATTAAAAATCTGAGAGAGTTGAATGGAAAACATGTATTGGTGTTTATTTTGTTTTTTTGTTTTGTGCACTTATCTAAGAGATAAAAGTTCTTAAAATTAAAAAATAATGCTTTTGGTGCGAGTCAGTTTTCACCACCTGCATCGAAAGCAAGTGTGGGCCAGGACAGGGCAAATGAGCACAGCGTAAGGAAACAGGGAATGATAGTATTTGGGAGTAAGATTCAAAAATTCTCTGGGGGAACATGCCACAAGACCCCCTGTGCAAGCGACTCTTTTCTCTTCGCTTGCTCACTGCTGCACTATAGGTTGCTCGCTCGCTTAACGCAACACAAGTGTATCTATTTTCATGTGTCAATGGCTTGGTTTACATGCACTTGAAAATCAACTCTACAGTGATGACTGTGTGACGTTGTAACGCGAACACATCTTGAAACAGCAAAAGGATGTCCTTTTGGTAGCGCGACTTTAAGGGCAGGGTCATGATAAAAATAGCTGTAAAAACCCATGTAAACCGGAGCAGGAATCGTGCTTGTGGCTCACGAGGTTTCAGCAGTCAAGATCCAGTTCTTCGACTTAATCTCACGTAATCTCCAGCAGAAAGGCCGTACAAAACATATACACACCCCCAACACACACACACACATACAAAATGTACATTTATGGACTACTTTAACACTAGAACCGCCGCGGTTATACTCATACTTACAACCGTCCGTACATTTTAAACATCATCAATATTAAAATGAAAGACAAACTATCGGATACAACTCAAAAGTTTTATTCAAGCACATCATAACAAACATCTGCACAGCCGAAACGCTGTATTTAAATGAACAATTAAACATAAGAGGGTTTATTTTCTAATTTACCACATAGAAAGCACTACTTAAAAAAATGAAAAAATATAATCAAATAAACATTTCAAAAGAAACTGGTGAGTAAACAGGTATATGCACATGCAAAACTGTAAAAACAAACATAGTTTTTAATCTGAAACGAAAGTAACATATGATTTCTCTTGCGTGTGTGTCACTCGCAGCACAGAATCCAGGTTGAGCTGCTGCAGCCTGCAGCTTTGCACTTTTCTGATCTCTCCTACCTTGTACAAAATGAAGGAATTGATGGCTGCCAGGTCCAGTGGAGAAAACAACACGCTTGTATATATAACAAAAATTGAATATTGTAGGTTATATTCAAAATAAAAACATGTATTGTAAAAGGCAGTTCTAGTGTAAATGAAATGTAACTTTTAGATGTTCCACAAACACACACACACACAAATATTAATTCTAAGTATTCAAACTTGTTGAAATTATATTTTATATAATTTTGTGTGTGTGTGTGTGTGTGTGTGTGTGTGTTGGAAAGTTAACCAGACAAACAAGTAGCTAATGCACGGCGTAATTCAGAATCCACACGACAACACATGTAAATGCTGCCATTGTTGGAGGGTATGGCAGTTCGTTGGTTTATAGTGGTTTATAGTGGTGCTTTTCAGTTCAAAAAATGACTTAAAGGCTGGCACAGCTTGGGGCTAGGTGCTTCTACTTGTAGCACACCTTAGAAGCTATAAAGTGCTGCTGAGGTTTTTGTTTTGTATTTGTTTTGATTAAAAGAAAATGGAATCTTGAACAACAAGAAAAGTTGCCTGGAGGTTTCAACATGGGCCATTTAGGTTCCTAACAGTCTAATAAAACAAGCAGGTGTTCAGCAAGTAAGGGGGGGGGGGGGGGGGGGGGGTCCTTGGATTTTATTGGTGTCTGGTGCGTGGGCATGAGAGACTACATAATAATGACATTCCAAAGAATCAAGGCTATCACTTCTTTGAAAATCTACTCTGCAGTACTATATGTTCCTATACTCTTTTAGTAAAGACAAGCTTCAGGAACAGTAGTTAAGTGTTTTATTGCTGAAATAAACAATACAATAACATCTGCCATGTTTATTGCCTGGCTATCTTCAAAACATGATTTGTTGCTGTAACATCCTTTACATTTATTATTATATTATTGATTTACCCTGTCAGGATTGGTGCCACAATGAATGGGATTTTATTAAAAACAGAAATCTCAGTAGTTCATATATAATTATTTTAATTATTACAATAATATAACATTAATTCAGGATACATTCAATACCCATGTTAATAGTCATACATAAGCTTGTTTAAATATAAATGTTTGAATTACAGACACATATAAAGTGTTCCCAGACAATGCCTGTTCGATATCTGGACAAAAAACATGTGGTATGGTGTGAACCCAGGGACATCCTAAACAGCAGAATGCTAAAATTCTTGCAGTTGAATACAAATGCACATGACCTTTTTAAAATCATGTACAAGTGAAGTCATATTGACTGCATCAAAAGAATTACATTTCATGTTCTATTTAGAGCTGCTAGTGTTGTGCAACACTTGATGGTTTTATTAAATATATACAAATATTACAGTAAACCTTTGAGGTAACTGTATAGTCTTTGCAGAATTGTTTTGTAAAAGAAAAACAACAAATGCCTAATGTTACAGTACTGGCAAGAGACTACTAAGATACATTTAGGAGTTCTTAAATAAACTTCCTTAAGCTTTGTAACATCAGATTGGTTTTCAGAAAAATAATGCTGTAAACTACGTATATTATATAAAATATGGTCCAAAGACTAGTCATGATGTTAACTGTAAATTACAGTGTCCAGATTTTAACATCACTAAGCACTTTTTACACCATCGCACCTTTCCAGCAACCATTCTACCACAATCACAATTCAATTTGGTTTTGGCCCTTTATCTTTTTCTTTAGCAGACAATCTAACTTCCTAATGCATGATCTCCAAGTCAAAGTCGCAAGACTCTGTGGTAAGCATAGCTTCACGGCCAAGGCTGGTAACTGATAGGAAGGAGACGCAGAGACAGAAGATGCAAGTTTATGTGCACTTTAATAATAATAATAATAATAATAATAATAATAATAATAATAATAATAATAATAAAATAACAAACAAAACACAGGAACACAACTACAGAGGCACGATGGCCAAAACAAACAGTTAAATAAAACAAGACAAACACTTTTAACTATACTCCGTGTTTTCAAGCTGAGCCACTGCTGCCAACGAAACACCAACAAACACTAATTCTCCTCTCACCTTCTCCAACATTAACTCACCAACATTAATCCTCTACCCAACGCCATTAACACCCTTTTTATACCCTGTGACTGCAGCCTAATTAATCATCATTCAATGTACAGCTCCAGCCACATTCCCGCGTGTATCTGCAGGGAGGAATTTAACCCAATATTCCCCACACACACCCACACCTGTGCATCGGCAGGGTTTTCAACCTGCCACAGACCCTGACAACATATTGTGTAACAAATGCATTACAGTGGGAGCAGTTAGAGTGCTGCTTGGTATTAAAAAGTAAGTGTATCATATGAGGGGAAATTAGGCTCTTCAAAAAACAGGTAGAATTGATTGCAAAGTGAGTTCCATGGCAGCCTCCATCTGCATCATGTGTGCCTGTGTTGTTTGCAAGCAATGTATAGAATCCCACATAGACTTATCCATACTGTGGGTGAATGCACATGACACATCATCCTGCCTAATGGCTGAAAACATTATGTATTCGGATGGGCAATGATTGATAAACAAATATTTATATAAAGAATGTGAGTAGAGGTAATTTTGCTCTCCTATCTGGATACTGACAACAAAAAGAAATAAGAGGAATGGAACATATAGAATTTTAACTTGACTCATGGCTCAAAAGTAGAACTGTGCTTGTCTCACAGGAAGCTGGGCAACACAATTATGTTTCTCGATTGTCTCCCAATGAAAATGTTATCATGTCACTCTATATCGGACCCCCGCTGTGCTCATATGGGTGTAAATAGCACCCGTATGAACGTGTAGGTCCCTTTGAATCAAGAGGATTTGTAGCAGTAGTGGTGAGTGGTGGCCTTAAGATTAAATAGTTGTGGCTTGCTAATTTGTTTTTCATTCTAATAAGTGTTTTGAGAATTGTGAGCAATTTAATGTGATTACAAATGGAGTCATCTGGTAATAGTTAGCAAACTTTTTTATCAATTCAATCAAAGATTGATAATTCTATTTAAAAAAAAATAACATGCATTTGAAAATAACTTTGTGTGGGGGAAATGTATGTCATTTCTTATTTCAGGTTGTGTCCGTGATATCAGACAGCTTTAGTATGTGGACCAGACCGTTTAATACCCTTCAGAAATACACAAAGAAGAAAGAAATTGTAGAGGTGCAGCGGCCAAATGGCTCAGTGGTTTGCATAAGTGCCCTTGAATACACCCACAATGGACTTTGCATGGGTGTAAGTGTATATTATTTTATTTTCATTATTATGTGCTTTGTTTTTAGTCTATCAATAATATACCTGACCTTTATTAAACTCTGCTAAATACTGTATATGTCTTTTTTTTCACAGAGAATGATACAGTATACATAATTTTGCATTGCATGGGAAGGCTGATCAGCTGCTTGGATTGAAGGTAAAGTATGTGTGTAACCTAGCCTTATGATAAACGGTGTGTTCACGAGGCTGAGTAGCCCCCTTATTGACACCCCCCATGTGGGTCATGTTTTCAGGTGAGTGGCAGGCACTTGGTTTCTTTTCTAGACTTAGTCCTTTCTTTAGCGGAAGTGATTTAGTCAGACATACAAACATCATCATCCAAGGCTGACGCATTCCAAGCATATCACCAAGAATTAAAGCAAAATGGTCTTGAGGTTTGCTGAAATCTCGAAGGTGTTGCATGTTTTTCAAGTCCCATTACCGCACTTCAGGGTAGGCCCTCCTCCTGTATGTAAACCTGCATGAAATACCTGAATTGCAAACCACTGCAGCATAATCTATGTGGCTCATTAAAAGCTTTAAGCCATCAACAGCAAGTATTTTAGATCTAGCCTAAAGCATGAATCAAGGAACCAACTGACATGTCAAGGCTTTTCAACAGCAACAAAAAGCTGTTTATGGCAGTTTACCTGTTGTGCATATATACAGTAACAATTGACCAGCTAAAAAAAACTTTTGTCTTGCATCATGACTGGTTGTGAAATAAAGCCTGCCCAGAACTCAATTACTAGCTTTAAATTTCAATATAATACCTGAGATTTATATATTTGTATGACATCGTTACTGATCCGGTACAAATCTTGAACTAGTTTCCTGGTACCTTTTTTTAATGTTTGTGGACAACACAGACACTTCTGTGTACTCAATAAAAAAAAATTACATGTAAATATATACAATATAAATAAACACTGTGATCTAAAGTACATTTCCAGAAATATTACAGATAAGATAAACTTAATGATCCAAAGTTTCCTATTGTTTTTGAAGAGCCTTCATTACCAGTGATACTGCTGTAAAAGCTTCAGAGCATATCATCAACTTTGTTTACTGAAGTACAATTAACCTTTTGAGAAATATAGTGGTGGAAAGAGCTATTCAGAATATCTGTAAGACTATCGTACAGAGCACATTATTTTGTAGAACTCTTAAGCTGATGGAACACAAAGCCACTTTGTGGCTTGAAACTTGGTTTCAGGAGACTAGGTTTCAGGCCACTGCATGGCACACATGGGGAGACTTGAGAAGACTAGTGGCACCCCACTTTAAAAGAGAGAAAATAATTTTGATTACTTAATTGGCAGGCTATAACTGTCAACTGTCAAGATGGATCCTGAAACAGCAACAGTGATTTCTTCCATTGCTTTGATGGCTGGTGCACTGCTCCAGGGTAAGAAGAAAAAAATAAACAGAAAAAATGGGCAAGAGGGTGGTTGCTGCTAAGAAAACAAAAGGGCGTTTACTTGAATTTGTTAAGGGAGCTTTCAAAGTGGATATAAAAACTGACTTTGAATGGACCAAAGTACTTTTGGAGCTTTGTTAACGATGGTGGGAGGCCTTATAAAAAGATACTGTAATGCGTGAAGCCATCTTACCTGGTGAACGACCTGCCATTACATTGAGGTTTCTGGCAACTGGGGAGACTTTCCAGTCTCTGGAATTTACATTTTGGGTCAGCCGCAAAACAATTTCACAAATTGTTGTAGAAACTTGCCAGGCACTATATAATTCTCTTTGTGTCAGATACAGGTAGTGAACAAAAAAATGGAAACACTTGGGTAAATGAGAGACACCAAGTATATTGAAAGCAAGGGCTTCCACACAGGTGTGGATCATGCGTTAATTAAGCAAATAACATCCCAGCATGCTTAGGGTCATGTATAAAAATGCATGCTGGACAGGCCTGGTTGCCTATAATTATGGCTAGCATGGCTGCAAGAGGAGACCTCAGTGACTTTGAAAGAGGGGTGATTGTTGGGGCGCGTTTGGCAGGAGCTTCAGTGACCAAGACAGCTCAACTTGCTGATGTTTCAAGAGCAACGGTGTCTAAGGTGATGTCGGCATGGAACTCCGAGGGAAAGACATCATCAGCAAAGGGCAACAGTGGGCGGAAGCATAAGAACATAAGAACATAAGAAAGTTTACAAACGAGAGGAGGCCATTCGGCCCATCTTGCTCGTTTGGTTGTTAGTAGCTTATTGATCCCAGAATCTCATCAAGCAGCTTCTTGAAGGATCCCAGGGTGTCAGCTTCAACAACATTACTGGGGAGTTGGTTCCAGACCCTCACAATTCTCTGTGTAAAAAAGTGCCTCCTATTTTCTGTTCTGAATGCCCCTTTATCTAATCTCCATTTGTGACCCCTGGTCCTTGTTTCTTTTTTCAGGTCAAAGAAGTCCCCTGGGTCGACAATGTCTATACCTTTTAGGATTTTGAATGTTTGAATCAGATCGCCGCGTAGTCTTCTTTGTTCAAGACTGAATAGATTCAGTTATTTTAGCCTGTCTGCATACGACATGCCTTTTAAAATCGGGACATTCTGTGGTTTTAATGGCTGTTGTTGATGCAGACCTTAATTTTATATATGTGGATGTGGGGACAAATGGGTGTATGAGAGATGGGTGTGTGTGGGGTAAATGTGGTTTTAGCTCAACATTGGCAAACAATACATTGCACATCCCTGATGTGCAAGCTCTTGCTGGAAGAGAGACCAAGGTTCCATATGTATTAATTGCTGATGAGGCATTTGGATTGAAGCCCTATCTTATGAAGCCTTTCCCACGTGGGCAGCTTAACCTTGAATCCCAGATCTTCAATTACCGACTATCCAGGGCACGAAGATGTATAGAAAATGCTTTTGGCATCTTGGCAGCACGCTGGCGTGTTTTTAGGAAGGCCATTGGACTCCAAAAAATCATTAGGTTGGCAGCATGTACACTTCATAACTTCCTAAGGAGTACACCTGCTGCAAGGAATGTGTGTTCTCCGCCTGGCAGCATTGACATTGATGACCTGGGAACTGGACAGGTCATTGCTGGTGCCTGGAGAAACAAGACAGTGGTACAACCTATGTCCTCCCTTGGTGGAAACCGCTGCAACCATGCTGATAAGAACTTCTTCATTTCTCCTGCTGGCTCTGTTAGCTGGCAGCTTAATGCTATATAAATTGTGTAAAACTGCTATGCCAACAAAAGTGCACACAGTTTTAATGTAGTATGTATTTATAAAGTTTAAATGTATTTATTCCAATGTTTTTTTTTTTAATATATTTACAGTAGGTTCCTTTTTTTTTTTTTTTTTTTGCTAGAACAGTTTTTTGTTAGTATGGCAGTAAAGAGTTTTTTTCTTTTGCTTCAAAAATCTTATTCATAGTTATCTATTATCTATCTTGATGAGCAAATAAACACATTTTTATGTTTGTTTGTTTTTTTGTCTCAAATTATTTTGATACACCATATTGTATCTTGTTGCTTAACAAAGGTTTTACCATTTAAAATTATGACCTCTCTTCAATGACAATACTGTCATTTTTTCCTTTTAATTTGCTTGCTTTTCTATTTTATACTCTTTCTATTTTATACTCTTTATTTGGAACATGCAGATACCACACAGACAGCGCTATCAGCACTACTTCCTGGTACCTAATGTTTTGTAATTTAAATACACTCTCGTGGTCTAGCTGCTTGTGTTCAACAGCAAAAGTACTAAGATCCAGCACTTTGTCAACATCTTTGTATTTAAAATATTTGTACAGTACACTACATATAAAATGATCATAAAAAAACAAGCACTACAAGTGATAAAACGTGGAAAATGGTTTGAAGTGAACAATGTTTATTTTAAAACACTGGAGAAAGGGCCATATTTTCAAAGCAGTATTTACTTAACTCCTATTTTTTTATATTTGATATAAGTTTTGTAAAGTTAATAGATGCTTTTTGCTTTAAAGAAAATAGGAGTTAATTAAAGAATGGAGGAAATGCTTTGACTCAATATGACTCACAAATACTCAAGAGGTTAACAGAACAATAGGAGGGAGGTTTACACAGTACTACAAGATATCAGATTATTTTTACATACAATTACATTATTTTTTTACAGGTTATTTTTACATACAATTACCCATTTATACAGTTGGGTTTTTACTGGAGCAATCTAGGTAAAGTACCTTCCTCAAGGGTACAGCAGCAGTGTCCCCCCAACTGGGATTGAACCCACGACCCTCCGGTCAAGAGTCCAGAGCCCTAACCACTACTCCACACTGCTGCCCTATTGAATTGGTCTACTCTTCAGCGCTCCATGAAGTTGTGCACAATTCTGTTATCAGTCTCTCTCTCCTTTTTCGTGTTGGCTCTGGCACTTCAGCCAGAAAACATGCAACAAATCTACCAAATGCCTCTCTCTGAGAACTTGTAGCCAGTGATGATAACCAGTTTGATTTTACTAAGTCTAGTGCAGCTACTGCGGCACCAATGAGGTCTTCAGGGTTTTTTTTAGATTTTTTGGGTCTGCTTGGTGTCTGGGCAGAACTAGAAGACACTGCAGAGTAGATGCCAAAATCTGAACATGAATCTTGGCTCAACCTAGGTGTGTATACATCGACCAAGAACTTCATGCGTTCATAATATGACCATTTAAGTTTGTACAGATCACTACAGCGCCAGATCTTTTCTCCTCCTTCACATTCTCTCTTCTGAATATTGTCTGCAGGTTCTTCCACTTTATCTTTATATCAGTTTCTGTGGTAAAAACCAATATATAGTATTTTTAGCTTAATCTTTTTTTTTTTTAAAGCTACATTATTTATTTTTATGAACATGTCTGTTTATTATTTTTTTTTACTTTTGAAATGGAGTTCCCAAATCAAATTTCAATTTTTCAATTTGTCTGGGCAGTTTTTAAGTTGTAACTGGTTATTAGCACATCCACTGTTCCTGTTATCAGAAGGAGGTGAGAAAAGGAAAACAGGCATACCTGTAAGCATGACTCCTTTTGAGTCAGCACCCTGTTGTTCTGACAACAGCCTCATCTCTTGAGTCCCTTTGTGTCTGTTGTGGTACTCAGCTGATGTAGGGGTCCAGGGAAAAGATTTTTCTGAAACACACATTGAAGGTACAGTACTAGCCAAAATGTTTGTCTACTTAAACTTGATTAATTCTTTTTTAACCGGCTCCTCCTTCAATCTTAATGTTATGCAACATTTACTGTAGTGTTTAAATTGGTTATTAATTTATATATTTTTCCACTTTTTACTTTGATAATTAAGCCAATATAGAGCACCATAGAGCAGCAGGGGAGAAACGTAAGGAAATAAAATACCCTTAAGAAAATCAGCTGTGTGCTGATGAGGGCTGCTTAAGATCAAAACATGATCTTTTTTTCTTTTAACCTCCATAATTACTGAATAAAGAATAAAAAGATTAACAAATTCTGACATTATTTCTCAGTTTTTGTTATTATTGCGTACATACAAAATTATAGAAAAATAATACTGACAGTTAATTTACCAACTGCATTCGGGTGATGCTTACTGAGTAATTTATTTTAAATTAATATATTTTGCAAAAGGTGATGCATTCAATAAGGATTTGCCAAACATCACCCTACTGCGTGGTAAATGAAAGAACTGTCAGTATTATTTTGTATCATTTTTCAGATGTACGCAATAGTAACAAAAAAACAAACATAATAATAAAACTTGAACTGCCAGGCAGTTTTACGGCTTCCAAGCTCAGTACCAGTTGGAAATTTTGGCAAGCTGTAGCATTGCAGCACAAGTGTCAGCAACAGATCAGTTTTATGGAGCCGTTTCAATTCAAAATACTGCATTAGTTCATTATCTCATTATGCTTTATAACTTTAAACACCATAGTAACCATGACCCTATCTACACACTGTAAGGAGTTATAAGGTAATTTTAAATTTAACCTTAAGGAGAGGTCAAAGGTCACGATCAAGGTAATTTTTTAATAGTGCATATATGGGTTCCTAAATGTGTTGTATAGTAACCATAACTCTATGTGCACTGTAAGGAGATATAAGCTAGTTTTACATTTGACCGAAGATTTTGGGAGGTTTTTAAAGAAATGCATCATGTGGCCATATTGGTTTACGTACAAACACCATTTTTGAGTCAATTGTATTGACACAGGAATGATGCTTGTCAACTTTGGAGTTAATCAAATAAACAATTTTTCAACTGAAGTAGTTTTAAATGTATTTACAAATTTATTCTACAAAAGAACACAATTTTCCCATATTTGAATTCCATTGTCCCCAGGATGATGCCTACAAAGTTAGGAGTTAGTTGGTTAAACAATTTGCAAACAGAAGCAGTTTGATGTTTGGGCACGTTTTGGTGAATTTGGTGGCAGCCATTTTGATAGTAAAATTTATCGCAGCAACTTCTGCTTCGCAAACTTGAAGCGGGTTTGGTTGCTGATGACGTATGAAAAGTTTCAGATCAATCGGTTCACTGCTTCCCAAGAAGATTTTGAAGACTTTTTGAAAAAGTCAATTGTATTGACATGAATGATGCTTGTCAACTTTGGCGTTAATCAACTAAACTGTGTTCAACTGAAGCGGTTTTAAATTTAAGAACGAAACGTAGGTCTGGCCGCCATCTTGTTTTGCGAAAGAACACCATTTTTCCATATTTGAATTCCATTGTCCCCAGGATGACGCCTACCAAGTTAGGAGTTAGTTGGTTAAACGGTTTGGAAACAGAAGCAATTTGATGTTTGGGCGAGTTTTGGTGAATTTGGTGGTAAAATGTAGCGGGTTTGGTTGCTGAAGAAGAAGAAGAAGAAGAAGAAGAACAATAGGCTTCCCAGCCATTCTGGCTTGGAAGCCTAATAACTAAATAATATTGCGTGCATGCGAAATTATACAAAATAGCTGCAGTCGGGTGATGTTTACTGAGTCATTTATTTTAAATTAATATCTTTGCCAAAGGTGACGCTTTCAATACAGATTTGCTTGTGTGATTGCCAGGCCAATCAGTGCACTTTTGACAGTCACACGAAAAAAAAAAAAGAAAAAAAAACTACAAATACTTGTGATTGGTTTGAGGAAAACCCCTGATACAGTCCATATATTGTAGAGAAAAATTGATGCATACTGAAAAACAATATTAGTGAAAGTCAAAAATATGTTTATTGCTGTAATACAGGAATAGTATTGTACAGAGTCACGTCACTCTGGGCTGCAGTGAGATTGGTAGAACTGAGCACCACACAATGCATTCACTTCAGTTTTGTAGATTCCAAAACACACCCTTTTAATGATGTCATTTATGACCCCTCCTCACTATACCTGTACGTGGCAAGTCTCCAAGCCTCACACACATTCCTTTGCATCTGTAGATTCTCTGAGATTCTCCCATCCCCCCATGCAATCAAGCAGAGCTGTAAAACACCCTACACAAATGCCCATAAATGGTCATATTTGCTCTCAATCTAGTCAAACTGCATTCATTGAGACAGGCCCTGCATTCCAAAATACCCCACCTAAACTCTGTGCTCAGTGTCTCTCCATTGAAAGTACCATACATCCCAAATATTAATATGGACTATCAAATTTCCTTACATTATGGACAGTATTTATCACATGATTTGAATTACCGTATAATATGATACAGAAGGATTCCCTAAAATAGTCAGGTAGTGGACTTGTGCTTGTTTGTAGAAAACAAATTCATAATTTCAAAAGTACAGTTGAAAAACATTTACTAGTAAAACTTCTACTGAACAACAGCCAATTTTCTTTTCCATGTCACCTTCACACGTCTGTATGCACATATTATAACATCTTATTTAATACTGTAAGTGTTCGATGGCTGCTTCTATTCATGCTGAGTTTATTTATCGCAGAGGCAAGCAAACAGTACCAGAGGAAATGCATGATTAGAGGAATTCACCGAACAATTAACTATTAACAAATTGTGTATTGGATTGGGGAGTTCTATCGTAATTTTAAAAGCTTAATAAATATGTAATGAAGTGTTACATACTGTAGCGATGTTGGTTAACACAGGCAGGCACATCACACAGGACGAGGCAATCCACACACAGGCGGAGGGCGGGCGCGAACCCGGGGCCTCTCGCACTAAAGCATGGCGCTGATACCGCTGTACAAAAGAGCCGGCTCCTTTGCAAGCTTATGTCTTTGTGTGTGATTACATCACCTACCAGCCCTGCTGCTGCCTTCTCCAGTGCATGCTACAATACATAACAACTACAAACAGAAATGACACTTCAAACTTATTTATTTATAGCCTACAATCCTACATAATAAAATACATACAAGGTAGATGTCAACATAAGAAAATAAATTCCAACCAATATAGATAGTTTGCTGCCCCCCCAAAAATAAATTAATTAAAAAATAAAATTCTGTGCCGTCCGATTTTTACCCACGCCAGATAATCGTAAATCAGCATTTTATATGTGAAGTTATCTAAATAAATGTACATTCTGCATGACAAAATGCACAATTTTAAATGAAGTTTACAAATTATACACCAAATAGATATTCCTATTATTTTTTTAATTTAATTTCCATTTGGCTGCTGCGTGTGAGAAAGCCGTCTCGCTGTACGTTAGTTGTTTCCATAACAACGAATTATGCTTCCATTCATTTTTCTTGATCTCGTTAACATGCATTTAAGGAGTTCCCCTTATTTAGTCGTTGAGACAGGAAGTGATGTACGTGACCTGCGATAATTAAGCTTTTTAAGAAGAAATGAGTTCATTAACGACCTCATTGACTCAATTTCAAAGCCGGATTGATTTAATGAACACATGTCGTTTGAAAATCTCTTGCTACTAAAGCTTTCGTTACTATACCACGAGTTCGATACAATAACACTGGCTTTTGAAAATCCTGTCCTCAGCATCATCTTTTTGCCTCCGCCTCTCTCCTTCCATGATAGATATCCAATTACACCTAAAACTGAGAGCATTCCCATCTACTCGTTGCTCTGCATCATGGTATATTCATTTTAGAATCTAATCCTGCAGGTCTTGTCCTTGAACAGGTTTTTCTTGGATTCAATTAGACAAAATGGTGTTAGAATTTAAAACCACTGGGAAGATCAAAACCGTTTTAAAGATGCTGATGACATCCAACACCAAAATGTATATATTGCTTAAAATACTTGTATTTGTGTGCAGTAGTAGTGGTTAATGGTGACATACAGTATATTGCTCACTGGGTAAATAACCAAGTCCTATACCCCTAGTATTAGGTCTTAAGCAGGCCTACTTATCATAGGACATTGCGGAACAGAGCTTCTCAAAGTAACCTCGCAGGCCTCCATGAAACTCAGAGTTTGTAGAAGCAATTTGTGTAATTGAAAGTTCTGAACAATTTTCCCATTTTGATTCTACTTTGTGATCCTTTACAGTCAATTATGATAAGAGTGTGGGAAACAGGAAGAAACAAAGATTAGAGTAGCTGATAATATGAAAGAAAAAAAACGTACCACCCACAACCTTTCCCAGGTTTTTATTTTTATTTTTATTCCGTCACAGTGTGCAGTATGTCTGATGGGAACTGTGCATTGACAGTTTTTTTTTTTTTTTTTTTTCCGATTAAATAATAATAAAAAATAAAACTGTTTATGTAACGGAAAAAAACCCCTCACTAAACCACAAGAACTTTTATTATCCGTGAGTTATAAATGTATAGTGTACCCCCTACATCCGCAGGGGAAGCAGGTGCTCCATCCTCCAAAGAGTGCAGGTTTTATGTATTTCTTCTAGTTTGTTCCTTGGTTTCCAAGGTTTCCATGGCAATACAAAACAGAAAGAGTCTTGTCTAGGGGCCTGTACAGGGGAATACTTTACTAGACTTAGGCTCTGGACCCTTACTAATAAAACGGTAGCTAAGATTGAGAAACACAAAATCGCTAGGGAGAGTAAAGTTAGAATTTGAGATCAAGGTTAATTTATCAGTTGAAATGTAGAACTGATACTTAAGAAAGTACTTTCCTGATTTGCTGAGCCCACTTAAAAATGACAAGCTGGGGCAGTTGGGTTGTGATCCGAGCCCCTGGGGCACTATTAAAAAAAATAAAACAAAGCCTTCAGTGCACACTTATTACAACGGGCAGACTGGAAACACAAAAGTATTAATGAACCCGATCTCTCTCTCTCTGTCAACCCCCAAGGTAGTGTTCTGTGGCTCCAGTAGAACATGACTGTGAAAGGACTAGACTCTCTGGTCATTTAAAACATGCAGTGCAGGAGAAGCATGTAACAATCCATTCGAAATATACTTGTGCATTGTATATGACCTGGAAGTACAAAGGATATAGAGAATCTATAATGGGTTTGGGGGTGAAAATGAAAAAGCATCCCTGCAATAGTTCTTAATTTCCAATTCATAGCCCAAAGAAAACAGATTTGATGGTGACATCACTTTGAAGCTTTGTATTTGATTCCGCTACAGTCGTTGTTATTGGTTGGTCTTGTGACATTTCTCGTAGTAAACCAATCGTAACACTTTTTATATAAATATATAAAGAGCAATATATACATTTTCTTAAGCAAATGATGAATTTACCAAGCAAGTTTATCAATTGATTTATCGTGAAGCACTCTTATTTTAAAATGCTTCAATAAAGTATTACCACTGCACGACTACATATCTTATCTGGAAAGTAATATACATTAGTCCACAAAATGTATCTAATCTGGACTTCGCAAGGAACGTGAACACCTGCCTTTGTCTTTTACGATGTGCGGTGCTATCTTTCATAATATTAAAAAAAAACAGCTGACAATTCAACACTTAATTTCTGGGGAAAAGCCACCTCTGGGTATAGAAGATGCCCAGGGTATGTTGCAACACCTGCCACTAAGCACTTTACTGCAGTCATTTCATATCAGGCAGGTGCTGTCCCACTTAGCCTTGTTTATAAGTGCCTCAGACTTTCCCTAACTGCCATCTGTTAGAGCCTGCACTTTAAAAGGTACCTTTGTCATCTGTTAATGTTGTTTATGGTCCATTTAACAGTTATCAGTCAATTGCAACGAACTAACAGTAGCATACTAACTGGGGATGATCCTCTGGCCCCTAGAGGATTGTACAAGGCATTAAGTTAGTCCAGTGATTCTTTAGACTAAGTGCTGTACTAACTTGTTAATGCAACGTATTTAACAAAGCAGTAATTTCTCATATAATAAAGCATTGAGTTAAACATAATTCTGAACGTGTAAATTAAAAATAAAAGGTACATTGTCATCAATTTAAGCTGTAACTGCTGATACTTAAAATTTAAAACCATGTTACGGTACATGATTAAAGGTTACACTTCATTTAAATAGATTTTGTACTAAGAAAATTAGACAAATGTATGTCTGGTGGAACAGTTTCTCTAATTCCTGATAACTTCTTTAATTTTCTTTTCAACTATAGGTATTGAATATTGAGTGTTATAGGTACATTTAACTGACACATATCTCCCTCCCTTCAGTGTTGAATGTGTCATTTAATAGCATCTTATAAAGTATATTTTATTTTAAAATGTAATCATTCACAAATATGATTTCTGGGGGTTATATAATGAAGAAGAATGTAGAAAATGCTAGCAGCTTTAAAACGTTAGGTGAAATGTTCAGTACAAGAATGCAGCACTCTTCTTATTCTCCTGTCCCCTCCCCCACTCACTGGCATTTTCAGATACAAAGTAGAAGTGATCAGTTTAACCCTGAGGTTGATCAGCTGATCCCAGACTTTGTTCCCTGTATCTGTTCGTTGCAATTCAGTACAGAACTGGAGATGATCTGCAGATTGTACCATACTATGCAGTACCCAACTTAGTACTGTACACAACTCAGGAATAAATTCACAAGTTCACTGCAATTGAACAAATGACCAGGAAAATGCACTTCTGCTCCTGAAATGAAAATAATTTAAAGAAGTGTTTAATTATTATATTCATTTTTGAATAAAACAATATTACACAATACAATCTTTTTTTTTTGTTCATACCCCGTCAAAGACATGTGCCTAGATTAAAAACACCGAGTCTGTTTTTAGCTCTGAATATGCACGCAGAATGTTAAGATCTACATGCATATATCAATTGACAGTTGGAATTAATGTTAAATGACCATGTTTGTACCTACAGGAAGAAGCTTGTCCACTCATGAGAGTAGTAGGCTATTTAAGCACAGTGCTGCTGAAAGTGATAAAGATGACAGCTTCTGCAACCAAAACCTTGTCTGTGGGTGCTGCGTCTCCACTGTAAGCCTGTCATAGAGACTTTTCTTTGTTTTTGTGAAAAATGTAAGTGAGCAATAGCCTTTAACTACACCATGTGTGATTCATGCCAATCCGGTGTCAGTACCCTATTACAGACATACGCACAGTGCCTGGGCAATTATTGCAACATCTTGAATCTAAAATCAACTAGCAACCAGCAAAGTTAGAGACCAAGCAATGGCTAATACAACGGATTGCTCTTTTTCTTGCTCTTTAATGTTTTATGAAAATGTTCAATAATACCTCCCTTATCTTCAGTTCTGACCTATAAATGCTCACCATTCATGTGTATTTATTAAAAGTGCCAGTTAAACAGATTCCAGTCATCATAAGGTTGTGTGTTTGTGTCTGTTCTGACTCAGATGTGATGTCACACAGCTCCAGTAGTCATCAAGTCTCCAAGCAGCTGGTGTGCAAAATGGAATTCCATCTCGTGCTGGATTTGCATATTAACTGTTATTTTGTGAGCGAAAAAAATCATAAATCCTTGTGTGACTGTACACAATGTACACATTTCAAATAGTACATTGAGACCTACAAGAAAATTCAGTTGCATGTTATTTAACCAGGAAACTAGAATAAAGAAAAAGCCTGGCAACAATTGACTGTTTTTGTGCTTGTTCATGAAAGGACTGCGATTTGGAACTCGCTGAGTCCTAACTGACATGCATGGTTTAAACAAACAACACATTGTACTGTATGTCAGCAACTGCACAAACCTGCTAGTTCCCTGTTGAAAAAATGGGTCTGTTATAACCTGCCAGGAAACATTCTACCTACAACCACAAAGAGAACAAAGAAGAAGAAACTAATATTTTCCTCAGAGAAGGAATATACATTCCATATCTTCATTGCCAAATTATTGCAATAATACCTTTTACATTAGGAACTACAAGAATTGTACCCCAAGTAATTGGTCGGTCTGGATAATTAATGATGTATTGAAAAGGGGTTACAGTAGGTTACTGCTTAATTGATCCATATCATTCTACTTTTAAAAAGACAACTGTACGGAAGTGCTGGGAAGGTAGTCAGGAGGTTGTTAGCATCCTAAAGAGCTTGCAGCTATCCAAATAATGATTTAAATTGCATGCACTTCCATTCTCTACATTTCAAATGTGCAGCTTTGTTAACCTAGTGTAGTGACAGATAACGGGGTCTCATTAATTGATCTAAACACAGGACAGATCTAACTATCCCCACCTTTTAAATATTGAAATATTAGCTATCCTACCATTTGACTTACTTATCAAGACAAAAATACAACTGAGAGATTCACACACTGTTAGAGATATTTCTTTTTGCAAACTCCCCTTCTATTAATGATTTAAATAACTGCTGCATTTAGATCTGCATTCGTGTAGATCAGTTAAATATACGCCATCATGTTTTAAAATGAAAATACACATTTGCTATATAAACTGTTTATTTCAGAACTTCCAATTTGAGACATCTATTGAGAATGAAAGTGAACAACAGGGAAGATTATCTTGTTAGTTACAACCACTGTAACCTAGTAAACATCAACCAAGGATCCAACCTACTGCCAGCTATTCCAAAGGCTATGCCACTTACAGAGAGTACTCTTTATTAACAGTCTTTGTAATGGTAAAATACCAGTAATATTCGTACAGTAGTCCTGTAGCATACATTGGCCCCTGCATCCTTTTTTCACCAAGGAATAAACCTGATAGTGATCTTCATGCATAACAATACATATATCCACCTTCAATATGATCTCCTACTATTTATATTTGGTCAGCATTACTTTCCTGACATATACCAACTGCAGAGGAGAAAAAAAAACATACCATCTGAAATTTGGTTGATTGCACATTTCAGGACTATGGACAGAGAATTTGGGGGATTAACATCAAATACCTGCTACTTGGTTGGCATGGGGTGTCAACTAAGTTGCAAGTACTCAAAGATTCTTATATGAAATACAGAACCCATGCTATACATGGCATACAAGTAATGCAGTGCACAGTTTTAAATAGTATAAATAACATGTCCAGCTTTTAATATGTGCTTATGCCGTGTGTTAATTTTCGTGAGTTATTCTGGTTTCAAAAAATACTGTTGCTTTTGCAAAATCACATACTTCCAAAAATACTTCCATAATCTGTCAAATCAAAGCCTATGGTAATTAATACAACAGTTTCAGAGTCTCAGACTGAAGATTAATGCTAAATGGGCATAGATACACATATGTTTATATCTCATTAGTTTACTGATCTGCTGTTGTAAGTGGAGTTATCTTTCATATACTACTTGAATGTTCTGTGGTTTTTAGTGAAATAATTTTTCCTAAACTTGTCTGCAAGTCTGCAGCTTTGAAATTGTTAAATAATCAATTAAATAGAATATGAGTAAAACTAAATAAACTTCTTACTCTAGTAGACAAATGTTTTAACTAAATGTACTCTTGCCGCTGAATCACATAATGTGTAATTTTTTTTAGAATTGTCTTTCTGCTTTTAAGATAGATCTACATCTATTTGCTATCTGTCCCATACGATGACAAAGCCCCCAAAATTGGATGACGACAGTCCTCCCCACCCCCCCAAGACACTGCTGCAGCAAACATATGAAGACAAAGAGTAAGACTTGACCTGAGGATAATACTGTGGAGCCAGTTAGTTTTCTGACAGAGGGAGCAGTCATTTCTTTGGCTGCATATGTGTAAACGTATAAAATGAACATAAAATAAATAGTATGAAATCTGTGAAACTTTATATTTTTGAAAATAGAACATTGATATTTTCATGGATTTCACAGAAAGGCACATGCTTTAAAAAAAGATTTAAACATGATAAAGTTAAATATATCCACCGTTACGTTTTTTTTTTGTTTGTTTTATTTTGTTTTATACTTGCTTTGAGCTTGGACTAAACAGACTTCCTCATTTACAAATCATGTTACAAAATGCTCTCCCGGCCCTACCCAGAATCTCACATGATTTGAATAGAATGAGGAAAGCTGTTCAGTCCCGCACTTAGGATTCTCCAGACAAGCTTAAAGAAAGTTTAAAACCAGGTATGGGCAGAAAAATGATTCCTCGAAATTGGATAAACAGAACCCACAACCACTCAAAATGACTGCGAACACTAGTACTTACTACACTTGTACTTACTAGAACTGACGTTATTGTATTTTATCTTGCTCTTAATTGTATTAATACTTCCACTGTGATTCTTGAAATTTTTTTTTTGTTTACGACTGTAAGTCGCCCTGGGTAAGGGCGTCTGCTAAGAAATAAATAATAATAATAACAACACTATAAAAAGTAATGGAAATGTAAAAAGCTAAATACAATGACATTTCAAGCTACTTTTTAAAGGACAGAGATCAAATGTGGGGTATTTCTAGAACTGGTGTTGGTACTGGAGTTCATGTAAATTGACATATACAGTACATTTGAAGGCACTGGCATTTGACAAATGTTTTTTTATGGTTTATTCTTATAGAATGTATCTGTATGATAAGAATGTGATACTATTTATGTGAGAGCTGAATATGATGCCAAAACCCTATATCTATCACATTTATCTTTATCGCATTTGTTGTTCCTTTTGTTATTTTGCACTTTTCAAAATTAGCTGTAAGGACAAAGGCAACATTATTACAATTGAATCCAAGGGTTAATGTTTGTAGTTATGGGTGATTTATATAATGTCATCAAGTGAAAGTGGCTGGGAAGAAATGTGAACAGTTTCATTTCTACTGTACACCTCCTGTATAAACCAAAACATCTCAAAACAAAAATATAAATATTACACATGAATGTGCTGCAGACATAACCAAAAAGTCCCACAGCTGAAGAGTTACAGTAAAACATCCTTCATAAATCACACCCACAGAACATGGCTCAAACATATTTTATTGAAGGATTTTTTTTTTTTAACACTTAAAATACACTTAAGTACAATTTTGTTTAGAATGTTAAAATAATGACATAGCAATGCCTGAATGATTGTAACATTGTACAGGTAGGTTTGTGTTAATTATCTGAAGGCATGCACTGTTACAAACAGGGATAAAGAAACCGTTTTTGACTGACTGGTAGCAGTTTTTTTTCTTGAATACAGAAAGTTCTTCTGTCTAGCAAGAATAGTTTTCCCTTTATATTGCTTCTGAACAGTATATGAACCTAATACTAAGAACTTAATTGTTTGGCTTTAAAACTACATATAGATTGCTTAATTAGATAATATAAAGTTGTTTGTCAGGTTTTTTTTTTTAAACCCACTTGCACAGGATGAATGGACCTATGCTCTCTTGAATTACCTTTTTTAAAAACTCCTAGCTTATCAATGCTTTTCTTGTTACTTGAAGATCAACCAATAGTTTTTATTTTTTTTTAATCAAAGGGGGAAAATATTTTAATAAACAACCATGTGCATTCTGAATTAGAATATCAACTGCAACTGTCTGTATGATATATACTTTTGTTTTTAGAACCAAATGAATAATAAAATGTGGGATTAAACTATAACCTTTGGGCATTAGAATTACATTTGTGTAGGTTTATTCGAAATAAATTAATACACAGAATTCCGTAATTAAGTAATGAAGCATTAATAATTCTTTTAGATTTACAGAGCGTGGATCCAAAATTGAAAAATAATTTAGACAAAACAGACACACAATGTGCTGTTGAACCCCCAACATTTCTAAAGAATAACCACCATGAATTTAAAAGGTATGCTTCAGTTACAAAAACACTGAAAACTCCAAGCAATGTAAAATAGGTGATACCAGATATGTCTAAAATCTTGCATGGGAAGAGGAGAAGTCATTTATAAATTACTGTTCCTGCAATGAACTTGTTCAGCTAGACTGCATTATTTACTGTTCTTTGCAGTTAATCGAGTTTGGTGTTTATCACTGTTTTGTCATTTCCTGTTAATAACTAAAGTGTCTCTCAGCCTCTGACTAAAGCAGTAAGATATTGTTACAATGAATGGAAATTGCAGTGCTGTTTTGAAGATCCATTCCTGGAACTCTTTTATAAAGTCATTTAGTGTTTAGTTTTTCCTACTTTTACTGTTTACTTGGTTTCAGGGTTACTTTCAGTGTACTGTACTTGTGTACACAAAGATAACAAACTTTAAATGTCAAGGAAACCCCCAACAGCTACTTACTGGCAGATATCCCAATTAGAAGTTGTGTCACCGATATACTGCACTTTCTGCTGCCCTAATAACATTATATTTAAACCTCCCTACAGACCTGTTTGTTCCCAGAACTATCTTGCTAAAATTGCAAGATCTGCACTGTAACATTAAAAAAAATGATTTAACATGCGCACAAAATCATTCATGTATAATACTTTATGTTAAATACTGACAATTCATTTTAAAATAAACAATTTACATTTGAAACATTCTTTTTCTGACATTATGCAATCCAATCATTTTCTTTTTCTGATTTAAAAAAGTATTTGGGAACCAAATATATAAAAAATAGAAAAGTCATGGGAAAGAGCATGGAATTGGCTTTCTAAGATTTCATGTATTTATGAGTACTTGTTTAATAGGTTTGAAAGTTATATCAAGAGTAAAGTCATGGGTATTCTAATACATTATTTGAGTCCAGCTATTAGCCACATAATAATACCCTATTCATATGAAGGCGTCTGCTAAATAAACACATTTTTTTTTATATATTTTTTTATTACAAGATGTGTTCAATGTATTATTTGGTTTTCCATATTCCAGTTCTAATGTGCAGCAGGCACAATACAAATACTAGCATTCAATAACATACACAAACAAGAATTCACTAAATCAAATACACAAGCTTTAACAATTACTGAATAATTTAAAAACTAAACTTTACCAAATAACACATACGCAGCGACTCCTTTATTCTGAATAAAATTATTAACAATTCATTTTTATGTACAAATATAAACATGACCTTTTACACATCAAAACGTGTAGAGTAACACATTTAAAACAGCCAGTATTTAATCAGTTAACACAAATAAGAAACTAATTACATTGAGATTTTGCTTCCAACAATAATGACCAAATGCTCGATCAATAAATCCACTGTAATAATAATAATAATTAAAAAAAAAAAAAACCTGCAACACATGAAACAAATAACACTCTTTGGTTAATTACTAAGCATTTAAATTGTATTGAGTATTTTCTTTTCTTTTAACCTGTATGTATAATCTGCACAGTCACATTAGGAATTAACACAAACTCTTTAGCCATTGACTTAAAAAAAAAACATACCTTGACCAAATTGCTTGTAGTCCTACCATTTAAAGCTGTAAAAGCAACAAAGCCTTATTTCACATTTGATTCCAATGAGTCTGTCTGTTAAAACATGGTTCTTATTTGTAGTCAGTCTGTCTTCACAGCAGCTGTAAACTGTTTCAACTTTAAACTAACACAGCAAAAGTTCAGTTCTCCTCATTCCCAGAAGTTTGATGAATAATTTTAACTTTGCTATCTTATTTTCTAATAAAAGTTTAGAGACTGAGAGCCCTACTTAATGTGCTAACATGTACTTAAAAATATATATATCAATGAATTAAAAGAAAACAAAATAATCAGATGTAACAGAAGATATTGTATACATAAATACGTTCAAACAAACAAACAAAAAGCTTACCAACAGTTTAAACAAACGTTTTAATGCACTGGAGAGCTGGTTGTAAACAATGGAAGAAGATACCCAGTTTATAATTAGCACACTACGTCACCATGATGAAGAGGAGCTTTAGACGCTCATCCTGGTCACAGAACAAAGGGAAGTATGGATCTGACCCGTCTTTACATTAAGAGATCTTGGCTTGCGCCTCTAAATAAAATGAAATAAATAATACTAAAAGTTCTCTTCATTGAGGCGCCTTTAAGTTTCAATGTTGATATTCATGTCCCTGTTTTGGCCCCTTAGGGCTGCTGCAATTTCCTCTCAATAACCTAACATTAAGACAATTTTTTCGACTTAATTTAATTGACTGAACATTCACCTGATTCCACTCTGGCGTATTCCATTATTTACACATTTGAATGTAAACTTAAATGTGGATGTTTTTCTTTTGATATAGCTAAATTGTGATCTTATAGAACCGGAAACTTTCTATTTATGCGTCGCGTAGTATTCTGGGTACAAAAAAAAAGTGTGTGTGTGTGTGTGTGTGTCACTCTCAATTCTGTTGGAGTTGGGGTTTTCTAAGAAATAGCAACTGTTTAGTCTAGGGATAGTAGACATTATTTCAAGAAAGCAGAAAGAGGTGGCTGTAACAGCATTCTAGAGTGCACCTCTAGGTGTGAGAGACCTGCCACAACGTTTGGAAATAAATGTTGCTGGAAATGAACAAATGTGGTATGTATGCATACTTATAATTTATTTTAATGTGGTTAACGGTTTTCGTGATCAGAGAAGCGACTATTGATAGTTTGTAATTAGCAAATAATCTTATCCGTTTGCTTGTGTAAAAAAAAAAAAAAGCTGCAGTAAAAGCCATTCGGATGGGGCAGCTGACAAACTTTTTTTAATGCTTCTATTATAGTTCAAGTGAGATGTACTGTATTGATTTACATATTTATTAATGACAGTGTGTTTTAGGAGAAGTTCAAATGAAACGGTTCCACTGTTTTGTGGGATACTTTGCAGACGTCTTAAACGTTGTTTTGGTTTATTATTATTCCAATCTAGCAGTATCCAGGTAACGGAGTGATTTTCAACAAGGCATCTGGGTTATAATAGCTTGAAATAATGTAATTCCAGCATTAAAAGGCAGTTTGCATTACAAGGGCATTGGCAATGTTGCTATAAACTTCAGTTGAATTAAATATGTCCTGACACCAACCCCTATACATAATTGCATCGCCTTGAACCTGGCCTCTTTAGCTGTGTCCTGTTTCTAATTCACCATTGTTATCATGAGTTTGGGGCATCGGCCAGTGCGTCTGCTAATAAACCCAGTGGCTTTTTTGTCCATGGTGATCCTATGCTTTTGACATTGACACACACACACATAAGAATGCTAACCCAGCAGAGAAGCAAGGAGGCGGTTTTCCTTTGTAGTCACTAAGGAATGCGGAAATGTTGCAGCTCTGTGTCAAACTTCTCCTGAGGGGGTCACGGCATAGTCAGCCAGCGTGGGAAAGGGAAAAGGGAAAAACAGAATCGCAGCCCACAGACCTGCATTAAAATATTTTGGATTAGAACTTAAAAAAAAAAAAAGGTTGCGTAAAGAGAAATACAATTTGGTAGATTAAGAGCTCATCTATACGCTTTGATCTCCAAAAAAACTTTTGCACTTGCACTGTTTTTGTTGTGTATGTGTGTGGGAAACGAATCCCCCTTTTTTGTGCTGCTCTGCCTAAATTCCTGCTGAAGCTGTTGTTGCTACTGCTGGAGAATGGGGGCCCGAGAGTACACTGCGCCTCTAACTGTGTGGCCCGGGCTGAGGACAGTAGGTGATCAGTGAACTGTTTGCAAAGTTCCATTCGCGAAGGAAGAGGTGCACCGGAGTGACGTTGCATCCCTCTTTGGAATTGTCGATTTGAAATTATGGCGATCTGGTAATTGGAAGAGGGCACAGATACAATCTTCGTGCGACAGTTTGTGATTTTAAAACGGCTATTGTAGGTGATTTAATTTATATGCTCATTTATTTTGACAGTTTTGATTTTAACATATATAATATGCACGTTGTTTGATTTTTGTTGTTGTTTTTAATTTAGCAATTATTTCCCCTCTGTTTTGGTTGTATTTCCCCTATATTTTAATACTTGTTTAACAAATTATAAATAATCGTATTTTAAGGGTAATATTTATTTCCAAAACCAATGGAATTCCACAAATCGAATTACTACTGTACACATTTGATACTAATAATATGTAAACGATAATTATATAGTTACATATAACAGATGATGGTATGTACACATCTAGATTGTCGTTCTGTATCAAGGGTCTCACTAAAATCACCATCAAATTGTGACTTGGTGAAGATACTCAAATCGATCACTGACAGACAATAGCTTTCTTAACTAGCACCACGTGTATAGCGAAGACTTTTAAATACAGTCGCACGTTGCAACACTCGGAAAAACATACTGTTAATTTAGCATTCATATTTGTATATATTTTCTTTGTGTTTATTTCATGTAAGTATTTTAAACCTGCATGTTATTAAGGTCGTAACTTCGTTATAAATTATATAATGACTGAAAATAAACGCTTGGCTCAATAGTGATACGATTAGCGTGTTTGTTATAATATGTTAATAATATAATGTACTTAATAGCATCGAGGGAAAAGGGGTGGTAGGTGATAGACATCAGTTAACAATATACACTTGATTGGCTCATGTTTTCTTTATTTGTTTTAGTTTTTTTTTTCATGTATATTTTAATAGACATGAAATTGCTTCACCTGCCCAATTGATGTCTTCTTTATAACTGCTGTTGCCTGCCTGCCTGCCTGCCTGCCTGCCTGCCTGGGACGCTGGTTCCTTCTACAACTCGTTCTAAAGATGGATAAAGAAAGCTCAACTCAACAGTACGAACCGGTTGCTGAGATCGGCGAAGGAGCTTATGGGAAGGTGTATAAAGCACGGGATTTGAAGAATGGGGGTCGCTTTGTAGCCCTCAAAAGGGTCCGGGTTCAAACAGGAGAAGAGGGGATGCCTCTCTCTACCATCCGCGAGGTGGCAGTACTGAAACAGTTGGAATCATTTGAACACCCCAACGTTGTCAGGTGAGAGGGATCAATAACTGGAGGGTACGGGTTTCCACTATTCAACTGTCATAGTTTGGGATGTCAAGTTGACGTCCACAGTTTACTTTAGGCTTCTTTGTGACTGTGTGTCATAACAAGTTTGTTGTTGTTGTTTCATTTTGTTGTAGTTGTTTTATATTTACTGTATGATAAATAAGAATTTAAGATAAAGCCTATGCACGGAATATTTGGGGAAGTTTTGGATTTGTAAATACAAATACTGATGTATGTACTTGTTGATTTGGGGTACTTTCATTCTTGGCCTGAGTGGGTTTTCCCTCAGAATTAAAACATCAAACTGTGATGGCCCTGTGCTCCTGGAACATTTTCTGAAGATGTGTATGGAACATGTGTTTGACTGTAGGGGTATGTGTGTTTTGTGTTAACATTGATCTGATGACAACATTTGCAAGAACAGTACCAGTACCAGTACATTTCAAAGCAGACCTGTAAGAAGAATTCTGCATTCCACAAATGTCTTTTATTATTATAGTTTTTATTTGTTCCAGAATTTGGTATACAGAAAAAACAAAAACAAAGATAAATCAAGACACACATGATATCCCTTTTGTTATTTACATGAACACATCTGATTTTGTTACTATGTATTATTCTCCTAGATCAATTCAGTTGACTTGTATGCACTTCTTTGAATAAGGCACACTAATAGGTCCAGGGTTGTTAACAAAGGTGGAGTAGCTTTTTATAGGTGCAATAGCAGAAACAAGAAACATGTTGTCTAGTTTTACAATCCTTATCAATTGCATCAATGTGATATTTCCAGTGGAATTCTCACTGCAGCCCTTCACTAGCAGTACTTGTGTGGGTTTAAAGTGGTCAGAGTTCTTGAGATGCGTTGTTCATTGTGTCTACTTATCAGTATAATCTCACACAATCTGGTGATAATTTAATATCGCAAACAGATGAGCATAAGTGTATGAGGGGAAAACCTTACATAGGTTGTGTTAAGGAAACCAATGCAAAGCACTTTAGAGTGGTGGATGAGTTCATCCCAGTATCAATAGGTAAGACTCAAACATATTGCATTCTCATTGTTTGGAGCTGGACATGTTGGTTTGTCATGCAAGGTGCTTTTTCAGTAGTGTGATTGAACTAAAAAGCTTTAAATTAAGGTCTGGGATATCTTTATTAAAAGTGTCAGTTGATTAAAAATGTCAAGTGTCAGTTGACTCATACTGAAAACTATTACTGAATCACATGAGTTTTCCGTCTGTAAAAGGATTTCCATCACAATGGCCTCTTATTGTGGAAAACTAAAATGTTTTCACACGTACTTGATTGTTGTGATCTTTTTAGTGTTTTTTTTTTCTCCTGTTGAACTGTAACTTGATTGAGACCATCTCTGCTTAGTGAAAAACTGTTAGATTTGCATCGCAACTGAAAATAAGTAAGCCGCAGATGCTTAAATGCAGTAGTAGTCATGACAGTAAAATGCTGTACTGTAATGTCATTTTAATTCAAAAGCCATTACACGTAACACCGCACGGCAGTTAAACTAGGCACCCTCACGAGACAATCGCTTCTCAAGTATACTGTAGTAAAATAGGATTCTGCAGCCTAGAATAAACATAATCGTGATCATATAACATGTCGCTTATCCACAAGAACTTGTTTCGATGTATTGCCCTCAGTGATTGAGCACCATTGACATTTGCATACTGTATTTAAACTGCTGATGCGCGGAGGCACGCTTTTACTTATTGTAATCATATCGTCTGCTTTTAAGAATCAACTGCTTATAAGAATCAAATCATCCGGCATTATGTTTTGCCCCTCTACTTTTCCTCTTAGTGTATACACATTATTAGTCTATGTTTTGTTATGGTTTTGCCTTTAAACGGGTTAAAATGTAATAACAAACAGAAAGTCATTCAGAAGATGCCAGATGTACAACATTGATAAAAATTAATAACTAAATAAACACAATAAAACGCACCCTAAAAGAACATTGGTTTGATCCATAGTCCGCACTGCACTATTTACAACAGCGGTGTGACTGCAACAGAAGATGCTGGGCAGTTTGTGGAGACTATAAAACGTGATTAATTAAATATATGCTAGGTAGTTAGTTGAGTTTTTGTTTATTTTTATTATTCACTATTAATTAATGCATTGAAAAAAAGGCAAGAGAGAACCAGACAGTTATTTATTTGTTTTAAAGAAGGAAGTTAGTAGGTTATTTGTTTTGAATAAGGAAGTTAGTAGGTTCATGTTGCTGCAGGGTCATGAACAATGTATCTGTTCGTTGTTTATCTGTTCAATCTGTCTGTTCAACTCCACCAAACGGGAGTTTACCCACTTTTTTTATTTAGCACTACACCACTGATTCAGAGGATCCCTATTGAGTCATTATTGTTTCTTTATTACGGTACAATCCAAAAATGTGTTATTGTATATTTTGTTTAATCCCCGTTCCTGATCAAACATCTGCAGTCTAAAGGCCATTGCACACTGGATCCGATGATGCATCTGATTTTAATGTGCGTCTAAGAAGAAAAAAACGATCCCTATTGCACCATGCACACTGAGTCTGGTTCGGTTTGATCCGATTGAATGTGCGTTAAAATGACATTGACCAATGAAAAATGACTGGGAAGACATGTGGGTTCTTGCAGTTTCCTGAACAAATTGGAAAAACTAATTGTGTGTGTCGCCAAACAAAAAATACTTTATGATAAATCCAACAAAGATTACAAAGACTTTGGTGGAAAAAAAAGAAAACATGGAAAGGCATTGCTTTGGACTTGGGCATGAATGATATGTATTGTAAAACATGAAATAATGAACTGATAGCATACATAAACACATGGATATTTACTACAAAGCCTCTACTGCACATCAGCGCTCTGAAGTACGATATTGACGCATCTGGGACCCTATTCATAAAAGTACTTGCCGACTGCGGTACTAAAACGAATTTTGTATAAAACAAGTCGTCCATTTTGCTATTCATAAAATGATCTGAGCAAACGGGCGACTGTCGCAAAGCACTTTATGAATGGGTATACAGTCGTTCAAGAACGAAAATCCGCCCCTTTTTGATGACATCATCAGCATTTTTAATGTTAACTGGTGGCGTCCGTAGCTGTTGCAAAAAGAAAAACGGAATCCACCAACAGTTGCCTACTACTTTAAACCCTGCAGCTGCCAGTCACAGGCAGTTTGCAAAACCTGATTCCGATGCCCCTATCAAGTCTGCCAAAAATTCAGGACATGTCATAATTTAGAAAAAAAAAGTATTTTTTAAATAAATACTTTGTATTTTCGTTTTGTTTGGCAACACTGGTAAACACATTTCCATACGCACACATTAGATTTCCATTCTTATGCAGGACCAAAAAAAAAACTAAAAAACTAAACCAAAAGCACTGTAGGAGGACGTTTGAGTAATATTGTAATTCTAGTGATAATAATAATAATAATAATAATAATAATAATAATAATAATAATAATAATAAACCCCGCTTAAAGCAGGGAATCAATCCGGGGCGAGTTTATGTTTATGAATCGGTGAAAGTTTCACGTCGTATTGCACACCGTACACAAAATGCATAGTTTGTTTTGTGGTGCTCAAAAAAAAGAGACTCTTTCGATCAGTGTTTTTTGCAATACCAAGCAAGCCCAAATTTCCCACCGACTGCATCAGCAGCACTGGTATAATGTATATTGTAACGCTCCATGAAAATAAACAGGTTCACACAGGCAGTATTTGTCCAAACTGTTTATTGTGAACGCAGGTAAAACAAATAAAAAGAAAAGGAGCGCTGTCTGAAGACAACAATCTGGTGACTACCACCGGCAGTCCTGCGCCAGTCAAACGGTAACTAAATTAGTCAGGATTTGTGACATTAAATACAATGGTTTGCTTTGCTTTGAACACAAAATGTTCGTTAATAATAATGAACAACCATGAGTACGAATGAAATTATATATACTTATTTTTATTTATTATCATAATGTGAAATTGAAATCTGATGTGCATGTTAAAAGTTTGTATTTCCTTTTTTGTTTTTAATCGGAAGTGTTCTAACTATTTTGCACAACAGTGTATTTGTTTATTAGAAGTCAGGTTACCAATTGCACCACTGTGATTACGCACCTTAAAGTTACCATTTCCATCCCCTCCCGGAAAAAAATCCTGGCTACGCCACTGCTGCTCTGTGTTGGATTCCTGGGCTTTTAATGATGTTTGTGCAGCCAGGGTTTATTATTATTATTTAAAAATGTTTTTCGTAAGTGGGTAGTGAATATGTAAGTGTGCAGCTTATTTCAAACTTTCAAACCTTAATAACATAACCAAAGAGTGTCTAAGACCCTTCACCGTTCTATTTACTCTCATGTGAGACTTTCACTTTTTCAGTCAACGAAAATATCTGCTAAAAACGAATTTGATTTTGATGTAGCTCTGTTAAAATGGCAAAATGACAGCTACGTTTGGAGTTTTTCTAAAAACAAAAAAACTAAACCACCAACGCCAGAGACATCAACAGAAACCGAACCTGACTCTTCTGTAGTTCAGAATGTTATTAACAGCACGAGAGTGTGACGATACTTCCATTTCAAACGCTCAGGTTAGTGCAGGTGCAGCTGTCTGTCGATAAGAGACCATTGCCTGTAGTGTTGTTTGCAGCTCTCTTGATTGTGACAATCTGGCGTAGAACTGTTTGTGATGAAATATCTGGTAATGTTAGGAAGCTAGCTTAATGTTTACATAAAAGTTGTTAAAATCGGGCTTGGTTTGAGCACGGTTTTGCTTCGTTAATTCGGTTTTTTTTAGCAGGGGGCTGTGCCCCACCAGTTTTTTGAGCCACAAGTCGCCATTGATGCCAGAGAATATGTTCTTGTGGGAGTATATATTTATATTGAACATTTTCCTTCATATAAAGCTACAGATTTTTTTTTTTTCAAAATTGGCAGTGTTAATCATGTTTGTCAAACTGTATAACAGAGCAAGTGTAGTATTAAAATATGCCTTAAAATAGTCTGCTGAGGCTGTCGTTAGTTTAGACTTGACTGTAGAAAGCGATCAATAACTCCTAGTTATTGACAGCATTCTGTAATTTAAGCTTTCTCTCAATTTCGTTAAAAAGCATGCTGTGGCAGACTGGCTTGCAGTGGTGAGGTGTGGTGACGTCACGGACCAGGAAGTAACAGAACCACAACAATGGATGGGCGGGTGAAACTGAACGCAACGACGTTCAGCTGATTTTAATAAATAAATAAAACACAAAAAAAAGATTAAAACAAAACAACAAAACAGAAACCAAAGGGCACGAGGGCCAAACAAACCAGACAGACCAACAAGTAAGTGTCGTGCTGGCTACTCCAGCACGTTTTAGCAATTGTTATTGTCTCCTCTCTATCTCCCCGTACCTCCTCTCTGTACACCCAACCCTGCAGCGCAGACAGCTGCAGGTTCTTATACTCTGGCTGAGGGGTTAACTAGCTGTTAATTATCTTATTTCCCCTCGGCCACAGTCTGCACGCGTTTGGTAAGGATGCGCGACTGTCAGCTAGTTAAATAATCAGTAGCTGATCAGCCACGCATCCTCACAGGGTTTTAAATTATAAATAATAACAAAAGACGCGGCACTTTTAACTGCGCCGCAAACAAAAATACAAATAATAATAAATAGGGGCGGGAAACTCCGCCACAATGCTCTAAAACCTTCCGTATTATTATCGCCTGACAAAGGTGACGGTCATAAGATCAATTCATCCAATGAAAGACTGACAGGTGAGACATCTCAGTCCCGCCCCCAAATTTCATTTTCAGATTGATTGTTCAAACACACTAATACGGATGAAAAACAAGCTGGCAAAAGTAAACCCAAACAATTATTATTATTATCGTTATCATTAGTCAAATAGACTAGAATGTTTTGATTTTTTTTTCATTAAAAACATGTAGTTGTTCTTTATTGAAATTCATTTTCAGCTTTCAAGCTTGTTGTGCACTACTCATTCACTCAAAGCAAGTAGGAATTTGCTTGCATCGTTTAAGATGTTTTTCAAGTCAAGTAAGCTTATTTATGTATACAAAACGACAATAGAGTCGCAGTCCTTCTTTCGTAGCCAGTGTCATCTTACTTTAAAGCAGGGGTCTCCAATCCTGGTCCTGGAGGGCTGGTGTCCCTCCTGGTTTTTGTTCCAACTGTACCCTAAATTAATTGGACCAATTATTACCAATTATTGTTCTAATTAAGTAATTTAGGGCACAGTTGGAACAAAATCCAAGAGGGACACCGGCCCTCCCAGACCATGATTGGACACTCCTGCTTTAAAGGCTCGTACCTGAAACCCGAAGGTAATTAAAATGTTGCTTCTATTTAGAGCCCTGTGAAATTTTTTTTCACAAATTTTACTTTTATTTCATTTTATTGCAGATAATGCAATTAATAAAAACAACTCAAACAGATGTATATCAATAGTATATATATAGCATACATCATGTTTTAACTACATACATCATTCTTATTAAACATTTTCTGCTTTTTATAACATGACAGAAACAGGCCTTGCACAGAAAAATATATTTTTTTAATTAACTGCCTATTTACAAGTAAATACTGCCCATGCCCGCTATAAAAATACAATAAGATCAAATAAAAAATATATACACACTGCCCTACTATTATGGAGATGTCATAATCATTGCACATACAGCAATCTACCCATTAAACAAATGTATTTCAAGCTTGGGGAGGTACACTAGTATATAACAGTGTACAGCAAGCTTGGGTTTTCTCAGTACTTAAGCAAAGCAGTAAGCAAAGCAGATTAATTCATTCAAATTCATCCAAAACCAAAACAGCATTTGCTCCAGTGCAAAGTTTGCACCATTTGAAATAAAACAAATAATTAGCATACTAATACAACATATAAGCAAACAGACATATTTTCCCCAAAAGGAATAAACAGCTAATGCTTAACAACAGTATCTTTCGAGTCACATTCCAGCTAACAGTTGTAAAATCTGCATATTATTATTTTGTCACTGTTGTTATGTGCGGTTTAGGCATTTCAGAAACAAACGTATCTTCTCTTTCATCACAATTTTAATTCCCAAACTATTCGCTCCAAATTATACACCTGCGCAAGTGCTAGTCAGAGCTTCTGTTTCCCTTCAGACCGTGTCTATGGTAACAACTGAGCCTTGGCAACTACGATTGCAAGTATTTATTTAAAGTATTGTTTGTATAAACCTCCCAATTTAAAAATGTAATTCTGTTGTAGCGATCCTTACAGCTGTGTTTGTGCACTGTAATTCCTGCTGTAAATGTGTTCCCCTCCCGCTCAGTATTTCCTGCCGCTAGTTTGTTTACCTCTGTCTGTCCCTGTGTAACCTAAGCCTGTGTCTGGGCATTTTCTGTGTCTCCCCTGTGATTGGCTGTTCTCTCTGTCCTCATTGGCTGTTGTTTGTCTGTGCCCATTGGACCTAGTGTGCGGCTAAAGGCCAATGGGATGGGCTGCCAGTAAGGGGGCGGGGCTAAGGTTAAAAGAAGGCATTGTGACGCCATTTGTGTTGGCGTTGGTGTTGGTCTTGGTCTTGGTCTTGGTCTTGTAACCTGAGTAACTAACAGAGCTGTGGTCTCTGTGTGAGAAACAAGCATGCACATGGATTAGGGATTGGTTAACATGTAGAAAACAGAAAGTACTGATTAGAGGAGAAACCTCAAAATGGAGCGAGGTAACCAGTGGTGTACCACAGGGATCAGTATTAGGTTCTCTGCTATTCCTAATCTACATTAATGATTTAGATTCTGGTATAGTAAGCAAACTTGTTAAATTTGCAGACAACGACAAAATAGGAGGAGTGGCAAACACTGTTGCAGCAGCAAAGGTCATTCAAAATGATCTAGACAACATTCAGAACTGGGCAGTCACATGGCAAGTGACATTTAATAGAGAAAAGTGTAAGGTACTGCACGCAGGCAATAAAAATGTGCATTATAAATATCATATGGGAGGTACTGAAATTGAAGAAGGAATCTATGAAAAAGACCTAGGAGTTTATGTTGACTCGGAAATGTCTTCATCTGTCTTCATCTATAAAAAAGGCCAATAAGATGCTTGGATATATTTAAATCAAGGGAAGTAATGTTAAAACTTTACAATGCATTAGTAAGACCTCATCTAGAATATTGTGTTCAGTTCTGGTCACCGTGTTAGAAAAAGGATATTGCTGCTCTAGAAAGAGTGCAAAGAAGAGCGACCAGAATTATCCTGTGTTTAAAAGGCATGTCGTATGCAGACAGGCTCAAAGAATTGAATCTGTTCAGTCTTGAACAAAGAAGACTATGCGGTGATTTCAAGCATTCAGAATTCTAAAAGGTATTGACAATGTCGACCCAGGGGACTTTTTCGACCTGAAAAAGAACCAGGGGTCAGAAATGGAGATTAGATAAAGGGGCATTCAGAACAGAAAATAGGAGGTACTTTTTTACACAGAGAATTGTGAGGGTCTTAAACCAACACCCCAGTAATGTTGTTGAAGCTGACACCCTGGGATCTGAGATTCTGGGATCAATAAGCTACTAACAACCAAACGAGCAAGATGGGCCGAATGGCCTCCTCTCGTTTGTAAACGTTCTTATGTTCTTAAGTATCTCTCTCATTTTCTGCCTCCTGCTGAAATTCTACACTGTTTGCTTTATAATGATTTTTCATTTTATTTCGTTATATTTTTGCATATCATTTTATTTAGTTTTATAGGTTGAATTTAGTTTTATTTCGTGCTAATATTTGCGAAAAACACGAGTTTCTACTTATATTCCTCTCCCCGTCCGTTCTGCGCACTGTCAACCTTGTTAAGACTGAACCCAGGTCGGGACCCCGATAGGAGTGAATTAGTGAAAGAGGCTTTAGTTTATACTATTAAATATATACTGTTAAAATTGTTTTATTCAGCAAAAAAAAAAAAAAGTGTTTGCATTTGTTTCAGAATGAAGTCTTTTTTTATACAGGAAACAGTGCTTCTGACAAGGCAAGTATTTTTAACTTCCTTACTTAGGGAATGCTTACTTTCAAAAGAATTGTACTTGCTTTTCTTTGTTTAACTCTCATTTAATAAACTACATGTGGGAATTCTAGGTGTAGCACTGTGCAGAGAGATGCCATTGGTACTGCTTGTGCCATTTGGAGCTACTTGCATGTATTTGTAATGAATGCATGCTATATTGAACATTTTATACTGAAACACTTGCCCAATTCTGTCAGATTGCAATTACTAAAACTGTTTGCTTGGTTTCTTAGAGCTTCTTAATTGTAATTTTTTTTTTAAATTTGCCTCTCTACGCTCTGCAGTTAGTCCTTCAGTTTGCCCCTCACTTCTTAACAAAGTTAGGTGCCTATGATTGAGACACAAAATAGTTGGACTATTGCTTCTGACAAATTAAAACACTGAATTGTTGTACTGCTTTTAGAATGAAACACTCACCTATAGGAACCAAAACTGACTTGTGTTACTGAATAAGAAAGTTTACTGGTTCAGAGCTTATAATTTAGATTGTTGTTATTATGCAGTTAAATAAACTGTAATTCAAAAGCTTTATTTTTACAGTTGGTTACTAGTTATCAACATTGAAAATTGTCAAACTCCTTAAATTAGGTCTTTGAAAATTGTCAAAATGGCCCTTGAAGTTCCTTGAAAAGTCCTTGATGTATCAGAAAAACTGAATGAGCCCTGTATTTACCACATCTGTTTGAGTTAAGCAGAGATTGTATATGCTTTTTGCAGCTGAGGTTTTATAAAATTTTGTGAATCGGTCATACATTTGAAAGGTTTGATGAGTAGCATTTCAAAAACTATGTTTGTTAACTAGCCTCATGTGTGATTTATCAAGCTGATCCATCTGGTAAAATGTAAAGTTCAAATTTGAAAGTGGTCCAAAATGGCTAAAAATGCATCTCAGCCTTTATAAAACTATACTAATAGTAACCATTTAGCCTTAAATGGTAAGCAATGGTAAATAATGGTATTTCAGTGGTATTCTTAATGGTAGAAGAATACACAATGGTATTTCAATGGTACTTCAATGGTACTTTTTTTTACATACCATTAAGTCTCAGTAATATTTGAATGGAATAAATGGTAAATCTACACAATGAACGGTGAAAGTTTATGAACGGTGTTAGAATAATAATAGCCATTAGTTAATTGTTGTATACAATGCTTTGAGTAAATCTGTTATTTTATAGAAGTTTTGGCAAATATGAATTTTAAAATACATTTTAAGTGGCCACCAGTATATTTGTATTTTCCTGAATTTCTTTTATAATGTGTAAAATGAATTGTCATGAGTGCCAGAATATTTCAATACGTCTTTGTTTACCCTGTTTTTAAGTCTCCGTTTGTACTTCCAAAGTCTTTCAAAAAATTGTTTGCCCACATTAGGAAAGATATTGTTAATATAACATTGTAGTCAGTCAGTATAAGAAGCTGATACCGTATTCCGTCGAATTTAGGACGCAGCCCAAATTTCCCACCTTCAATTTGAGGAAAAAATAGAACATCAAATAAATATGCATTTGCAAAGATACAACCTCAGTTACACATATGGAGGCAGTTTGCGGCTGTCTGCTGTCACACAGAGCATTACAGTTATGTGCTGCTTCTCCTTTCCAGTCGTGATTACTCACACCTGTTTTTCTGCCAATTTGTGAACTGTGGTATTGCTTGGCATGTCGAAAAATACAGGGGTCTAATCAGCATTTCCTATCTGTCCAAGATGGTACTGTTTGTTAGAAATGCTGAAATTGTAAAAGCTTCTCTTTGAATTCCTCAGGAAGCTACTGCGGCTTCTTTGAAAATGGCTGCCTGTATGTCATGGACGATTTGAGATTGGGCAGTAACGGTTTGGTTCATCTTTTCTCAGCAGTAAGTCACGTTGCTGCTTGTGTATTTTGGCAGTGACGTCTATGTTCGTCTTTTCTCACGTTGCTATTTGTGTACTCGGGTAGTCATGTCTTTTGTTGCCGATTTTAATACACGTGTCACTATACTGTACTCAGATTAAAGATGCAGGCTATTTTTGAGAAGCAAAAAATTGTTCAAAAAGTGTGTGTTAAATTTGAAGGAATACGATAATTAAATGGGATGGCACGAGACGTTCTCCCGAGGTGATCCTGCAGTGGCAGTTGTTTTTGAAAAAACCAAATGTTCAAGGTAAGCGCTATTATACTTACATTTATATTACACCTTTACAGATTTTATAAAGATATGTGAAATATTGTATTAGTATTATTTCTAAAATGTAGCGGATATCAGCTATAGCTCAGCTATAAATCCTTTTTGTGCTATAACCAAATTATTTTCTCCACACAGACTGAGCTAAAGAGAGAAAAATAAAATGCTTATTGTTACATTTTTTTGGTGGAACAAGCAGTTGAGATAGTGGAGTTTAAATATTAAGAAATAAGTGAAGACAAACTAAATGAAATGAATCAGAACGGCGAAACGTTAAAATGTATTTTGTGAAATGGCCTGGGAAGAACAAAAAATATCCACCAAGGATATTGAAATTTGCAGGTATGCCTTGTATTTAATACAAAAAAAAAATCTTCCTGTCATCCAATTTATTAAACAACATCATGCCTTGCGTGAATAAATTCTGGGTGATACTTGGCAGAAAGAAAAGGAGAAAGCATACCAAAAATGATTCAGATAACGACAAAAATTAGGCTGAAACATATGTAAGTAAATAAATATTATTTTGCATATCTTTTTGTTGTTTTTAAGCTTCTGTTATTACACACACACATACACGTGTGCGCACTGCTAAAAGTGTGCTGTTTGTATGTGAGTGTGTGAGAAGGAAGGGGGTTAGCGTTTGGTTATGTGAACGTGCTAATATTCAAGAGCAGTCCAGTGTATATTTAAATGCCCATGCCAGTAGCTTTATTATAACTTGCTGTATTGTGTGTATTACAGCAAACAAAGAAAATTAAGAAAGCGGACCATACTTCGGCTTACCAACTGGTACACAAAATAATAAAAAATAAATCCCAGTTTCTTCACAATGGTAAGTTTTCAAAATTTATATAACAAATAAAAACCTATATATAGCTGTGGCCAAAAGTTTTGCATCACCTAGAATTTTATGACAGACATAATAAAACATTTATATATATAGAGACGTGCTCAAATTTGTTGGTACCCCTCCACAAAAAACGAAGAATGCACAATTTTCTCTGAAATAACTTGAAACTGACAAAAGTAATTGGCATCCACCATTGTTTATTCCATATTTAATAGAAATCAGACTTTGCTTTTGATTTTTTATTCAACATAATATTGTAAATAAGAAAACAAATGAAAATGGCATGGACAAAAATGATGGGACCGCTAACCTAATATTTTGTTGCACAACCTTTAGAGGCAATCACTGCAATCAGACGTTTTCTGTAGCTCTCAATGAGACTTCTGCACCTGTTAACAGGTAGTTTGGCCCACTCTTCCTGAGCAAACTGCTCCAGCTGTCTCAGGTTTGATGGGTGCCTTCTCCAGACTGCAAGTTTCAGCTCTTTCCATAGATGTTCGATAGGATTCGGATCAGGACTCATAGAAGGCCACTTCAGAATAGTCCAATGTTTTGTTCTTATCCATTCTTGGGTGCTTTTAGCTGTGTGTTTTGGGTCATTATCCTGTTGGAGGACCCATGACCTGCGACTGAGACAGAGCTTTCTGACACTGGGCAGTACGTTTCGCTCCAGAATGCCTTGATAGTTTTGAGATTTCATTGTCCCCTGCACAGATTCAAGGCACCCTGTGCCAGGCGCAGCAAAGCAGCCCCAAAACATAACCGAGCCTCCTCCATGTTTCACTGTAGGTATGGTGTTCTTTTCTTTGAAAGCTTCATTTTTTCGTCTGTGAACATAGAGCTGATGTGACTTGCCAAAAATATCCAGTTTTGACTCATCTGTCCAAAGGACATTCTTCCAGAAGGATTGTGGCTTGTCAATATGCATTTTAGCAAATTCCAGTCTGGCTTTTTTATGTTTTTCTTTCAAAAGTGGAGTCCTCCTGGGTCTTCTTCCATGGAGCCCACTTTCGCTCAAAAAGCAACGGTTGGTGTGATCAGAAACTGACGTACCTTCACCTTGGAGTTCAGCTTGTATCTCTTTGGCAGTTATCCTTGGTTCTTTTTCTACCATTCGCACTATCCTTCTGTTCACTCTGGGGTCGATTTTCCTCTTGCGGCCGCGCCCAGGGAGGTTGGCTACAGTTCCATGGACCTTAAACTTCTTAATAATATTTGCAACTGTTGTCACAGGAACATCAAGCTGCTTGGAGATGGTCTTGTAGCCGTTACCTTTACCATGCTTGTCTATTATTTTCTTTCTGATCTCCTCAGACAACTCTCTCCTTTGCTTTCTCTGGTCCATGTTCAGTGTGGTGCACACAATGATACCAAACAGCACAGTGACTACTTTTCTCCATTTAAATAGGCTGAATGACTGATTACAAGATTGGAGACATGTGTGATACTAATTAAAGAAACGAATTAGTTTGAAATATCACTATAATCCAATTATTTATTATCTTTTCTAAGGGGTACCAACAAATGTGTCCAGGCCATTTTAGAATATCTTTGTAGAATAAGCAATAATTCATCTCTTTTCACAGCTTCTTTGCTTTATTCTATGACATACCAAAGGCATGCAAGTATACATGATAAAATAGCTTTTAATTTCATCATTTTTCAGGAGGAATGAAGCATTATTTCAATGAGCTGTAAGGGTACCAACAAATTTGAGCATGTCTGTATATGAACATAATTTAGATATTTTATTTAACATCATGTAATCAAAGAACTACAAAATGATATCACAAAAGTCTACTGGAAGGCATAATAGTAGTTCAGTATTTCACGTTAGATTTTGAAATGTCACATTTTTCCATTTTTTCAAGTATATAAAAAACTACAAAGTGGTATGTAGTTCAATATGTTAACGTAACCTTATTCAGCATTATTCAGTTTGGGATGCGGAGGAATATCTCTTTCTTCACTGCCATGTTCACCTAAAAATGCATAATTCAATCCTTAATGTTCTTCCTATAAAATGTGAAATACAGGGAAGAATGGAGCTGCTCCAGAACCTCAGCTCTGGCTCCATGCTCCAGCATCCCCAGCTCCAGCTCCAGAGCACAGCTTAGAAAACTGGCAGGCTCCACTAAGGCACCAAGGGCTCCATAGCCGGAGCACATCCAACCCTGTTCTGTAGAACTCCAAAGCCAGTACGGAGTTAGCTGTGTGCTTGGAGATTGAGCAGAGCTGTATACTAGGTATCCCAAAGTGGGAGAAAAATTGAGGTATAATAGTTGGTTACAATATAAAAATAAAACAAAAAAAACTATTAATAAGTGCTAGATGTCATAATCTGAAATGTTTAGGCTTTTACAGGACTTAACATTCTAAAACAATTTCTACCTTAATTTACAGCAAAACCATCAAACTGAACAAGGAAGAGGAGGAATTGAGACTGAATAGCTCCCTCATGTCAGCTGTTTAAGTTTTCAAGAGCGATGTGGTCAACAATATTCCACTTTTAAATGATCTTTTATTTAAAGACTGACACACTTTATTTTTTTTATTGTAATTTCCGTCAAAATTCCATTCATTAATAAAAATGTTGTGTATTTCTGCCTACAAATGTTGGTTGATTATTTCTGCAGGAGAACCAACTCCAAAAGTTCACTATTGCTGTTTGCTGCACATTTTGTGTATGTGTGTGTGTGTGTGTGTGTGTGTGTGTGTGTATATATATATATATATATATATATATATATAATATAAAATTTAGTAGTCGGCAATTAATTTTACCCCATTTTTCTCCCAATTTGAAATAGCCAATTGTATTATTTTAGGCTCAGCTCATCGCTACCACCCCCACGCTTACTCGGGAGCAGCAAAGACGAACACACGCTGTCAGCTGTGTGCTGTCAGCCGACCGCTTTTTTTCACTCTGCAGGCCTGCCATGCAGCCACCTCAGAGCTGCAGCGTCGGAGGACAACGCAGCTCTGGGCAGCTTACAGGTAAGCCCGCAGGCGCCCAGCCAGTCTACAGGGGTCGCTGGTGCACGGTGAGCCGAGGACACCCTGGCCGACCTAAACCCTCCCCACCCGGGTGACGCTCGGCCAATTGTGCGCCGCCCCCTGGGAGCTCCTGTCCACGGTCGGCAGTGGAATAGCCTGGACTCGAAACGGCGACCTCCAGGCTATAGGGCGCATCCTGTGCTCCACACGGAGCGCCTCTACCGGATGCTCCACTCGGGAGCCCTCATTTTTTCTATTTTTAAAATGTCAACAAATTAAAAAAAACTTTAAATCAATACCACAATATTATAATGGTAATGTAATCACACTTATCTGCTTATAAACCTAAAACCTCCATACAGTACCTTACAGTATACCACCCAATGTACCTAGACTGTCATTTAAAATTCTACTGAGCTTACCACTGAAATATACCATTTAAATTACTATTCAGTTTACCATTGAATATACCATTTAAATTACTATTCAGTTTACCATGGAAAATACCATTAGCTACCATAAAGAGTTTTCCAAAACACCATTTAAATTACCATTTCAAATTATTATTATTTATTTCTTAGCAGACGCCCTTATCCAGGGCGACTTACAATTGTTACAAGTTGTTACAGTACAAAGTATCGCATTATAAAATATCACATTACAGAATATGATAATACAGATAAGAGCAGATATGAAAGTACAATAAAATCAATTCAAGTAAAAGCAAAATAAAGCATACAGTAACTTCTAAGTAAGAGCGAATTTGGCTAAGTGCAGTTAAACCTTAGTAACTATTTGCTTATATGTGTAAAGTCCAGTAAGAACACCTAGTAAGTATGATAAACGTATGAGAATGATTTCAAATAAGAGCAATTACAGAAAACATAAGTACAGATACCTATAAGAGTAAAATCAAATACAAGATACAGTAAGCTGTTATAGGTAGGAGCAGTAGTTGAATGCAGAAGGGTATGGAGCATTTCAGTGCAAGGACAAACTGATGCAAGTACTGGTACAAGTGGGTGCCATATACAGTGCCTATAGTAAGTATTCACCCTCTTCAGACGTTTTCACAGTTTGTTGTGTTACAACCTGAAATCTTGATGCATTTAAATTGGATTTTTTTCCCTTTGATTTACACAACCTACTCAACACTTTGAAGAGGCAAGATAATTTGTTTTGTGAAACAACAGTTAATGAAAAATAAAAAAACTGAAATGTCTTTGTTAGATAAGTATTCACCCCCCTGTCAATACTTGGTAGTACCACCTTTGGCAGCAATTACAGCTGTGAGTCTTTTGGGGTAAGTCTCTACCAGGTTTGCACATCTGGATCGTGCAATATTCACCCATTCTTCTTAGCAAAATTGTTCAAGCTCTGTCAAGTTGGATGGGGATCGTTGGTGGACAGCAATCTTGCCACAGATTCACAATCGGATTTAAGGCCGGGCTTTGACTGGGCCACCCTAGGACATTCACTTTCTTGTTTTTAAGCCACTCCAGTTTCGCTTTGGCTGTGTGCTTGGGGTCATTGTCCTGCTGAAAGGTGAATCTCCGTCCCAGTCTTAGGTCTTTTGCAGACTGAAGCAGGTTTTTCTCAAGGATTTGCCTGTATTTAGCTCCATCCATTTTGCCCTCTACCTTGACAAGCTTCCCAGTCCCTGCCGATGAAAAGCATCCCCATATCATGATGCTGCCACCACCATGCTTCACAGTAGGGATGGTGTTACCTGGGTGATTTGCTGTGTTGGGTTTGCGCCAGACATAATGCTTTGCATTTAGGCCATATAGTTCAATTTTTGTTTCATCTGACCACATCTTGTCAGTAACACCTGTTCTTTTGTGCATGTCATTATATTTTTAGTTCCTTGAGAATGGCCTGTTTTGAGTCAGGAAGTGAAATGCCAAATGCAAATGTCTGCCACATCTATATTTTAATTATACTTTGATGGGAAATACTTAAGAGATGTACTCATTTCTTCTATCCACACTCAGAAACCAAATGAGTCAAGGTAATTTAGTTATTGGTGTCTGCTCAGGGAATTTCCCCAGAAAATTCAGCAATATGGGGGAAGTTACATTTTGTTTACATTTAAAAGAAATAAAAAAATCTGTCCATTCAGCATTTGGTTATTTCTTGAAAGTATCCCGGTGGTTTCTGTGCTTTGAAATTGTTCTCAGATTTGGGCTCCTCCCTTTACCGTAAGAATAGAGCTTCTTTATGTTGATATTTTGATGTGATTGTTAGAATACTGCTGCAGAGTAGACAGTTACCTTTGAATGAGTGTTTGGCTGTTTAATGTGATTAGAGAAACCACCTCAGTCATTGCTAGACTAACAGAGTTTTCATTTTCATTCGGCAGTGGGAGTTGAGAAGTTTTTGGCTTAAGTTAGCTATCGGGGAGGGAGGAGGGAGTGGCACAAGGGCCAGTTCTTGACTGCTTTCACAGAGGAAATAGGTCTGTCAATTCAGAACAGCACTGGTATTCTTTTCTAAGAAACATTGTCAAGACAGGGTGATTTGAAGGCAGTACTAAGATCCAAACTTCTATATACCTTGACGAGAAAACAAAAGAAGCTTTGTGTTTCACAGTGACAAAGTCTATTAAGTTTACCTCTATTGCAAAATGCTATAACCATTGATATGTTTAATGTCTCAGAGGGTTGATGGAAATATATACTACAGTTAGTTCACATTAGACTTGACTAGACAATAGTCTTTTTAATTTATAAGTGAAATTATTCCATATTAAAAAAAATATCAAAAGGTTTTCATATTTATATTATAGTTGGTGTTTAACTCTTTGAACCAAGGAATAAAACCAACACCCAAGTATATATGCTTACCCACTCTTAGGGTCAGTTGACTGGAGAAAATCTGACCCAGCTGTATTCTTTGATTACCTTACTTAAAGTCCATTACCAGTGTTGTATAGTAAGAATGAACCCTTTCACTGCTGCATGGCTATCAATGATACAGAGCACATGCTTTGACATATAGCAGGTGTCTATAGGTGATACACGCAATAGAGTTTTATTAAAGGTGGTCCTGTGAATCAGTGTAAATATTTTTAAATATCTATATTTATTTATCAAAATCACAGAAAATGCAAGCACAGGGCCAGCAAGTATTAAAGTTGTTTCTGATTTGCTAATTCTTTCTGCCTGCTACTTTTCATAGATTGGTCAGTGCTAACCAATTTGAGCCAGTGCCCATTGCAAAATCACAAACGTGAAAAACTAGTGCATAGAACTATTTTTTGAAGATTATATTGCTAGGTTGCTATTACTAACCCATTTTATTCCAAAAAAGCTTAAAATGTGAATGTTTTACTGGGTAGAATATGGGAGGGTTTAGGTCATTCCAGCAATATGTTATATGGGGTTGTCTTGCTAAAGCAGGACTTAAGGTTTTACATCTTATTTGGATGGCAGTGATTACCAAAAAACAACATTCCCCACTTACCAAGCAAGGGTGTATTTTTTTGATGGAGTATGGCCAGGTTAACTTGCAACATCTGGCCGAGAACCTTTTCAAAGTCAGTGGCACATAATTTTAACCACAGCTGTCAGAAAAAGAACAACATTTAGCATCAGTCACCTTTTATTCACTTATAAATTAATTTGACATTAATGTTTACAATCATATGTGTCTCGTACACAATTTTTAGCCCCTAGATTCTTAATAATAATATAAGCATATAGTAAATGATATATCTGCTGAAAACTTGTATTCTAAATATTAATGCTGGATGCAGTAGTTGTTACCCGCAAGATAATTGTAACAGAAAGTAACACTGGTATTAAACTGTGTGCACAACTACATGCATAATAATTGTAAGTTTTCAGCATATGTTGGATGGGCTTATAACTGGTTAAGCTCCCCTCCCGATTTTCCTTCTTATTTTTTCCCTCAGGTTGTTTGATGTGTGCACAGTGTCAAGAACAGACAGAGAGACCAAACTGACCCTTGTCTTCGAGCATGTTGATCAAGATTTGACCACCTATTTGGAGAAAGCTCCACAGCCGGGTGTGCCTCCTGAAACCATTAAGGTACCTTGGATCTCTGCACTTATTTCAGTGAATGCTATGTATTTAGAGTAGAAAGGTAAGCCTAAACAATACTGTTGTGGCATATATTGCTTTAATTTCTGTTTAATATTTGACAGCAAGACCAAATATTGGAGTACACAGATGCATTTGTTTCTTTGATTATTCCCTTTTGAGGTTAACTTTCTGTATGCATGCATGTGTTGCCAGACAAAATTAAACATACCATCTACAGTAAATAGACTGGAAATACTGAATATGTGTGAATAAAGACAGACTGTAAGTAAATGCACACTATATTTACTACTCCCTGTATAGGCGCACATGATTTTTCACATCATTTGAAGTTGTACAGTATATGGACGTATTAACAACAAAGTTACAGGAACATGTTGCAGTGCATTTACTAGATTTGATTTATCAAGTCCTCTTTACTGTACGTGATTTAAAGTGTACCTTTGTATATTTTATTTAAAGTCGAAGCGCTTGTCAAATAATTTTACTAGTTTCTTTTAGTATTGGTACATATACTAGTATTGCTACATATTATAACTGTAGATGTGCACACCTGAAAATGTGCTGTTGCTGGAAGACCAGCCAGTAAATTATTATGTTGTTCTTTCATACAAAGACTGTGCTCTGTCATTTTGCTAGTGAAACTGCATACTGGATCATTTGCTATTTTGGTATAAACGTCCTACCCTTTCTGTTCACACTATAACTGAAATGAAGGTGGTTGTAGATTTGCCACCATTCAAAGCTGAATTTTGTCAAAGCGTGAAAATGGTACTACAACAATGACAACCATCAAAGCAACATAAGAAACATATTAACCAGTTTTAGTGACAACTAGTAATGATAGGGTTAAAGGAATGCTATTAGTTTAAGGCAATAGAAAGACATAACATAAACTTACTTTTAATATATTATAACAATGACAGAGGTGTGGCTAACATGATAAAACCACACCCCTAAAAACATGAAGAGGCCTCAAGGTAGTAACTTCAGATTTTGTGGGTTATAAACCCTTTATGCTAAATATGTTGCTGGCCATTAAATTGACCTAATATTGAGGTCATGAAACATTAGAATTTCAGGCTGCGTAGAGATAGGACACTGAGTTATTGTCCTAATGTTTGGTACACAACTGAATTCTATGATTTTCTTTGTCCAGTAAAATTAACTGCTGAACTGCTTCTTTCTGTAAAGTTCTATTACAGGTGGTGTCCAGTAATCATTGACCGTTTCACAGCCCCAATGATAGCATTTCCATTTTACTTCATGTTTACAAACAATTTGATCTGATATGTCATGCCCCTTAGACTATGCTACCAGGGAGGCTTTGTTTTGTTGCAGAGGGATTGAATTAAAATAGTACCATCATTGCCATAGTACTGTACATTAGTTTACTCTAAAAACTGAGCGCTTATACAGTGGCCTGAGGTTGTGTTCACAAGGTTATTCTGGGTTTAATAGTGAAAACCAAAAAAACAACTCAGACTTGTATGTGCTAGGGGCCACGTATTGATCTTGAGCAGTGTGGTAAAAGCTGTTAATGAAACTGTAAAGCAGTCAGAAGTAGCCAAAGGAATAAAAAAAGGGAGGTGAACAGGCATAAAGACGCAACAGGAAGTCAGAAACACAATAGAAAAGAACAAAATGCATTGTGAGGCAAAGTTAGCAGTAGGCGACTACTAAAAATAACTAGCACTTCTGTGTCAGCTAATGAGTGGACTGACATTAAAAGACCTTGTTATATATCGGGCTACCTTACCGTCACACACAAGGACCCATTCTAACACATTTCCTAAGGCTGTCTGTCTTTGCATTGTAGAAATGTCGCCAGTCAGTTCAGAGCGGCATCCGCAAATGTTTTCTGCATGAGTGTGCACTGTATTGTTTTAGATTTTTTAATCGCTGACCAGCTGGCTTGTTAGTGAATGGAACTGCGGGCCCCTCGCCATCTTTCTTGTGAGGTCTTGGCAGGGTGGCTGGGTAGGCTAGCTGCAGCCGGTGTCAAAGTAATTTAAGCAGCAACTGCAAAGCGGTGCCTTCTCATCAAACACGGCACCCCAGCCTCCCCCTCCCCACCAACCATTATTTTCTTCTTGTCATATGTTCATGCAAGTTACACCAGAGGAAATGACCGTTTAAAAAAAAAAAAAAAAAAAAAGTAAAGATAGCTTGTGGCACTTGGACCCCTCCAGACGCTATCCCTGAGGTTCAACGAGTGGATACAATTAGCTGCTACCCACAGACAGCTGCAGGGAAGTAGAGGCCCACTACTGGGCCTCACAGAAACATCTCTTTCCTGCTAGTAACAGTGTCAGCTATCAACATCTGCCATAATTTAGCTTTAGAAGGACACAATTCTTTTCTCCTTTCAGTCAAACAGCTTCCTGTTGTATTGGAACCGTGGCAAATGGCATGTGGATAAAATAAAGTAACAGAGGGTGGCCTGTAAATCTGTTTGACATGGCCTGGATTTAACTTTTGGCCCCTTACTCAGTAACTATCACTGTGTTTCCGGTCACCTTAGGCCCCTAATGGTATAATGAGCAAGTCGGTCAAAAGTATTTTGGGGAACCATTTGACCTTTATCAGAATTTTGCTCATTAAAAATAATGTTCAGTGCCATCAAAGCATAAAGGGACTTTGTTTTATTGAATCTTTTTATTCCATGCAAAATAACAAAAAAAGGAAATATGTTAGATGTGGAACTTAACAATTTGGCATTCTTTCCTCAGACACACGCACACATACACACGTACACACATGCACGCACACACACACACGCACAAATCTTATTCGATTTAGGATAAGAAGTTGATGTCGGTATCATTCTGTTCTCTTCACAGCTTGGAAGAGTGCTCTTCATAACCATAATCATGAAAAAAAGCTGGCAATGCTTTGGTCTATTAACCTGAGAACCTACAGCAGTTACAGGCAGCAGGGACAGCGTAGGTGGTTGAGGGTGGTGTAAATGTGAAGAATTGTGACAGCTGTAAGATAAAGCTAATATTAACTTTAATAAGGGTGCAAGTTGGATCAGTTGGGCTGACAATGTAATTGCTATAATTTCAGTTGAGTCAATTTCTACTAAAGTTATCATTCTATCTTAAAATAGTGTTTTCTGAAACAGGTAAAATAAGATAGCTTGCTAGCTGCTAAGAAATAAATAATAAGCTATCAGCCTGCTAAGTGCTATCAGTGCTTTGTGAAACTGGCTCCTAGTCTTTTGTTTTACTGGTTACCAATTTACCTCAAAATGCTTTGGTTGTTAGTTTTTTAATGTTTAGTGTTTGAGAAACATGTTATCCAGACAGTATACAGTATACTTGGCAATATACAAACCACTAAAGCTAACCTTAATTAACCCCGAAGACAATGGCTTTACCGTCTCGTAAAGCCCGCCTCCTGTCGTTAAATTTAACAGAACGAGAAGGGACTTTTTTTTTTTTTTTTTACTTTTGTTTGCTATGCTAAATTTAAATATATAGATTGAAAATATAGGAAAGCGAGGAAACAGACTTAGGGCTCTATGTATCATTGATTTTTCTTTCATATCTTGACTTTTTATAGGTTTTTGTAACTTCGTAGACCTACCTGTGATGTATTAAAATCATTTTCACTCTCTCTGTTCATATGTGAAACTCCCTGTTTAAACGTTTCCAGGCTTTTAGTTACTTTAAAATAATGCACCTTCAAATCTAAAATAAACCAAAACAATATATTTATTAATAGTCAATTTTGTTTTCTTTTCTTTTATATGTTAAGGTGCTTTATTAATGAAGGGAAGCACGGAAACAAATCATTGCAGAGTTCTTTAATTAAACACAAACTGAAATCTTTTCTTCTCAGTAATTTATTATGTAGTGCATAGACAACTGAAATACACTGAAAAGAATTTACTTGCGTAGCCTGCTGTATGTACTGTACTTTTTTCCTTTACACAACTAAAATATACACTCGGGCTAGGTTTTGAGATGTGTGTTTTATATAGATATATATATATATATATATATATATATATAATGTTAATGTTTTCATACTAACTTTTGTACTTGATAACATTAATTTAAAAATCCAGTTGATGCGTTTGATGTGTGACTAATTTGAAGATATTAATATGTTTCAATATTAACTAAATTGAGTTACTAATCAAATTGATTAATCTTGCTACATAGTTGGTTTATTAAAATGTTTGGGTATACTGTTAATTGATTGATTACTGCCTTATTATTATTATTATTATTATTTATTTCTTAGCTGACGCCCTTATCCAGGGCGACTTACAATTGTTACAAGATATCTTTACCAGAGATTAGGGACCTCATGTTGACCAATCAGGTAAAAGGTAAACTGCATCAATCGAACACAATACAGTACTTCTACTAGCATGGTCATCACACAATTTAAATATTACAGGTTTATATATCTATGGGTTATATAGTGAAATAATTCCATAAATATATACTGTTGTGGACTTTCATACACTCTGCTACCTCCACCCTCTTCTCCTCACTCACCTCCTCCCTCGACTCCCTCTGTCCCCTCCCCATCCCTGGCTCTCCTCTGCGCTCCGCTCGGCAAGAATCACACTGCGATCTTCTGAAAAGAAATGGAAGAGAACCAAACTCCCTGCTGCCCTAGACCTTTACCGCACTCTCCTCTCCTCCTTCTCCTCTACTCTCTCCTCTGCTAAATGTGCTTATTTCCAATCTGTAATCCAAGCCTCCACTAACAACCCACGTAAACTATTCTCTACCTTCTCCTCCCTCCTAAACCCTCCCCCCCTCCTCCTCCCTCCTCTATCTCCCCTGATGACTTTGCCTCCTTCTTCTCTTCTAAAATCTCAGATATCCGCAAACTCTTTAACACCTCTCCCTCCCCCGCACCCCCTCCCGCTCCAACTCCTACACCCACTGCAACCCCTACTAACTCACCCTCCTTCTCCACCTTCTTGCCCCTCTCAGACTCTGACCTCTCCTCCCTGCTCCAGGGTCACAAACCCACCACGTGTGCCTTGGACCCCCTCCCCACTCACCTCTTTCAAGTTGCTGCTCCTGCTCTACTCCCCTTCATCTCCTCCCTCCTCAACACCTCTCTACTTTCTGGTATCTTCCCCTCTGCCTTCAAAAAAGCCTCGATCACTCCCCTCCTCAAAAAACCTACCCTCAACCCCACCTCCCTCCAGAGCTACCGTCCTGTCTCCCTCCTACCCTTCCTCTCCAAAACCCTCGAGCGGACTGTACACCGCCAGCTCTCTGCTTTCCTGTCCAACCACTCTCTGCTTGACCCTCTCTAATCTGGCTTCCGCTCTGCTCACTCTACTGAAACCGCCCTCCTGTCTGTCACCAACTCACTTAAATGTGCCCGAGCTGCCTGTCTCTCCTCTGTCCTAATTCTCCTCGACCTCTCTGCTGCCTTTGACACTGTTGATCACTCTATTCTAATATCATCTCTTGCTGACCTGGGGATCTCTGGCACTGCTCTGGCCTGGTTCTCCTCCTACCTCTCCAACCGCACTTACCAGGTAACCTGGCTCTGCTGCCCGCCTGGTGTTCTCTCTGCCTCGCTTCGCCCACGCTACTCCACTACTCCGCTCGCTCCACTGGCTCCCGATCACCGCTCGCATCCAGTTCAAGACTCTTGTACTAGCCTACAGATGCCTTGACCAGTCTGCACCCAGCTACCTCCAGACCCTCATCTCTCCCTACACCCCCACTCGAACTCTCCGCTCCGCCTGCACTAGAAGACTAGCCCTACCACCGCTACGCTCCCCTGCCTCCAAAGCCCGCTCCTTCTCCACCCTTGCTCCGCAGTGGTGGAATGACCTTCCTACAGATGTCAGGACTGCCCAGTCCCTGACCACATTCCGGCGTCTCCTTAAGACCCACCTCTTCAAAGAGCACCTGTAGAACTCCTCTGTTTGTATCCTGGGACACTATCACCCTTCATGTAAATGTGCTTTATTTTGCTCTTATCAGCCCCCTATTTTACTGCATTTAATCCTGTACTTCAGAATACTGTAATCTGCCAAGTTTTTAACCTGTAGTACTTTGTATTTAATCACATCCTGATGTAACTATCACTATTTAATCATATCCTGATGTAACTATCACTATTACCTGCTGTATTATTGAATTGTGGTTTGTCAAACTTGTACTTTGCTTGAACAAAAGTTATTGTATTTCTTGCTCTTATTGTATTACTTGTATTGTAACGCTTGAAATGTTTTTGCTTACGATTTTAAGTCGCCCTGGATAAGGGCGTCTGCTAAGAAATAGTAATAATAATAATATCTAGGTCTCTTACTGCAGAAAACGTGTATATTTATTTTGAAAAAAAATATGCATACATGCCAACAGCCCCTATATGGTCGGGACAGTGCCGATTTCCTGGCAAATGTCCCGCGTCCCGATGCATAGGAAGAATGTCCTGATAGTTGCACATAGAAAAAAATTAATTTATTCTGCACAGTAGAGTTAGTGAAAACCACATGCTGTGCTCTTCATGCGTCATGTCATTAGTAGCGAATACTGTTTCAACTAATTTATCTTACGACTCATTCATTAAAAATGAACTGTGAGGTATAAAATGAAACTGACCAACACAGGTATTGCAGATCACCATGGCTAAAAATCAGCGGACACGTTATTATTATTATTATTATTATTATTATTATTATTTATTTCTTAGCAGACGCCCTTATCCAGGGCGACTTACAATCGTAAGCAAATATATTTCAAGTGTTACAGGACAAGTAATAATACAATAAGAGCAAGATAAATACAATGACTTTTGTTCAAGCAAGTACAAGTGTGACAGTCAATAATACAGCAGATAACAGTGACAATGATAGTTACATCAGGATATGATTAACTACAAAATACTACAGATTAAACACTTGGCAAATTACAGTACTCTGAAGTACAGGATTAAATACAGTAAAATAGGGGGCAGATAAGAGCAAATAAAGCGCATTTAGGGAAGGTTGAAAGTGTCCCAGGAGAAAAACAGAGGAGTTCTACAGGTGCTGTCTGAAGAGGTGAGTCTTAAGGAGGCGCCGGAATGTGGTCAGGGACTGGGCGGTCCTGACATCTGTAGGAAGGTCATTCCACCACTGCGGAGCGAGGGTGGAGAAGGAGCGGGCTCTGGAGGCAGGGGAGCGTAGAGGAGGTAGAGCCAGTCTTCTAGTGCAGGCAAAGCAGAGAGGTCGAGTGGGGGTGTAGGGAGAGATGAGGGTCTGGAGGTAGCTGGGTGCAGTCTGGTCAAGGCATCTGTAGGCTAGTACAAGAGTCTTGAACTGGATGCGAGCGGTGATCGGGAGCCAGTGGAGCGAGCGGAGTAGTGGAGTTGCGTGGGAGAAGCGAGGCAGAGAGAACACCAGGCGGGCAGCGGAGTTCTGGATGAGCTGGAGTGGACGGGTGGCGGACGCAGGGAGGCCAGCCAGGAGGGAGTTGCAGTAGTCTAGGCGGGAGAGTACCAAGGCCTGGACCAGGAGCTGGGTTGCGTAGTTGGTGAGGAAGGGTCGGATTCTTCGGATGTTGCTCAGGAAGAATCGGCAAGTGCGTGCCAGAGTGGAGATGTGCTGGGAATAAGAGAGGCAGGGGTCCAGGGTGACTCCGAGGTTCTTAGCAGAGGAAGAGGGAGAGAGTGTGGTAGATTCCAGAGGAACAGAGATAGAGAGATCAGAGGAGGGGGAGGAGGGGGAGGGAAAGAAAAGGAGGTCAGATTTAGAGAGGTTGAGTTTGAGGTGATGCGAGTGCATCCAGGAGGAAATAGCAGACAGACAGGTAGAGAGTCAGAGGTGGGGAAGGAGAGGAAAATTTGAGCATCATCAGCATAGAAATGGTATGAGAAACCATAGGATGCGATGAGGGGGCCCAGGGAGCGGGTGTAGAGAGAGAACAGGAGAGGACCCAAGACTGACCCTTGGGGGACTCCAGTTAAGAGAGGGTGAGGTGTGGAGGTTGCTCCACGCCAGGTTACCTGGTAAGTGCGGTTGGAGAGGTAGGAGGAGAACCAGGCCAGAGCAGTGCCAGAGATCCCCAGGTCAGCGAGAGATGATAGTAGAATAGAGTGATCAACAGTGTCAAAGGCAGCAGAGAGGTCGAGGAGAATTAGGACAGAGGAGAGACAGGCAGCTCGGGCAGACTTAAGTGAGTTGGTGACAGACAGGAGGGCGGTTTCAGTGGAGTGAGCAGAGCGGAAGCCAGATTGGAGAGGGTCTAGCAGAGAGTGGTTGGACAGGAAAGCAGAGAGCTGGCAGTGTACAGTCCGCTCGAGGGTTTTGGAGAGGAAGGGTAGGAGGGAGACAGGACGGTAGCTCTGGAGGGAGGTGGGGTCGAGGGTAGGTTTTTTGAGGAGGGGAGTGATGGAGGCTTTTTTGAAGGCAGAGGGAAAGAGACCAGAAAGTAGAGAGGTGTTGAGAAGGGAGGAGATGAAGGGAAGTAGAGCAGGAGCAGCAGCTTGAAAGAGGTGAGTGGGGAGGGGGTCCAAGGCACACGTGGAGCAGGGAGGAGAGGTCAGAGTCTGAGAGGGGTGAGAAGGTGGAAAAGGATGGTGAGTTAGTAGGGGATGCAGTGGGTGGAGGGGTTGGAGCGGGAGGGGGTGCGGGGGAGGGAGAGGTGTTAAAGAGTTTGCGGATATCTGAGATTTTAGAAGAGAAGAAGGAGGCAAAGTCATCAGGGGAGATAGAGGAGGAGGGGGGGAGGGTTTAGGAGGGAGGAGAAGGTAGAGAATAGTTTACGTGGGTTGGGAGATATATATATATATATATATATATATATATCTCCCAGGACGACGGACAGCTGCTGAGGAAGCATTCAACACCATGCTTGGGCAAATACGGGTAGTGGGCACTTAAAGCAGATACTGATGAAATGGACTGAAGTGCATTGGTTCATTCCCAAAATTGCCACTGCCTGCTGTATCCTGCACAAACTCTTGTCAACAACAAAATGAGGTGTTCCCGTCTGTGAGACAGATGGGAAAGGTTACCAGTGTTGCCAAGTCTCAAGAGAAAAAAAGCAGCACTGCCTTTCAGAACAAGCCCCAAAACAAGCACAACCCATGTTAGAGTATTGTTGTTTGTTTATTTAGAGACTACTAGTATGGGTGTTTATGCAAATTTTAACCCGCAACTCTCAAAAAACAAGCCCAATCCCGCTTATTATAAGCAAACTTGGCAACTGTGAAGGTTACCTCAGCTGTCAGTTTCAGTTGGACAGTAGCGATCTGAGGAGCCTCGTGCTCTCAGAGATTCTGTCCTTTCTTTTAAGTTGTGTTGGATTTACTGTTGTGTTAAATATTAATGCAAACAAATAAAACACAGCCAATACGTTCATTTTCAATTTTATTTGGTCAGTTCTGAGATGGCATCAAAAACTTGTTGGATGTTGTTGCGCTGTTTTGGGCGATCGAGTTCACCAACTATATTTATTAACGTGGAGGGCAGACACGAGTTGTCTTTGGACATAGCTGGGATCAAAAAAAGGACGGGAATTAAGTTACATTTAAGCAGCTCGCTTGCTCTTCGTGTTTAATTTTAGCGTAGGTTTTACAAATAGGGTATTCTCAAACAGCTGCTTTAATACTATAACAAGGGCATAACGCAGTTCATGGTAAGTGGTTTTATACAGAACTGTAAACCCACAAGAGATACAACATGATAGTCCAGACGCAGCAAAAAACAATAATAAAAAAAGCCGCCCATATTATCATTAAGGTGAACTACACCACTGCTAACCATAAAAACTTTCAGGTAGTCTTTATACTTGCACTTCCTGGGTCATTTAAACCTGCTGTTTTGGGGGCAGGCATCTCTTGTTGTATTTATGGAATTAGTGATGGTAATAAGGAAGATAATAAATCACCACAGGCCGAAAGCACCAGCAGGATTAATATAGCTATCAAAATAAATTCATACCTTTTACCCATTTTGCACTTCTATTCACTATAAAAGTCTCATATATGCAGTTTTGATAGAAACACATGGTATAGCAAGCATGTTCATTTTAAAACATGACAAGTACTACACTGATAAGGAATTTATCAGGTTGCTTGGTTTGCCTTCCAGGAAGTCTGTTGCTGACCTTTATTTCACCTCAGCTGTGTCTTCTGGGTCAAAGCATCTGACTGAAAAGCATGTCTGACATTGAGGACAACTTGAAGGTGAAATAACAAACAAAAAATCTAGGTAAACTATGAAAACAATGCCTGCAAATTGAAGTTTCTTTAACTCTCGTGCAGTACCAGCTAAAATACACGTTTGCTTAAAAAAAAAAAAAAAAAAAAAAAAAAAAAAGTTACTTTCAAAACTTCACATTTGAGACCTACTGTACAGTGCCGTGAAAAAGTATTTGCTCCATCTGATTTTCTGCATTTTTGCATATTTTTGACACTGAATGTTATCAGATCTTCAACCAAAACCTAATATTAGATAAAAGGGACCCTGAGTGAACAAATAACACAAAAATGTGATACATATTTCATTTATTTATTAAAGAAAGTTATGCAACACCCAGTGCCCCCGTGTGAAAAAGTAATCGCCCCCTTAGACTCTAACTGGTTACGCCACCTTTAGCAGCAATAACTGCAACCAAACAATTCCTGTACTTCTTGAGTCTCTCACAGCTCTGTGGAGGAATTTTGGCCCACTCCTCCATGCAGAACTGCTTCAACTCAGTGACATTTGTGGGTTTTCGAGCATGAACTGCTCGTTTCAGGTCCTGCCACAACATCTCAATGGGGTTTAGGTCTGGACTTTGACTAGGCCATTCCAAAACTTTAAATGTTTTGTTCTTCAACCATTCTGATGTAGACTTGCTTGTGTGTTTTGGATCATTGTCTTGCTGCGCTTCAGCTTCAGCTTACGGACGGATGGCCTGACATTCTCCTGTAGAATTCTCTGATACAGAGCAGAATTCATAGTTCAATGATGGCAAGGCGTCCAGGTCCTGATGCAGCAAAGCATCCTCAAACCATGACACTACCACCACCATGCTTGACTGTTGGTATGAGGTTCTTACTGTGGAATGCAGTGTTTGGTTTTCGCCAGACATAACGGGGCCCATGTCAGCCAAAAAGTTCCACTTTTGACTCATCTGTCCATAGAACATTGTTCCAGAACTCTTGAGGATCATCCAGGTGCTTTTTAGCAAACTTGAGACGAGCATTCACGTTCTTCTTAGGTTTCCGCCTTGCTACTCTGCCATGAATCCCATTTTTGCCCAGTGTCTTTCTGATGGTGGAGTCATGAACACTAACCTTAGCCGAGGCGAGAGAGGCCTGCAGATCCCTGGATGTTGTTCTAGGGTTCTTTGTGACTTCCTGGATGATTTTACGCCTTGCTCTTGGAGAGATTTTGGTAGGATGGCCACTCCTGGGAAGATTCACTACTGTCCCAAACTTTCTCCATTTGGACAATATGGCTCTGACTGTGGTTCGGTGGAGCCTCAGAGTCTTAGAAATGGCTTTGTAACCCTTTCCAGATTGATAGGCATCAACAACTTTTTTCCGGAGGTCTTCAGGAATTTCTTTTGTTCGTGGCATGATGTGCCTCTAGAATCTGTGTGCTGACAACTTCACTCTGACGGTAAGGGCCAAAGTTAGTCAGATTTATATTGGGCAGGGCTGGCCCAAATCAGGCCTGGTTGTTAACCAGAGTACTCAAACAGCTGACCCTAATTATCAGACAGGGGGCAAATACTTTTTCACGGCACTGTATATAGTGAATGGCAGGGTTTGGAATATTTTGAAAACATTTTGTAAGCCACAATCACTTTAAAGAGTGTTGGAATTAAAACCAGTTTAACAACACAATTAATCATAATATAGAAAAGTAACATTGCTAAATTAAGTTGCATGATGATTTATGTCTGAAAATAATGTTTGTGCCAATGTTCTGTTTTGTGCGTGTGTTACGCTTTACTTGCTTTTATCTCATCAGATAATCATTATTATAGAAATAATACCTTACACTGAGATTATGGGTCCTATTCATAAAGCTTTAACTAATGAGTTATGTCAAATACATTTTATACTTCATATTCATTAAACTGATCGAGTCAGTTTTATTTTTAAGAACATTTCATGAAAATGTGCTTTTTAATTGACTTTTTTGTATTGTCTATTCATACTGCTGGGGGAAAGTAGTTTTATTGGTAATTCACTTGCTGGTGAAGACTGAACAACAAGCACTATCTTGCCACTACAACTCCAAACAGAGTTATTGGATACCAGCAGTGTGGAGTAGTGGTTAGGCCTTTGAACTCTTGACCGGAGGGTCGTGGGTTCAATCCCTGGTGGGGGACACTGCTGCTGTACCCTTCAGCAAGGTACTTTACCTAGATTGATCCAGTAAAAACCCAACTGTATAAATGGGTAATTGTATGTAAAAAATAATGTAGTTGTATGTAAAAAACACAGGTAAAGGCAATCTATGCAAGAGAGCTCAGAAGTTACAAGCAGGCTTTAAAAAAAAAACACAACTGTAGATGCTCTGGGCAACAGAATTGCACTCGGAGTTTGCAGTTTACTGTTGTATCCCTTGAATGAATGTGCTTAGTTTATCAGATGAGAATATCTTTTAAAACATTTAGTTTTATTCTCCACCGTTTGTTTGTTTTTGTTTTACATGCCCATGAATCTTCATTTCTTAACACAGTGTGATTTACATTTTCCATATTTGTGAAAGCAGCAGTGTAACCCGTGCAGTTTACTGCCTGTCTCAAAAGCCTGCTTAGATGATGGAAAGTCTTCAGTTAGAATTCTCGCCACAATCATGACACAAGTGGAAAGACTGCATTTTATTTAGGCCTTTGAGCTTCTCTAATAGCTTGTGTGCTTATTGTAGTTCAGTCCGTGTCCCACTCCACTTCAGAGGGTTTACAATTGAAGGGTATTCATATGCTGTAAAACAGACCTGGGCACTGTTTTAGTGGTACTAACTGTAACTATTGTGGCTTTATTTATTTATTTGTATTTGTTTGGTGTTAGGGGACAGGAACTGCTCTCTGCCATAGACATACTGTATGTAATGTAGCTTGATCAGCCATGGTGTCTTTAAATTAGTAAGTGGCAGCGCCATCTAGTGCACAGCACAGAAAAAAACAAAAAAAACAGACTAAAAGGAAACTTGATTGAAACTCGAAAAAAGAATGTTTATTGATTATTTCTTACAAGCATTGCTTTTGTGTGTAGGTTTAGTATAAATCAAATTCCTGACCTGTACTTGATGTTTTTTTTTTTTTTTTTTTTTAAAGCGCTGGCACAAATATTTGAATATTCGAACAAAAAGTGTTTGAAATGCAATGCAAAAATGTTCATATTTGTTCATATAATAGAATTTATAAAAGACCATATCAAAATGACCGTATTTCAAACATGGAAAAAAAAACCCAGTTGGTCTTAACACTAGTATTTTTAGCTCTGTGCTTATATAGGGCAGCAGTGTGGAGTAGTGGTTAGGGCTCTGGACTCTTGACCGGAGGGTTGTGGGTTCAATCCCCAGTTGGGGGACACTGCTGTTGTACCCTTGAGCAAGGTACTTTACCTAGATTGCTCCAGTAAAAACCCAACTGTATAAATGGGTAATTGTATGTAAAAAAAATAATGTGATATTTGTATAATGTGATATCTTGTAACAATTGTAAGTCGCTCTGGATAAGGGCGTCTGCTAATAAATAATAATAATAATAATAATAATAATAATAATAATAATAATATATTATAAATATTATAAAAACTGGTCATGAGTAATATGTCAGAAAATGATTGTGGCTGATATAAAATCACTGTTGCCTAATTTCTATACACTTTGCTTGCTTGTTTAGGATATGATGTTCCAGCTGCTGCAGGGTCTGGATTTCCTTCACTCCCACCGAGTCGTTCACCGGGATCTCAAGCCTCAGAACATCCTTGTCACTGGCAGCGGTCAGATCAAACTGGCTGACTTTGGCTTGGCAAGAATCTACAGCTTTCAGATGGCACTTACCTCAGTGGTGAGTAGGTGGAAGGTTTCAGTGGATGCATTTGTTGCAGTGTTTCATATGTACTTTAGAGAATGGTCCTCTTTTTTCTGCTCTGCTCATGTTGATGAAATCCCTGTTTCCTCTGTTTTTTAGTGTGTGGTACAATGAAAAAGTCCATGAGAACTTAATGGTGACACCCTTTATCTAGAGCTTAGGCAGATTCTGATGCAAAGTCTTTAGTTCTTATTTTGTGATTTCTGTATCAGATGTTCATTGGTGCAGATTTGTTGTCCATTGGTTCGTTAGAGGTTACAGTATATGGTTAATATGTTTGTACAGCCTGGACTACAGTCTGTTTATGCATATGGTGGCTCCTTTCTTCTGTATGACATGTCCTAAAGCTTAGATGATGTGCTGCTGTTACTTTATTGTAAATTTTGGCTATCAATGTCTTTCTTATGTTTGTGGCTCCAGTGATTACCTCAAACAGATTGTGAAAACCTGTGGTCATAAGATGAAAGTCACAAACCAAAAGCACATTGCTATATGCCCGGTTTCTGATTCCATTGACATTAAAACAGAATACAATTCAATTGATTTTAAATAGGTTCTTGCTTGTGAAGCACAGCTTGTAGATCTGTTAGAAAGACGTTTTCCTAGAGTCCTATTGTTAATTAAACTATTAGGAAAACATCTGTACTGTACAGTGTGAGGTGGATTAGAGTTAAAACTGTCAAACAACTTACTCTTGATACAAAATAATTAGGGTGGGGTGGGGTGGGGTGGGGGGGGGGGGCAACACACATAAATGATATGCCCGCTTAGTCTCCCTTTGTGTGTTTCACCTACTTGAAAGTGAGTTAATGTAGTTTTGGGTAGCTGGAATGTGGGCAAGTTTTAAATGATAACTGGTGGTAGTGGGGGTGATCACTGTATGGACTTTGTATTGTAGCACCTATTTCCTTGGTATAACCGCATGTTACTAGATAAGTTAGAAGAATCTATTTTAAGTATTTAAAAAGCTCCTGCTCTCACATTCTTTCATGACAAAGGGGCTGTTTATAAAGGACAAAAAGCTTTGCTAGAGGGCCTTCCTCTGAAAACCTGATCTCTTTCTCACTTGCTTGAATCGGGAAGACTTGGGATATCAAAGCAAAAGCTCCGTGCGGAAAAAGCTTTCGCTTCTGTCCTCCACGTGGAGCGCAGGATGCGCTCTATAGCCTGTAGATCGCAGGTTCGAATCCAGGCTATATCATTGCCGACCATAACCGGGGGTTCCTAGGGGGCGGTGCACAATTGACAGAGCGCCGCCCGGGTAGGGAGGGCTTAGGTCGGCAGGGCAATCCATGGTTCACCGTGCACCAGCGACGCCTGTGGCTGATAAGGTGCCTGCGGGTCTGCAGTGGAGCCATTCATATCTGTGTTGTCCTCCGTCACTATAGGTCTGGTGGCTTCGCTGTGGATCCACAGTGCGAAAAATGACAGATTGGCAGGAACACGTTTTGGAGGATGTGTGTTTAATCCTCCGTTTCCCGAGTCGCCGGGGGGGTTGCAGCGGTGAACCGGGATAAAAATAATATGGGCATTCCAAATTGGGGAGAAAACCGGGGTAAAAACCATTGGCTACGACTAAATGTAAAAAAAAAAAAATATATATATATATATATATATATATATATATATATATATATATATATATATATATATATATATATATATATATATACAACAAAAGAGGTAAGTCGTAACATTGTCTATTCAGGGAGCTATTTGTGTATTTTAAAAAGCTAATAAGAGAGAAAAAAACATACAATCTAAACATCTTGGAGGATTGAAATGAGTCAAGCGGCAACTGTCTCTGGCCACCCTACTCATCTTGCCTTGCTCAAATGGGAGTGTCACTTATCATTTTTCTACACATGATTGAATTATGTCCCATGAAGAATAAACTAAAACTAACAAATTAATGCAGAAATTATTTTTCAATGTGAAAATGAAAATTGAAACTAGAAACTGTTTGTGAACAATATCTGTCTCATGCAGTCCCCAAACCATGGTCTGCTGTGTACAATCCCTGTTGAGCATGTGTCCTTTCAATTGCAGACTAGGCAGACATGGTGCTTAAAGTGTTTGTAGTTAACAAAATAATTTCATAAATACTACCTGTTGTGTACTTCCATTCGCTGTGATACTGATCCTGCAAACAAATAGGTACAAGACTAGGTTAATTATTTTGTTAGATACATTACTTCTTTTCTAATTAACTAACTTTTTAGTTTGCTAAAAATAAGAAAAAAATAGTAGGTCAAGTATTATGTGGATGGGGCTGACCATCTCTGTCCTTACTAGGTTTGGAAAGTGGTTTTGCTTTTACCCATTATAACATGAGAACTATACACCTGTAAAAATGTGTCCTTTAATTTCATAATCATTTTATCTCACAATATTAATAACAATGTTGGAAAGCACTACAGCAGGGGTGTGTGGTTAAAGTTCTGTATCTGTTCTTGTGGGAAAATATGCTTCAGTGACTCGCTGGCACCAGCACTGGAATGTGGCATTTAAAAGCACCTTTTAGAGTAGGAAAGAATGTAGGCTAGAATAAACATTCTGACCTTGTTAAACAGTGCAAAGCCTGTAAGTGGCTGATATACACAAAACTAGTTTATACCAGTAAATGTAAAATAGAATGCTTAAATAAGAGCTGGGGTGGGTGGGGGTGTTTATTGTTTTGTGATGCAACGTTGCTGATATTTTCAAATTTAACTGAGTTCAGCAAAAAACTAGAAGATAATTTGCAATATATATCTTCATAAAAATAGATTGAATTTTCTTGAGTGTGCAGAGGTTCGGCAACAGTATCCCTTCTAGTGCTATAATTAAATTTATATTTATATTGTCATGTTATTAGGGCCAAAAACAAATAAACAAACAAAATAATCTGCAAATTCCCATTGTCCCTGTCTATAGCTGTGTATCCTCAGCAGGTTCTGTCCACAGCATCACTGAAGCTTTAACCTTTGGATACATTCATTCACTAGTAACGCCTTTCTTTACAAACCAAAATCATTATTTTTAGTACTGTATTAACATAGCATAGATATACGGCTGGTTTCACAGACCCTGCTTATCACTAATCTTGGATTACAAAACCAGTGATAGTGTGTTTATTTACATACTGTATGTGTAATATAGGGGAGACCAGGGTTTTTTTTTCACATTCTTTAAAAAAAAATATATAATGGCCTTCATATTGTGTTTTTTTACAAAAGTGATGATTTGCATTAACTTGTCCATCTTTTTATGGGTCTTGGCCCTGTATTGCCACAATTTTTGGCTTGAAAAAGTATCAATCTGCGATTTTGAAACTAGATAAACCAATGAGATTATATCCTGCATCCACTGCCAGAAAGAAAAAACTCCTCAAAAAACTGTTGCATAAAGTAATGCATTGTGTATGTGTTTTTTTTAATGCCAGAAAGGTTTGTTGTATCATGCATAACATTTGCTTATAATTTATGTAATTAAATGGAATTCTTCTGGAATCCTGCCATGCTTTGCCTTTAGAAGAAATAGGCAACAAAATCAAAATAAAATATAGGGAGGGAAGGCCGAGATTGATTGCATTCTCCAAATGAAGTATGCGTGTATAAACTGCAGCAGGGTGGCCTCAGGGCAAACAGAATGGTCAAACATTACACAATAAAGTATTTTTTTTTTGTTAGTATTTCCTGCGAGACTTTGCAAGTACTGTATTTTTGTTCATCTGTATTAGTTGTTGATGGGGCTTGGCAGGGTTCCAAGCTACAAGGGACTGATTGGGAGGGGGGTTGGCATCTGGATATTAAAGCTTTGCCTGTACTAGATGAAAAAAAAGCAAAAGAAAAACGAATGATGTGCGGATGTGGTAGCACTAGGGAAAAAGAGCCAAACTGAGCTCTCTTTGTTCACTAAGTGAGGCCCCAAGTAACATTCCTTTAAGCTGTGCATAGTTTTTAACTGTATACTGTTTATTCCTCTGCTCAGTTGTTACATATATCTTACCTCTGTCTAGGTCACGCTGTTTTGTTGCTGTCCTACAGTTTCCCATTCGATTTGGATCATGCAGTAATTGCTATGTCCATTACCTAACCTGTGTAGATATTGCACATAGCAAGGTATTAAATAATGAACCAGATTTCTAGAGGGATTAAGGACATTGAATGGATAGAGTTGAAACCCAGCAACTCCAGCACACACAGATTCAATCTCAATGCTTTGCTATTGCATGTATTAAACTAATGTCACAGCAATTAAATATTTCCTTTGTATGTTTTTAATATGGTGCCTGAGAACGGATGTGTTTTTTTCTTTTGTTTGTTTGTTTTTTAATATATCTTTATCAACTCATTAATTTAATTCCCCTAACATTTCAAAAAAGATCATGTGCCCCAAACCTACTCATGCCGTTGTAAATCACCCCATTCAGATAAAAATGAGTACAGTATAAGGGTTGTATTTAGAAATGTTTTTAAAATACCCAGGATTCAATAAGAGCGGCCTGTATTGAATTGAATTCAGGTATTACGAGTAGATTAGTAAGGCCTAATGGCATAATCTTTTCTTGATTTGGACCGAGCACAGCTTGGTTTCCTCCGCCGGGTACTTTGTTGTTCTGTTTTTCTGAAATCAGCCCTACAAGTTTGTTCTAGAACTGAACCTGTATAGCTCTTTGTTTGGAGTAACCAAGCATTCCGATAATGAACTCTCCTCTTTATCCACACACCTCCACCCACACTCCCATGTCCAGTGTAGCTCAAGCATGGGTGAGAACTGTTCTCCCACCTTCCAAAACCTGGCCCATGTTTTGTACCTGAGGCTTTATACAGATGTAGTCACTCTCTGGCCAGCTTCCAGAAACCTTCCTACGCTCTACAGCTCTGGCCAAAAGTTTTTCATCACCTAGATTTTTAGGATTGAGACATCATTAGAAAGAAATTAAATAAATTGATGTTAAATAACAGATCTAAATTATGTTCATATCATTTTTTTAATTACATCTCAATCTTAAAATTCTAGGTGATGCAAAACTTTTGGCAGTAGCTGTAGATACAACAGGCATGGCATTTCTGTTGTTTTCAAAAGAGACTTTTTAGATTTTCAAGCCCCGCATTTGTGGCAGTCGGAAAGGCAAGGATATGCTTGGTCAGTGGTGCTTCAAGTGTAACATAGCTGCCATTCTTGGGCTAAAGTGGGACAACTTTCTCACCACAAAGGAATGTGCAGAATGCTATCATTTAATCATAAGGCAGCTGGGGCTTCTTTTATCTGATGGCTAATACTAACAAGCTTTACACTATCTGCTTCTCTCTTTGGCTTCAGTGCCCTCAGACGTGAAAACTGGAAACGTATTTCACATTTCAGAAAGGTGGGGCTCACTGCCTACAACCTGAGAATGACACATTTGTGCTGAAATAAACTTTTGAAAGTGGCACCTGTGAGTGGGGCTTCTCCTTTTAGTTCAGAGCAGGTCTAGTCAAGTTTTTTTTTGCTTCAGTAAATGTCATCACAGCCAGTTTTATTCTTTTGGCTGGCTTATTGTTAATAAATCCGGTATTTGCCAAACGCTGGTTTTATTCACATAACAGTTCTGTGTTGTTGGGTCTCATGTTTTGGCAGGCAGAAGGTAATCCCTCTTCTGGCTAAGGTTTGATTTATATATGAGACTTTTTGTACATCTTGCCAATCACAGGTGAACAATGTACAAATCCAAAAAGCAGTTAAATCATTTTTTAAATTAGTTTGTTTTGGAAAGGAATTTTACCAGTATTACAAGCCCGAAATCAACCAATGGCAGTGAAGTATTTACCAAAATTAATAATAAAAAATAACTGGCACCTTTATTAACTTCACTCTTTTTGTTTTTGGTGAACTTCACATTAGTTTCTCAGAAGAAAATATTACCACAATCACTACAAACTTAAAAGCACACATTTCTCCAGCTGCACTTGGTTTTTAATAAATAGTCTCGCCATGACACAGCACCGGTAGGTCTACATGTATTATTCAGGAACTGTGACAATTGATTTTGGCCCAAACCATTTCACAACTGTTATGTGTTACAAAAATAACAAATATTTTTCATTTTAAAGCTATTCCTGAGCACAGCCTTTACTTGCGTGATTTATAACAGGTTAATATGTCTTGTGTAGGGTGTCTCTTATTGGAAAAGAGACATTATTTGCACATTTTGAGCTCCTCAGCTTCGCTTTGCTTTTTTTCAAACCTGCACAAGATGACTATATGTTAAGCACCGAGATGCATCCCCATTCAAACTATTATCAAAGAAACATGTTGTTTCTGGAAGAGCTGGAAGTGGTGGTCCTATGGGGCAGCTTGAGCTTAAGAAGTCAATTCTGTCTGAGCAGTGTTCTTTTCTCACACACACACACAATAGATGTTCATGTTGTAATACATTTTTAAGCAGTTTACAGTACTGGATATACCTGTACTGGCCCTGCGGGCAAAAAATGAATGAACTAAACTAAAGTAAGGGCCTCATTTACAAAAAGGCGGTAAACTTTATGGTGCACGATAATTGCAATTACCATGCATGTTGATGATTTCCATATTTACTATTGCAATTCTATTGATTATCGTGCGAAATAATGGGCATATTATGGTGCACACTGATTTTATTGTGCCATACTATGGTAATCAGAATGAATATGTGATTTGTATGGTAATGCTTGATAATGTATTTAAATGAGCGTCCAGCTCAGAATAATGAGATGAGCTTCATTCACACCATATTTACTAAAAGACGTTCATTTTAGTGCATGCATTAAAGTGATCATTTATTAGTGTGTATGGGACCCACACTTTAAACACTGATGGGCATGATATTTTTCTGGCCTGAAAACTAGTGATGTGCATTTCAGTTCTTTTTACTGACTCGATTCGTTTGATTCATTCAGTTTAATGAATCAAATAAATACAGACGTGCTCAAATTTGTTGGTACCCTTACAGCTCATTGAAATAATGCTTCATTCCTCCTGAAAAGTGATGAAATTAAAAGCTATTTTATCATGTATACTTGCATGCCTTTGGTATGTCATAGAATAAAGCAAAGAAGCTGTGAAAAGAGATGAATTATTGCTTATTCTACAAAGATATTCTAAAATGGCCTGGACACATTTGATGGTACCCCTTAGAAAAGATAATAAATAATTGGATTATAGTGATATTTCAAACTAATTAGTTTCTTTAATTAGTATCACACATGTCTCCAATCTTGTAATCAGTCATTCAGCCTATTTAAATGGAGAAAAGTAGTCACTGTGCTGTTTGGTATCATTGTGTGCACCACACTGAACATGGACCAGAGAAAGCAAAGGAGAGAGTTGTCTGAGGAGATCAGAAAGAAAATAATAGACAAGCATGGTAAAGGTAAAGGCTACAAGACCATCTCCAAGCAGCTTGATGTTCCTGTGACAACAGTTGCAAATATTATTAAGAAGTTGAAGGTCCATGGAACTGTAGCCAGCCTCCCTGGGCGCGGCTGCAAGAGGAAAATCGACCCCAGATTGAACAGAAGGATAGTGCAAATGGTAGAAAAAGAACCAAGGATAACTGCCAAAGAGATACAAGCTGAACTCCAAGGTGAAGGTACGTCAGTTTCTGATCGCACCATCCGTCGCTTTTTGAGCGAAAGTGGGCTCCATGGAAGAAGACCCAGGAGGACTCCACTTTTGACAGAAAAACATAAAAAAGCCAGACTGGAATTTGCTAAAATGCATATTGACAAGCCACAATCCTTCTGGGAGAATGTCCTTTGGACAGATGAGTCAAAACTGGAGCTTTTTGGCAAGTCACATCAGCTCGATGTTCACAGATGAAAAAATGAAGCTTTCAAAGAAAAGAACACCATACCTACAGTGAAACATGGAGGAGGCTCGGTTATGTTTTGGGGCTGCTTTGCTGTGCCTGGCACAGGGTGCCTTAAATCTGTGCAGGGCACAATGAAATCCCAAGACTATCAAGGCATTATGGAGCGAAACGTACTGCCCAGTGTCAGAAAGCTCTGTCTCAGTCGCAGGTCATGGGTCCTCCAACAGGATAATGACCCAAAACACACAGCTAAAAGCACCCAAGAATGGATAAGAACAAAACATTGGACTATTCTGAAGTGGCCTTCTATGAGTCCTGATCTGAATCCTACCAAACATCTATGGAAAGAGCTGAAACTTGCAGTCTGGAGAAGGCACCCATCAAACCTCAGACAGCTGGAGCAGTTTGCTCAGGAAGAGTGGGCCAAACTACCTGTTAACAGGTGCAGAAGTCTCATTGAGAGCTACAGAAAACGTTTGATTGCAGTGATTGCCTCTAAAGGTTGTGCAACAAAATATTAGGTTAGCGGTCCCATCATTTTTGTCCATGCCATTTTCATTTGTTTTATTATTTACAATATTATGTTGAATAAAAAATCAAAAGCAAAGTCTGATTTCTATTAAATATGGAATAAACAATGGTGGATGCCAATTACTTTTGTCAGTTTCAAGTTATTTCAGAGAAAATTGTGCATTCTTCGTTTTTTGTGGAGGGGTACCAACAAATTTGAGCACGTCTGTACATCTTCCTTAATTATTTGGTTATAAAAATTTGTTTGAATGGAAAAATCTGGCAGCAAGGGCCATTTTAAGTTGACTGTTCACTTGGTGGGCCACAAAGTAAAATATATACTGTGTGTGTGTGTGTGTATATATATAGTAATGTACGTGAAAATGTCTATAAATTGTATGTAGGCCAATATACTCAAATATACTACTCAAAACACCCCACTGCATGATTCGTAGTCATCAATAAGTATACATGCATGGTTTCAATCAATTAATCAACATATTGCTTAACACTGACAAAAAAACTCTATCTCAAATTAATATAATGGGAAATAGAAGAGTATTTTATTTCAAAACAGTAAAAAAAAAAAAAAAGTATAATGCTAAGTCTCAATATTTAAATTATATTCCAAAATATAATGTTTTTAACGGCACTGAAAATAAAAGATACTGACAAGCTGTGAAAATGTGATAAATGCAAACAGTAGCACTATGAAATGTACCTTTTATGACTTGTGCTGTCCAGACACTTGGCACTTCTTTTCTCGCACACTTGATAACAATGCTCATTACGTGTTCTAATTCTGCATCTTCTCCACATAATGCCTGTTGATGCAGAATCCAGTGTAAGAAAACTGGTACTTCTGCATTTCTTTCTTTATTTTTTTCTAGCACTCTGCTAGCCAGTCCACTCTTTTCTCCAGTCATACGTTGTAATCCCAGCTAGTTTCTTCCAAGGTATTTCTGCGCTTTCCATGGCTTCTTGAAGTTAAAGAAAAATCCGTTCCTCTTGTTGACACTCCATAGCTTCTTTCATTTCCTGTAAACTCAAAATACGTTGCTTTGTGCAGCTTTTCATAGTGACGTTGTATGGTATAATCTTTCGTAACTGCAACTGTTGCACTGCAAATTGGACATATTGCCATATTGTCATCAAAATGTATTAATTGAACAAATACTGGCTAATGATTTTGGAATCTTCTGTGTTCCGCCTCCACCTTTCACTTCAGTGACATCCAACTACTGTTTTGCTACTGATTTAAAATTTTACACAAAATAAAATAAATAGTTTAAACAAGCCTTGTCTTCGCTATCCTAATCAAAATTATGTGTGCTGTGTATGTGAGGAAATGAATCCTGTGTGCTATTTGATTGGCTATTTTACTACCTCTGTGGGCTGTGATTGGCTTAATGGGAATGTCACTCATACAATGCAGACTGCACATGTTATATACGTGTGTTACATTAAAGAGGCGGGTTGTTTAAAAGAATTCCAAAACAATACAGTACAATGCAATTTTAGAAACTAATGGATGGGCCATATGTATTAAAAGAGAAAGGAAAAGGCCTTTTTATTTTATCAGACAAGGAATACATGTTAAAAGTAAAAGATAAGCAGTGCAGTTTTAGTTTGCATTTCCTCTGCCTGTCTCCTGCGGAGGGCTGTGTCTGTTGATCGCTTGTTTTCGGTCAATGTAAGCCACCTCCACCTTTCACAATAAGCCACTGACCAAAAGATACGCCTGGACTGCTGGGGCTTTTGATATCCCGGTTGTCACAGGTAAGTCTCTGACATTATCGTGCACATTAAATTATCGCTCACAATACATGTAGCGTACATGGTATAGTATGTAAATTAGCTGTGCAGGTAAATGAATGCATTCTCTGTTTGTAAATAGGGCAGTAAATTTAGGTTTATCGCGCTCGTTAGGCTCACTACATGTGCGCTAACTCCAAATTTAAATGAGGCCCTAAACCTTCTAAAAATAAGTAGTTGGTCCATCCATTCCTGCTTTCTCATTTCACTCCTGGGTAATCCATTCCCGCTTTCTCATTCCACTCCTGGGTAATCCATTCCTGCTTTCTCATTTCACTCCTGGGTAATCCATACTCTACCTTTGCTTAGTGCCCTTTGGGTGAAATAGTTTGGTCTTAATTCTGCAGTTGCTACCAATTTCCTATTTTTTTATTTTTGTGTTAGTCAAATTATGAAGTAATCTTTATATCAGAACATAACCTAAACTTAAGTCAGAACAACCAAAACATTGTCCTTGTATTCCAGTGTCATTTATGGCCACCTTAATTCCATATTTACTTTGACTTTGATGTGCCATTAGATTATAAAGACATTGTCAATATCTGAAACAAGATTAATGAGCTTGTTTGGTAATTTAGGGTTGATTTTCAGCTGAAACAGCTCGAACAGCCTCCTGTATAATATCTGAAAATATATTTTCCCTGTGCCAAATATGAAGAATCTGTTTGCTGCTCAGGGCTGGAACAGTGGACTGATTTAAAGAGCAGACATGGTTTTTAGACTGTCGCCATGTCAACTAGGTAAACAGCAGAACTATAGCACCTTGTAGTAAGTATGAACCCTTCTTATGGAATGTAGGCATTGGATTAACTGCTGAACATTCATCTGCTTACTTGATAAATGAGTAAGAGGTGCTTAATTTTACATTAATCCATCTGCCAAATTTGTGTGTGTATGTATGTATATATATATATATATATATATATATATATATATATATATATATATATATATATATATATACACACACACATTACTGTGCAAAAGTTTTAGACAGGTGTGAAAAAATGCTGTAAAGTAAGAATGCTTTCAAAAATAGACATGTTAATAGATTATATTTATCAATTAACTAAATGCAAAGTGAGTGAACATAAGAAAAATCTAAATCAAATCCATATTTGGTGTGACCACCCTTTGCCTTCAAAACACCATCAGTTCTTTTAGGTACACTTGCAAAGTCAGGGATTTTGTAGGCATATAGTCAGGTGTATGATTAAACAATTATACCAAACAGGTGCTAATGATCATCAATTCAATATGTAGGTTGAAACACAATCATTAACTGAAACAGAAACAGCTGTGTAGGAGGAATAAAACTGGGTGAGGAACAGCCAAACTCAGCTAACAAGGTGAGGTTGCTGAAGACAGTTTACTGTCAAAAGTCATACACCATGGCAAGACTGAGCACAGCAACAAGACACAAGGTAGTTATATTGCATCAGCAAGGTCTCTCCCAGGCAGAAATTTCAAGGCAGACAGGGGTTTCCAGACGTGCTGTCCAAGCTCTTTTGAAGAAGCACAAAGAAACGGGCAACGTTGAGGACCGTAGACGCAGTGGTCGGCCAAGGAAACTTACTGCAGCAGATGAAAGACACATCATGCTTACTTCCCTTCGCAATCGGAAGATGTCCAGCAGTGCCATCAGCTCAGAATTGTCAGAAAACAGTGGGACCCTGGTACACCCATCTACTGTCCGGAGATGTCTGGTCAGAAGTGGCCTTCATGGAAGACTTGCGGCCAAAAAGCCATACCTCCGACGTGGAAACAAGGCCAAGCGACTCAACTATGCACGAAAATACAGGAACTGGGGTGCAGAAAAATGGCAGCAGGTGCTCTGGACTGATGAGTCAAAATTTGAAATATTTGGCTGTAGCAGAAGGCAGTTTGTTCGCCGAAGGGCTGGAGAGTGGTACACGAATGAGTGTCTGCAGGCAACAGTGAAGCATTTCTGCAAATGGAGTTGGGGATTTGGTCAGAATTAATGGTCTCCTCAATGCTGAGAAGTACAGGCAGATACTTATCCATCATGCAATACCATCAGGGAGGCATCTGATTGGCCCCAAATTTATTCTGCAGCATGACAACGACCCCAAACATACAGCGAAAGTCATTAAGAACTATCTTCAGCGTAAAGAAGAACAAGGAGTCCTGGAAGTGATGGTATGGCCCCTACAGAGCCCTGCTCTCAACATCATTGAGTCTGTCTGGGATTACATGAAGAGAGAGAAGCAACTGAGGCTGCCTAAATCCACAGAAGAACTGTGGTTAGTTCTCCAAGATGTTTGGGCCAACCTACCTGCCGAGTTCCTTCAAAAACTGTGTGCAAGTGTACCTAGAAGAATTGATGCTGTTTTGAAGGCAAAGGGTGGTCACACCAAATACTGATTTGATGTAGATTTTTCTTCTGATTGATAAATATAAACTATTAACATGTCTATTTTTGAAAGCATTCTTACTTTACAGCATTTTTTCACACCTGCCTAAAACTTTTGCACAGTACTGTATATATACTGTGTATATATATATATATATATATTGTAAACGAAACTCACCCACTCGGGTTCGTTGCCCCTTAAAAATAGACCCAACACGACAGAAATGGATTTTAAGCGCTGGTGCGCTATTTTTAATAAGCACAAACAAAACAAAACACACAAAATAAACACCTAGCTCTGTACAAGCACTAACTAACACACAGGAACACCCTGACTAACACGGGACAGCTACGCTGTTTCCCCGTCCTTACAAAACACACTGGTTTTATACAGCACTTACTTTTTAACTCATGACTGCCAGGAAGCAGAGCACACCTTTCTGCCTCCTCCTCCTCCTCAGCAGCCTTGAGCAGACTAGCTGCCTCTCTTAAATACCCTGCACCTGGTTCTAATTTGACAATATTTACCAGGTGCAGGGGATAATTAATAATAAAATAATTAATAAATTAAATTCAACAATAAACCAAAACAATTAAACTAAACAAATGTGCATTCCGCACATGTTTTCCACTCAGGGAGGCTTTAACCCCCTCCCTGCTGTGTTACTATATTATTTATATATATATATATATATATATATATATATATATATATATATATATATAATTTCATGGTATTGCCATTCGTTTCATGGGGGGGAGTGACAGGCAGAGCCCTGTCACTGGTTCCTGCGCAAATGTGTGCAGCTGAGACTCAGAACAGGAGACATGTTGCTGGGCAACCAATTGAGCAGATAGGCTCGCCCGGCACTGAACTAATCGGGAGAACCTGATTGGTTGGGGGGCGTGCCCGAGGAGGCTGTGTGGCGCTCAAAAAACGTCTGCACGGCCATTGCTACAAAGACAGACGTTGAGCGAAAGCTTGCGCTTGTTGACAGCGAGGAGGAGAGTGTCCGCTCCGCAGGATTACCTAACTACAGAACCCTTCAACTGCAAGACGGTGCTAGTGAAGGCATTGCCCAGCCGTTTGAAGAGGCAGGAGTCGCCGTGAGGATGCCGGGACGCCGGACGGGAGCCCAAAAGTAGGTCAGTTTGGGGAAGGTTGATCCCAAACAGTGTAGAGAGGGTTTGCGTAGAGTAGTAGGTTCTTGGAGCAGGATGTTCCTTTTATTTTTAGTTTAGTTTTGTTTTGTTTTCTTTATTAAATATGAAACTAGGGCTACCATTGCTGGTACCCCAGTGTCAGCACTTGTGTTATTAAATTTGCTCACCTGTGCAGCATGTCAAAACCCAATGCTCTGTGTCTGCCTCAGTATTACTCAGTGACGACCCACACACACATAACAAATTACCCTGTTACAAGGGGCCTCTGCATTAATTACAGACTCATTTCTTATTTTCATTGGCATATCTACCATTCCATCTTGTATTCCAGAAGTAAAATTATAAATGATGGTAATTAACAACAGTCTGAGTTCAAGATGAATTTCAACAGTGAGTGAACTCATTCAATTCAATTCTACAACAGGGAAGTTGCACTTCAGTTCACAAAAAAAAAACGAATTCAAAACTGAAACTTCAGTATGATTAACTGTAAGCAACACATGTTGCTGTCCGGTGTAAAATTTTGTAAAACGGAAGCTGTGAGACCTCAAAACCTGTACAGCTATGGACAGAAGTTTTGCATCACCCTATAGAATAAACTAATTTTGCTTCATAAAGTCGAATGAAGCTGAGTAATGTCCGGTCAACATATTGAATTATGTACCGCTTTATAGTTTTCCCATATACTTAACTAAAAACTTTCACAAAAAAAAAAAAAAAAAAAAAGTGACATTTTGAAATCTAACATGAAATACTGTACTACTATTATGGCTTTCAGTAAACTTGCACAGTATCATTTTGTAGTTTCTTTGATTACATGATGTTAAATAAAAGATCTAAACTATGTTCAATATTTTTTTTATTTATTTATTTATTTTTTTAAATTGTCTCAATCCTAAAATTCTAGGTGATGCAAAACATTTGGCCATAGCTGTAGTACTGTGTTATATCATGTCTTGAACAAAAATAGTTAAAGAATTCTACTGTAGTCATTGGGTTTACATAGAATTTCCGCTCTGAACTAAAATGAACCTGACAGCTTCACTTCCTGTTATCTCTTGCATGTGAAAGAAAATGCTGCCAGACGGTGGGCTGTGGTCCAGCTCTCCATTATAGCTAACTATAACTGAGCGGATATACCGAGACATTACTATCAGTTAATAAGGCAGCGCGGTTCTTCCTAGAAATCTAAATACTATATGCTTATTGTTTCCATGTAATCAACATAGAATGGAGTCTTTATTTTTCTAAATAATGTTTTTAGTTATATGTTATATGCTTAGACATGTCCCCTAAATAAAAAAAATGTAGTACTGTGATCTCAACAAAGCAGTTTTCTTTGACTGCACCTATTGTTGTTCAATTGGAGAGAGCTGTCCTCTCAATTTACTGAACAGAAGTAACCCAAAATACTAGCTCTCGTTATTAGCTCTCATTATAATAGAGGGGTGCCCATGAAACAAAAAAAATGAGCACTGATCATTAAAAGTATTCAAGATATATTTATGATACTCACTGCATACAGCATATTAGCTATCTTAAGGTGTCGTGGGCTAGTCGACAAAACACCAAGGATGGAAGGTGCACACTTGAAAACCCCAGAGATGTACCCTCCTCAGCTCAGTCCAGACGGTTGTCATGCTGAGGTGCGGGGGAGACCGCACTGTGGTTGATCCCTGGAGCCAGCATCGCAGCTGTTGTGTGTGCTGATGCGTCAGGGAGGCAAAATAGGCTGATCCCTGGAGCCAGCATTACACTTCAGCCATCAACACCAGGCAGAAGGATATCTACATCATCAGATGGAAGGAAAACGCAAATGGATCACATTCATTTACAGTAAAAGAAGCTATATCTTAGTTGGTGCTTATCTTGGCGAGAGCTGAGTCCAATATCAGCATGAATTTTTAACACCTACTCTCATGTAATGGAAATCATGAGACCGTGGTTGCTGGAGTCAAATGTAGAATAAATGCATGGACAGCAACACAAATGGCAATCTCTGCTTGCAAGAAATGAAATGCTGTAGTTATCGCCTTTTCTGAGGTTCTCCAGGTTATCTAACAACAACAAAGCCTATGTACAGTATGCAGTGTCAGCAGCTTAATAATGGGCTAGTGAGTTATGAGCCCCCAAAGTAGACGTCATGACAGGAAATGACATTCCTTCAGAGCCCCATCATTCAAAATGGATAGCAGATACACACTTGTGCTTATAATATGTAAAACAAAGTTCATCTAATTCTGGAAAAAAATTAGAATTGTAAAATGTATCCTTTTACTTAAATATGGCACGCTTTATCCTTAAAAAAATGTTGTACACTTACTAATGGTATTTTCTTAGAATGAATCAATGTAGCAAGGTTCACATACATCAAGACAATAAATAATTGACAGAACAGCAAACTTTGGTTTCTATGTAAATTTATCGTCAATAAAGTAATCCTGTTCCAACAATGTGAGCTTTTAACTGATCAGACTTATAGGCTTTAATTAAGTTACCTGTCAAAAGAGATCCAGGCAACCATAAAAGGAAATTAGTTTATCTTAACCAGTTCACAGCATATTTAGCATGGATTTGACACTCACATTGCTGGTACATTATTATTTTATTATATTATTTCAATAAACAAAAATGGCTGACTCAAACTGCCCTAGAAAAACCTTTCTGTATTGCCATAGGGGCCAGTCTCTAAGAGATAGATACAAATACAATTTTGCCAAACGTGTTAGTCTCTCGGCATCAGATAAGGAGATAATAGGTCTCAGTTTGGCTATGTTTCTCAAGTGATAGAAGGATACTTGCAGTGGTGACGTCACGGACCAGGAAGTAACTGAGTCAAAACAGTGGATGGGCAGGTGAAGCTGAATGCAACGGCATTCAGCGTGGATTTATTAATAAACAAACAAAAACAAAAGATTTAAACAATGAACAAAACACAAAACAAAAAGGCGCGATGGCCAAACAAATAGAAACAAGTATATTTGTTTAAATATAGCAATTGTTAATTGTATATGCTCTCGCGCTCTCTCTCTCCGCTCTCCCGTACTCTCCTCTCTACACTTCCCAGAGTGCAGAGAGCTGCAGGTTTATATACTCTGGCCGAGGGATTAACTAGTTGTTAATTATCTTATTACCCCTCGGCCAGAGTCTGCACGCGTTTGGTAAGGATGCATGACTGTCAGCTAGTTAAATAATCAGTAGCTGATCAGCCATGCATCCTCACGGGGTTTTTAAATATAATAATAAAAGACGTGGCGCTTTTATCCGCGCCGCAAACAAAAATACAAATAATAATAAATAGGGTCAGGACACTCCGCCACAGAGACTCAAATGATAAATCAGGATCAAAGAGAACCCCCAAATTTTTTATTTCAGTTTTAGGATTTGATAAAAGACTGCTAGTGTCAAACTCATGGAATCTTACATTTTTTAGTTGGTTATGGGAGCCTGCAAGCATAACCTCTGTTTTATCTGAATTCAACATTAGGAAGTTTTGAGACATCCAGCACTTGATGTCAGCAAGGCAAGCAGCAAATAACACCCCGACAGAAGTATCACCAGGTTTTAAAGACAAATACAGCTGGGTGTCATCCGCATAGCAGTGGAAGTTCACACCACGTTTCCTGACGCTATCACCCAGTGGTAACATATATAATGAAAATAGCAATGGACCCAGAATAGAACCTTGTGGAACACCACAATCAACTTTGGTCAATGCTGATTTTTCCTCCCCAATAGAGATAAATTGATACCTATCAGAGAGGTAAGATTGAAACCAGGATAAGACAAGGCCAGACAGTCCCACTAAGTATTTGAGCTGATTTAATAAGATGGAGTGGTCTATGGTGTCAAAAGCAGCACTTAGATCAAGAAGAATTAGAACTGATGGAAAGGTCAAGTCAGAGCTTATCAGTAGGTCATTTACAACTTTGACAAGGGCTGTGCTCTACTATGTGCAGCACGAAATCCAGACTGAAATTTCTCAGATACACCATTAAGAGTTAAAAAACTTTATACTTGAAATGCAACAACCCTCTCTAAAACCTTGTATAAGAATGGAAGATTGGAGGTGGGCCTGTAGTTATTAATGAGTTTAGGATCCAAGTTGTGTTTCTTGAGCATTGGCTTTACTACAGCTACCTTAAGTGCTGAGGGAAAAATACCAGAAGAAAGAGAACTATTTATAATTTAAAATGTGGGTAATAATAACTCCAAGAGCGTTTTTTAAGAATTTTGTAGGAATGGGGTCAAGAGAACATGCTGTAGTTCTCATGTGCTGAATCAGAGCTGACAGCTCTTGAAGGGTAATCAAAGAAAAGACCTCCATAGTATCCTTAGAGGCACTGATAGGTAATACTGTGCAACAAGCCTCCTTAGTAGAATATGTTTGTGGAATCTGATTTCTAATGTGTTGTATTTTATTTTTAAAGTGATTTAAGAAGTCATTACAGCTAGGAATAAAACCAGTATCTAGGGTGGAACTATTTGGAGAATGATTAATTGATTTATCAATTGTAGCAAAATGGATTATTTTGATTACATATTAATAATCTAGGATTATTTTTATTAGTTTCAATTAAGTTAATAAGTTGATCTGGCCAATGCCAGAGCCTTCCTATATTTAGCCAGGTGGTCCTTCCATATAGCATAGTGAACATGCAGTTTCGTTACCGGCCTTCTCCGTTCTAATATCCGACCCTCATATTTCAATTTGCGAGTAGCATCATTAAACCAAGGTGAGCTTTTTTTAAAAACACCCTCTGAGTTTTGACTGGCGCTACATCATCTAAGATACCAGTCAATGAGGTGCTGTAGGTATTCACCATCTCATCTACAGAAAAGCCCTCCGGGATTGATAATAAACTCAGTATATCAGAAACTTTACCAGCAGTTAAGGAATTAATATCACGAGATGTAAGTGTGCGTTCCATAGATTTTGTAGTCAGTGGTATGCTGACCTAAAAAAGAATAGCAAGATGGTCAGAAAAGGTGAAATATGTAGTTAATTCATTTTTAACAACTATACCATGAAGATTACCAGGTCTAGAGTATGGCCACGATTGTGTGTGTGACCTTTTACATGCTGGAGATAATCAATAATTAACGGAGTCTTATTAGACAGAGACCTGACATTAAATAAGCATAAATGTAGAACAGGCCTTCTAGTGCAAGTGATTGCGCAGGGATAATAGGAATTTGAGTAAGATTACTGTAACACACACCTCTATGATTACTCACAGGGAAGCGGTGGTGGCAGGAAGCTATAACCTCAATCTTGCATACAGTATCTCTTTAGGTCCCCCCCCCACCCACCCCCCGTGCCTAGTTTAAATACTTTGCAAGGTGGTTCTCAATATTAGCAGCTAACCTGTACTCCCATGGTATCGAATGACAGCATCTAACACGCACATTTTGGCATCCCAGATCACTTTAATAGTAATGGAATGAAAACCTTTCCTGCTTACGTATGGGTGCTCATTCTCACCAGGGGACATCATTTGTATCTGATTTTCATCTACGGCTCCAAGTAGTCTACTTTCGCCAAACCACATAATTGAAAGAAGTCAGTGATTATCCTCTTTGTCGGGTTCTTCAGGAAAGCGTACGTAGTCACCAATGTGGTTAGACAAGCTGTAGAAACTTTGAATACGCATCTAGATACCATGACAGTCGGCTACTACTTCTTTAAACTATCGCTTGCATAGAGAGCAGTTAAGACTTGCAAAGATACGTGTACACTGTAAAAAAAAAATGTTTTCAACACAGTTGTTTTTACAGTGTAGTGACATATTTTTGTTGTGTTTTATTTCTAATTTCTTGATCTAATAAATCACACAAATGAATTATCTCTGCAATCGGCAATCGGTACTTTGATACTAATTCTGAGTCTGTATACGCAACAAAAGGGTTTGCCCGGTCCCTAAATACTCTCTCTTCTCATTCCTCTGCCGTATCGACGACGAGCTCGTAGTCGTATGAGAGCTGTGATATCTACTAAAACGAGTCGCGATGAAAATTACTACTTGCGGTTGGCCTCTAGCGCTTGCAAGTTTCAGGGGAAAACCTGCGACGTTGCAGCCCTGCGAAAGTTTCATGAAACACAAATTGCAATCTGCGAGGGGTCTGCGACAGTGATTCCTCACAAATCACTTTTATGAAATGGGCTACAGGATGTTAGTTTTCAGTATGAAACATGACACACTGTCAAAATGAAAACATTACAAAGTTAGTATCGGGTATGACCTCCCTGAGCATTAACACAGTCCTGGCAGCATTGACGCATAGACCTGATCAGCCTCTGGATAGACTGCTGTGGGATGTTCCGCCACTCTTCCTGTGTTGCGGCAGCCAGCTGGTGAAGGTTGGCTGGTCGTGGTTGTCTCCTGTGGATGGCACTGGTGATTTGGTGCCACAGATGTTCTATTGGACTCAGGTCAGGAGAAAAAGCTGGCCACAGCAAGACTTCATCATTCTTTTCTTGAAGTCGTGCAATTGTAATCCTAGCACTGTGTGGTCTTGTCTGGCATTGTCCTGCTGGAAAATCGACACTTCTGGATTGGCTTGCAGGAACGGAAAAACTGTTGCCTCAAGGACTTTGTCACTGGTTGGCTTGAACAACACAACAGTCAAATAAAGAGTCAGCATAAGGCCGGTGTGGTGACCCTGCCTTCCAGGACGTGCCTGTCCCTCCCGGAGCCAGTTTCTTGACATTCTCATTCTCCAGGCAACTCCTCTCTCAGACGGGGGCTCCCGAGTGGCGCATTCAGTAAAAGCACTCGCTAGAGTGCAGGATGCGCTCTATAGCCTGGCCGTCGCCGGTTCGAGTCCAGGCTATTCCACAGCCGACCGTGGATGGGAGCTCCCAGGGGGCGGTGCTCAATTGGCCGAGCGTCGTCTGGGGGGAGGGAGGGTTAGGTCGGCCAGGGTGTCCTCGGCTCACCGTGCACCAGCGACCCCTGTAGTCTGGCCGGGTGCCTGCGGGCTTGCCTGTAAGCTGCCCAGAGCTGCGTTGTCCTCCAACACTGTAGCTCTGAGGTGGCTGCACGGTGAGTCTGCAGAGTGTAAAGAAGCGGGCGGCTGACGGCACACGCTTCGGAGGACAGCGTGTGTTCATCTTCGCTCCTCCCGAGTCAGCGCAGGGGTGGTAGCGGTGAGCTGAGTTAATTTTAGACGCGCTGTTTAAAAGTATTTTTTTTCCACAGTCAAACGGGTTTAAAAGGCCCTGCTTATCAACAAAGCACTCACTAGGCATCTCCAGCCCCGCCCCACCCTTTCGTTCACTATAGCTTTCATATATGCTAATAAATAAATAATAATAATAATAATAATAGTCGTACATACCGATCAATCATCTCCTGATCACTCGTTTTATCACCAAACGCCTCAATAATGCGATCCAAGTCATTATTTTATTACTATAACATCTGAAAAAAGCTCTGCAAATGTCCGTGATATTCTCTGAGCGCTGATGCAGTATCAGCCAGCTTGTTTCCTTATGGCCGCCGTTATCTGATGCCAGGGGCGAGTATGACTAATCATGAGATACGCCCTTTTTTTTTTTTTTTTTTTATCGGCTTGTCTCGGCTCCTGTCGCTCCCACTCGGCCATTGAATGGCTATTTATACAGATTCTTAATCAACTAATTTTGACAATTTTAAATCAACTCAAATACCAAACACAGAACACCTGGGATTTTTATGAAATCACATGACTTGAGCTTAGTATTTTGTTATCCCAACAATCAACAAACCTATCTGCTCACTATTTAAAATGTAAATAACATTACAGTACAACGTTGCATATCCGACCCCCTGTAGACTGGGGTATAGGCAGATATGTGAAAAAGTCAGATTTGCGAACATCTATAGAAAAAGCATTTACACATCCATAAATAGGTTAGTTGCTTTAAACTGCTTTAAACATGGGGACATTTTTTGCATTAAAAGTAAGCAAACGTAAACAAGATTAATTAGGCTACAAATACAGTGCGGTTTGCTATAAGCCATCTCCACGCAAAGCTTTAAAAAAAATACAAAACAAACATTAAATATACAGTAACCTGCAACTGATGGCTTCTTTCTTAACTCTAGAAGTCCATTCTTCCCTGGTTTTTCTTTCTTAATATCTCTGTTCTTTCTTGATATTGCCAATAGCCGATAAGCAGCTTGGTTTGAATATTGCTTCAGCTATTTTAAACAGACGGTCGGTAAGCGTTGCATGAAGCTTGCTTTGTTTAATTCAAATGTATTTAAAAGCTACAACAACACGCTGCCAATATCTGCAAGCATGCACTCCATCATATAAACACATTGCACAAAAAAAAGCTTTCTCGACTGGTGTATTGAAACGTCACTGCTACACGCAGCTGACTGACACACGCACACAGCCCTCCTCTCTTAAAGGGGAACGCACCAAAGGGCTGATTTGCTATAACGCTTTCTTTCTGTTTACATCGCGGAAGCTGCATTTGCTGCTAATGCCATTACTCTCGTAGCCTGCTTTTAATATTTATTTAGCGAGGCGGTTAATTGATCAGGGCACTTATGTGACAGTCAGATGTGCAACGTTCCACTGTATGTATGTGCCCAATGAGCTATTGATGTAAAACTTAGACTGTTGCGTTTTCATTGTGCATCAGTATATTTGAATGACCTTGCTTCTTATGAATCACCATGAAGACTAGCAGCATGCCTGTGGTTCCAAAATCATTCACAATATGACCATAGATATTTGTAAGACTGACCGTTTTTATATAAACACCAGGGTCAGATTTTTCCACAGTAGACACATTACTGTCTACAAAATGATCAATTTTATTATTAAAATTATAATTTGCGACATACTGTACATACATATAAATTGAGAACTTGTAGAAGGTATCCGTGACATGTGCACATTTTTTGTGATCAAATATTATTATTTTTATATATAAGAAACATACAGAAAAACAACCAAAATACAAAAGCGATATACAAAAAACAAAAGCTAGCACAAAAACAACAACAAATAAACAACATACACCGGTCATGCCACAACAAGGTTGGCCAGGGCAGCAGAGACTGCACTCCACACCTCCACCCCTGCTGGTCTCACCCCATGCAGCCTGGCTGTGGTTCACTCTAAATGAACAATATCCCTAAACATGCAGAGCTAAGAGCAGGCCAGATGTATCTGTTGATATTCAAAGCTGCATAATTGACTTTTAATGACTGTTAGGCCAGGAAGTAGAGTTCTACGCTGAGTCAATGAGAGATTAATCAATGAGTCATCATTCAGTAAAAATAAACAAGGTTCAGCCACTAACTGTGAATCAGCTACATGGCTCCAAAAAATGGCAATGATGGGACAGTCCCAGAACATCTGCATATTGGTGTCAGGTTTGCCAGGTTTACAGATGTTACATGCAGGGTCAGAGGTCATTTTTTTTTTTTTTTAAACGTCTGTACGGGGTTGCATAAGCTCAATGAATAAGTGTAAAATGTGTTAGTTTAGAGGCAGGACTTTTAGAAGCCACAAATGTATTTGGCCATACAGTTTCCTAGTTATGAATATTACCTAGACTTCTCAACTCCTGCTTCCAGATTTTTGTGACTGCTAGGGGCTTATAAGATTTCATTAGCAAATGGCCATAAATAGTTCATACCATCTCCTGGGAAGAACACCACAGGCCTGCATGGTTATGGTTATTTTCTTCCTTAAAGGTTGATTTCAACCAGAAAAATATGGACTTGTAGACATTTTACTCACTGTTTTCTGCTCTGTTTACATATAAACCTTACCATGAACGGTGACCATTTCAATGATAATCACTGCTTCGTACAGCCAATTAGGCTTTCCCTTGCCTGACCAATAGATGGATCCAATAGCCATGGATGTTGGTGGGTGATTCAGCATTGGCAGATGTAATCAATTTTTTTTCCAAACATCTTGGCTAAACAGTCCAACTCCTAGAGAGCCCTTCAGTTTACCATTACTAGCTGTTAGCCACCAAAAAGTGCTTAAAAACATTAGTTAAAAAGATTACTTTGTGTTTCATTTGTGTCCCAAAAACTCACCAATCATCTTATGCCGCTGAATAAAATAAATAAATTAAATATTTTTTAAATATGTACAGTGGTTCACTGACTCTTGCTGTAGCTTTCATAGTGGTGGAATGCCACTGTAAAGTAGTCAGTAAAAAACGTGCCATTAGTGCAAAACTGATGAGAAGTTTCAGTTTCCAGTTCCACACAACTGTAGGCTGAATGTTGTTTTTTTTTTTAAAAATTTGTTTGTTTGATTTTGTTGTTGTTGTTTTTAATATTCATTGGGTAACTGTGGCGGAGTGTCCCGCCCCTATTTATTACACTATGTAACACAATTTTTGTTCCTGGGTAGTAAGTGTTATTTACTAATTGCTTATGCCTCAAAAGTATAGAAAATGGCTATTATTCCCCACAAACTTTGCTTTTGTGACCAGGACAGTGATATTTTGAAATTGACCTATTTCCAATGAGAAAATGGGCGAATTTGTGTCTTTTCATTCACATAAAGTCAGAAAAAAGTCTTTTATTATTATATTTAAAAACCCTGTGAGGATGCATGGATGATCAGCTACTGATTATTTAACTAGCTGACAGTCATGCATCCTTACCAAACGCGTGCAGACTCTGGCCGAGGGGTAATAAGATAATTAACAACTAGTTAATCCCTCGGCCAGAGTATATAAACCTGCAGCTCTCTGCACTCGGGGTGGAGTTTAGAGAGAAAGAACAACATTTAAAAACAATTGCTAAGACGTGCTGGATTATCCAGCACGACACTTACTTGTTTGTTTGTTTATTCGTTTGGCCCTCGTGCCCTTTTGTTTTGTGTTTTGTTAAAATCATTTGATTGTTTATTAAATACGCTGAATGCAATTGCATTCAGCTTCACCCGCCCATCCACTGTGTTGGTTTGAGTTACTTCCTGGTCCGTGACGTCATCACACATCACCACTGCAAGCCAGACTGCCACAGAAATCTATCGGCCTTATGTTATTCAACAACTATGCAATTGTGGTAAGGCTTACTGGAAACAGAGCTCAGGAAACTATATGGTTTTTCCTATTAAGTCTATTTCTTCATATTAGGTCTATGCACTGTTCCTAAACCACCAGCATGCTAGGATAATGAGCCTGGGGTACACTCCCTGTTACGCTAGCAGATTTACCTTTTTAAAAAGCACTGCAGTATTTTAAAGTATTGAAGAAAGAGTTTACAACTTTTGTTAACAGCATGCGAATAGGAAATACAATAATGTGTCACCCATAAGTAGGGGTCTACCTAAATCGCGATTTCACGGAAATCGTGAAATTGATGGTTCACCGCGAAATTCACCTCTTAGGGGCCAATGCATACAAACAAGTACGGAGAGGAAAAAAAAAAGAAACCTTGTTTAAATGAACTACTGCACATCGCAAGCAACGCAAACTACGTATCTTCCTTCTGTAGATAGCCCATTTTTATTCCTTCGCCGTCCCGTGTGCATTGCACTTAAGCAAAAAACAAACAAAAAAAGTCCACAAATAACATTTACAAAATAAATTATCCAAAGCGGTTAACGTTCTTGTTTACTATTTAAATGACAAAGTTTTAATCAGCCTATTAGTGCGTCTTTACTGCTTTTATGTGCTCTGTACTGTGCAGTAGGGAAAGTTGGTGCTGCATTGTTTTGATTTAGGTTGCTAAAATCTAGTTTTCAGCATTGGAGGTAAAATAGTAGAAATGGACGACAAAAAAAGCAAAGTATATTTCGGCTGATGATCGTTTCAAGATATTTCCCAAAGAAACTGTACATGCAGACTGAGGTAATTGTTTTCCATATCTTAATGTGTATTTGGAGAAAATACGATCGATCGCTATTTAGCTTCAGAATCACACATTAAACAAAAGGCTACTACAGAGGCTGCTGAACAGAACGTAAAATAAACAGCTTTCAGAAACCAAACTGGAAAGTCAGCCCAGATAAAAAGTATTCCTGTCTGCAAGTTAAATCAGTACTAAAACGATCCAGCACAGCCACCTCGCTTCAACCTGCTGCTTACTTTTTCGCTGTTGGAATTTTAGACCCGGTACCAACAAATTAAATTATTGAATGGGACAAATATGACAACGAACGTGCTACATATATTGCCTTTATTAAAGTATGCCAGATGCACTTGTGTAACCAAGTTTTTTGGCTGTTTCTAATCAATTTCCACATCCATATAACTTGGCAAAGCTTTGCCTTAACTTCCAACCAATTCAGTGGAAGCAGACGTGCAGTCTCAATGTATGGGCAAGTCAGCTGCTGGGGGATGCTGCATGCTTGCCTTTAACAAATGACAGCACTCTGTTTTAGTAAGGAAGCAAGTACCACTATTTTTAGGCTTTATAGTGTTCTGAAATACTGTCTACTTAGGTTTATTTAATGTTTAAACAGGTCCGTGAAATGTCAGCGAAATCCTAATTTTATTCCACAACATAAGGAGGCTATGAGGTCCAGTGGTTAAGGAAAAGGGCTTGTAACCAGGAGGTCCCCGGTTCAAATCCCACCTCAGCCACTGACTCATTGTGTGACCCTGAGCAAGTCACTTAACCTCCTTGTGCTTCGTCTTTCGGGTAAGATGTAATTGTAAGTGACTCTGCAGCTGATGCATAGTTCACACACCCTAGTCTCTGTAAGTCACCTTGGATAAAGGCGTCTGCTAAATAAACAAATAACATACCCGTGAAAAATACGTAAATTTACAGCAATTTAAGTAGACCCCTACCCATAAGACATGAAATTGGGTAAAGAGAATTTAAAACAATACCAGCAAATGAAAACACATTTTAATGTTCTGTTAATCAGACCCCTTCACTGCAAGGCTAAAGTTACCTACCTCTGGCATATATGCAAAGTAAGACCGATCACAAATATTTCATCCCAGGGCTGTGAGGACTTGGTTCCAAAATGTTATAGGTTCTGGTGGTCTCAGCCTACCTCCTAGTATACCTCAACCCTTAAAAAAGTTACAATAATTTAGACTAAAATAATTACGTTGTGTGGTATTCAGGTGCCACCCAGTTCCACCCGAGGTTGCTGTGTATATGTACCATTTGAAGATAGTGTACACAAAGTGCGTAGTGAAACAAGTAAGTGTTCTTTTTTAAGCAGATATGCAGAACTGAAATACACCTTAAAGAGTAAGTAGCGGGGTTCCGAAAAATCTAGTGTTACATGTCCCCACGTGTTGCTACAACTGTTTAAATAACGTACCTGTCATTTTCTTTTTATTATTAACATCCTGACAACATTTTACACTTATAACTTTAAATTCTGTTACAAAGGTCTTTCCAAAATGGCCACTCTAGTGCACTGACAGTGTAAGCCCACATTGTCAAACAGGTAAAACAGCAATAATGATTCATGATGTGGTACAGAACAGAAAAAACAGTGTAAAAAGTTGTCAGGATGTTAACAATTTAAAAGAAAAAATATAGGTACGTTATTTAAACATTTGTAGCAACACGTGGGGACGTATAACGCTAGATTTTTCGGAACGTACTCTTTAAGAGATGACTCAGATTCAAGTGGTTTCATAACAATGTTTACAGCAAGTAAGAGCAAACAGAGTTACAAAGTGTAAAAGCCAACTAAGGGAACTTGGAGAGAATCCATTTTCTAACTGGGTCACTGAGTTTGGTCTGGAGGTTTGCCTTGAAATTAGAAGAAGACTGGGATGGTGTCATTAATCAAAAGAACTTTGGTACTGTATATAGTAAAATAGTATGAATCAAGAGAGATTAACTATTTGTTGACTGGAACCACTGGGGCATAAAAATTGAAGTAAATTCCCTACCACTCAACTTGAACTAAAAAAATGGAGACATTTAAATGACACATAGTGTGCAGGATGCAAGCATTATAAATGTTGTTAAAGTCATTGCATGGTTATGCAGATTTAAGGGCCCTATTCACTCAACTTAAGGCTCTTTTTAAAGCCCATTCTGATCAATTAAATCTTTTAGAACTGTTTTAGAGTTTTATTCTCAGTTTTCTTTTAAAAGAACTGTTTAACCTAAGAATCCTTTTTCATTAAAAAAAACAAAAAAAACATCTTCTATCTTCCTTAAAAAAACAAACAAAAAAAACAGTCCTTAGTGTTTTGTGAATGGGGCCCTAAGCTGCATCAATTACTTGTGTGGTTGTGCAGTTGACATTTCTAATTATGTAGTTATTACATTGTGATTAATAACTTCCATGTAATGTAAACCTAAGTTGTGGGTGCATAGTATATACTGGTGTTTATTGCTGTACTCTTATTATACATGTATCAACACAGGTGGTCATTTATATACAAGTATGTGGTACTGTATATTTGGTAAAGCTAGTCATTTAAAACTTGCAAGTATCCTACTGTTTAAACAAGCATGTTTGTGACATGCATTCCCCTCCACAGCTGTAAATTCAAATAAGAGCTATCAGTTACATGAAAAAATTCAACTTCAACAAACAAGTAGATGCCTCGTGTACCCCTAGACTCTCAATAACTGTGCTGAAAAAGGTCCTGAGCAAGTTTCATCATCACAAGCAATTTTCTGTAGCGGTTTTGCATACAGTGTATTTAAAGTGTGACATATGTAGGTATGTCACACTTTAACATATATGACATGTGTAGGTATGTCACCATCTCCATTACACTGTATTTCCCTTGCAAATTCACACTGTAAATGAAAATATTCAAAAACAGCTGATGAAACCCTAAATCATACTGGGTCATTTAAAGGAGACAACTGGTTGACTTGCACCAAGTTTCAATGCTGGAGGATGACTGGAGTTATTCATGAGCATGGTCAAGTGGGCATTGACTGCACCTCTGGGTAGCTCCCTGATTGTTTTCTATGGAAAAACTGTGTGATCAGTGCATTCCAAAAATGAGTGCAGCAACTTGCTATGCCAAATATGATATCATACCCTATATTACTCAACAGAGTTTAAAAGCACAATCTGCTTTCAGCATTAGCGCAGCTGTAATTTACCAAACCCACTATCTATAATAATGTTTGAAATAAATGTCTCTAGAGACAAATCTTAAGGCCGAAGACCTAGCTGGCTTGTCTTTCTGCACTGGGCCAGTGGGCAAAAAAAGACCATATTCTACAGAACAGTCAACTTGAATAAAAAAATAACAAAACATTTCATAAGTGCCTTCACTGTACACCACTTGAATGAATATGTAAGCCAAGTAATTATGTTTTTAGGACAGCCAGTACTTACAGGTTTGAGTGTACATGTTTTTGACACCTCCATTTTTATTTATTTTTTTGTCCGACACACTGAATCTACACAACCAGTACAGTTTAACAAAATGCCATTCATTGATTGTTCTGTTAAAGGGACCAAGACGCAATACTTTACTTTAAGTTTGTCTGGCAGAGTTAGGGCTTTACTTTTTATTTCAGTGGTACGAACAAATAACTCCCAGGAAGTGTGTGAACTCCCTTCCTTTAGACTTCAGTTGTTGTTTTGTTAGATTTCTAATGTCTGCTCTGAGGTTTACCACGTTATTCTGATTTTCTAGGTCGTCACACTGTGGTACCGGGCGCCAGAGGTTTTACTTCAGTCCAGTTACGCAACGCCGGTGGACCTTTGGAGTGTTGGTTGCATATTTGCTGAAATGTTTAGACGAAGGTAAATGCTTTAACTACACTTTTTAATAATAACAATTAGGTTAGTGTGGAAAAGGTTTGTCACTGCTGTGTTTACTTTTGCTTAGGGCACCTTTCGCCAGTCAGTAATAGATTATGTATTGTACTGAAAGTTAATTAAGAATTGAAAATGAGTTACAGTCAGGTAATCCATTTCATTAACAACTTGTTGATTTTTTGACCACTTGTCAGGATGTAGTGGGTGGGGATGGTAGAAACCAGGAACAAGACACAGGTATGCAGGGTGCAAACTGCTGGCTGGGCAGTGTTTTATTAAATAAACAAAATAAAACAAATAAAGTACTTCCAACTACAAAATAAAACTGACACGAGAGTCAAACAAAACAAAGCTAAAATACTGAAAATAAACAGAACGAATACCTCAACAAAACATAGGTAGCAGTCGTTTTCACACAATGCTGTCTCACTCCTTCAAACTCTGTCTCTGAACCTTCTCCTAACTCCAAGCAACCCTAATGAGCTTGGAGATGGGCTTATGTAGCAGGTGGTTAGGAGTTAACTGCACAATTGACAATCAATAAACTCCTGACCCCCTGCACCTGAACAATCATCCCTGGATGGGAATTAACCCCATCCTAGCCAAACACTAATACAACTGCATTTTAACTAATACATAGCCAATTTTCAAACAGCAGAAATACAAAATACAAACAATAATAACAATAAATCATAATACAAATGATAATGCAACACCCAAATACTACCACAAAATATGGGGGGGGCCCTGTCACACAACTCAGAAGAGTTACCAAAGAATCTAAGTTAGATCTTGACATATATTTTCGACTCTAAATGTCATTTTACCAGTTATAAAATAATAATTGCCACCATGTGTGTCAGAAAATAATCTGATAATCTCCTTAATATTTTGCATTTTTGCAATGTTTGAAAAAAAGAAAAAAGTGTTTTTCTAATGAAGACACAAGTTAACGGTAAACAGATTTTTTAAATGTTCTTAAGTTTCCAAGTTATTCACAAACCTGTACTACAAAAATACTATATCTTATATTTAATCATAAAGTGCTTAAACCATTTACATCTCCTCTCTCAAGGTAACAGACATTTGTAATAAACCAAAAAGTTATATCCAGTAAAAAGGTTGAGTTGAATACGGAAGAACTCAACTCTAGAACTATAAACTTAGCAGGTATATTTTGCTAATCTGCAAACCCTTATTCAGCTGGTCATATCTCAAACCCTTTCAGGTCCTGATGTCATATTTTCAGTGTTCTAGAAAGTCAGGCAAAATCTAACAAAATCTCCAGAGGAAGTTTGATTGTGTACAGTGCACGTTTAACATTAACCCTTTTATAACAGGGATTTTGCCAAGCTGCCACCACTGCATTTTCTTATCTCATGTTCGGTGGTGACTCATATTTTCTGGGTTTTCCAGTAAAAATGTACCACTTTTCACTCAGGCAATCAAAGATACAGACTTATTGTCCACACACAATTAGAAAGAAACAAAAAAAATGTCATCTCATGCACTTTCAAAAGTTGTCATATACAGTGTTTTTTCTTAATCACAAGTGACAACTGTTAAAGTCAGTTTCTCTGAATGACTGCACATGGTCACAAACAATATGACGAGAAAAGATAGCAAACTTATTGAACTATATATATCTATATCTGTATATATATATATATATATATATATATATATATATATATATATATAATATATAGTGGTTGTAAATTCTGGCCTGTGATTGGTTAAAACCTCAACATAGGAGGAAAAACAGATTTAACTATTGCCCTGACATCCTTACACCACTGGGCGCTAGTCTCCATCTGTCATGTGATTGGTTCACATCACTGTCAGTCCCGCCCCTTTTCAAAGGAACACCCTCCACCTCCACTCCAACAACAAAATAAAATGGCTGAATGGAAAAACTGCGATTCTCTGACTTAAGAGAAAATGAATTACAAAACATACTACAGAAACAGTTTCTGTCATTTATTTATGTTGTTTAGTTATTTACTTATGCTGTATCAGCTATAATTAAACAAAATACTGTAAATCCATAAATATTTGTGACCAAAATATTTGGCGAATCACACCCATAAAACCTATTTTGCTCTAGAAATGTTGGCGCCCTGTTGCACTGGTAGTAGTGTATTACTTCATTATATGTACAGCACTAAGATATTCGTGCCAAAAATATTTACGGTTTTTTTTTTCATATGCGAAAAACGCATAATAAAAGGCTTGCAAATATTTATGGTTTTACAGTATATAAAGTCATATTTACTATCCAACCTTGCCTCTCTTATTATTTTGACTGACTCATATATTAAATATGTACTGGGTACTCAGCTCATAGTGGAAGCCTATGGATTCGGGCATTATAGCCCCCTGTCGGTAACAATAGTCTTCCTCCGGGTCAATAATTTTCCATTATAGCCCTCCTCTCCAGTCCATATTTACTATATATATATATATGGCATTATGGATCAATTTTGATTATTTTTCTGTTTAAATCTAAAAATACGTTTGACCACCCTGCTAGTAGTTTGTCTGACAGTACTCCTCTGTACAATTTTGTCACAAATAAACTGGTGGAGTGATTGATTTGTTTTTGTGATGCGGTTACTTTGGATTAGTATGGATTATATCCATTTTGCTCAGAGTGCAGGGAATCGTTCCATTGAAGTGTGTGTGTATGTATATTATTATTATTATTATTATTATTATTATTATTATTATTATTATTTATTTCTTAGCAGACGCCCTTATCCAGGGCGACTTACAATTGTTACAAGATATCACATTATTTTTACATACAATTACCCATTTATACAGTTGGGTTTTTACTGGAGCAATTTAAGGTAAATTACCTTGCTGAAGGGTACAGCAGCAGTGTCCCCTACCAGGGATTGAACCCGCAATCCTCCGGTCATGAGTCCAGAGCCCATATATATTTCAATATTTCAGGCATTTCAATGTCGCACAACTTTGACAGGATTACCTTAAATGGTGCAACTGAGATTTATATTAATGAAATGTTTTTTTTTTTTTATTTTATTTGGAAGTGGTTACCAAAAATGTTAAAAGCATATAGCCAATATCTAATAATTTCTTTATTAAAAGCACGCAAAAGGAATACCTTTCACTGAAACAGATTAAGTAAGACATTCGCAGCGATTTTTGACGTTGTTGGCACCTACATGTAAAACTCAGCACTTATGAATGGCTATTTTTTTATTTTGTGGAGTTTATCACAGCGGTCATAATTTTGGAAAATGCCCTTGCAAAAGGCAAAACTGAAAACAACTACAATGTGCTTTAAAATAAAGAACATACTTGACCAACAGTTTTCTGAAGCTGTTTTAGAAAATAGGTGATCATGTCTACAGTAATGATCTATTAGACATGGCACTGTATTTTAATGATCAGAACAAAGACAGATCTAACTTCAGCCACTCTATAACTTATTAACTTAACCATGACTACGAAGAATACAAATATAGTGAAATGAGGTTCAGGTTTATACATTTCACTGCCACTTTTTAGGTTTAGATTATTTCACAGACAAAAACCAAAACAATTTGGCTTTGTTTACACAGCTTTTTACTACAGACACTGGCAGTTAGATTTGTGTTCCCAATTTTTATTTGACAGTTGGGTTATTTTAGCCGTTAATAAAATCCGGCTACCCGTGGTTGGGCATTGTCACAAACTCAGTTTTGAAGTCTTAAATCTTCTCCTTTTTTAGGGTTTTTGTGGTTTAACCTAATTTATGTTCTTGCACCATTTGGAAACATGATTACATTACATTTTTCCCCCCATCCTTCCAGAATTCCTTTTAACATTTTAACATAACCAGTACAGCAATTTGAGATGCTAGCAAAATACCAATGTAATGAAGTATGCAAAATGGAAAAAAGGGAGAAATGTGCTGAATATTCAACTTGGACTTCCTTAACCGTTAACCACTTTGTGCTATGCTACGCCAATAAGAAATGTCCCGTATTGGAAAGTGCTTGTGTTACTTTACGTTTTGCCAACTAATCTGAGCCTCTGTGTCACTGTGTCACATATCTCTTCCAATTTGAGTATATGTGTGTGGCAAAGTGGCTTGCAGTGCGCAGATGTAGAGGTGATGCGATTATGAAACAGAAGACAGACAACAAAGTTCACGATCCAAACAGTGGTTTATTTTTATAATCCTGGTCTGGCGACCACAAAGAATAATCCCAGGCAATACACAGCAGTGTTTATTGCACTGTTTCTAACCAACGGGTGGTCCCGAAATAATAGTACAAGTATTAACACACACAAAGACACAGACGATCACAAGTCCAGAGTGCGTAGTTTAGGTGCAAGTTGTGAAATACAATTTATTGATGTACAATGGTGAAGAGTTGTCCGGGTTGGTGCTGGCCTTACAACAGCTCCTGGTTTGTGTTAGCCATCTAATAATAACAAACAAGTACAATTAGAATCCGACAAACAAAACAAACACTGAACACTCACGGTTACTTTATTCTCGGTCCTTTTAGGTTTGTCTCAACCATAAACAAGGAACAGATCGCTTAGCCACGTCCCCTTTTGTACCGTCAGTCACGCCCCCTTGGTTAGCGAGTGCAACCGTTTCTCCTCCAATCCGCGGTTGCCACATCATTTCCCTTCTAGGGCGATGACTTTGTGTACTGTGGCACCGCCCCCTTTCTAGATGGCCGATTTCCACCTTTCCCTGGAATGAATTGTCAGACCATCTAGTCCGGGGCACTCTGTTCCCTTTGCACAGCAACCTCACAGGTCAATTTATAACCAGGATTCATTCTCTCTCTGTCACAATATGCTGCTAGAGACTGGAAAATGCTGGCAGATGTTGGTCAACGGCTTATTTTTCCACCTGAGATTGCCACCACTAACCTTCGACCAGATATTGTCTTGTGGTCTGGATCAGCACGCCTTGTTCACCTGGTAGAGTTAACAGTGCCATGGGAGGATGCTGTAGATGAGGCGTATGAGAGGAAGAGACTGCGGTATGCTCAACTAGCCACTGAAGCGGAACAGCGAGGATGGAGAGTTCGGGTTTACCCAGTGGAAGTGGGTTGTCGAGGATTTGTGGCACACTCTACAACTCGGTTTCTCAAAGACGTCGGATTCAGTGGCCAAGAGTTGCGTCGCACAGTGAAGAACTTATCTGAAGCAGCAGAGAGGAGCAGCAACTGGCTGTGGTTGAGACGGAAAGATTCTGGCTGGGGATCTCAAGCACAATAGAAAGAAAGAAACGCTGATGTACAGGTAAGTAAGCTGGGCTGAGTTGAGTGGGGGACGGAGGGGGGTGATGCTGGGACGCCAGAATCACCGTCGAACCCTCTTGAGGTGTCGTGGGCTAGTCGACATAACACTGAGGATGGAAGGTGCCCACTTGAAAACCCCAGAGATGTACCCTACTTAGCTCAATCCAGACGGTTGTCATGCTGATGCGCTGGGGAGGCCGCACTTTGGTTGATCCCCGGAGCCAGCATCGCAGCCGTTGTGTGTGCTGATGCGCCAGGGAGGCAAAATAAGCTGATCCCTGGAGCCAGCATTACACTTCAGCCATTAACACCAGACAGAAGGATATCTACATCATCATATGGAAGGAAACGTAAATGGATGGAGACACATATGGATCACATTAGTTTACTGTAAAGCTACGTCTTAGTTGGTGCTTATCTTGGCGAGAGCCGAGTTCAAATCAGCATGAAGTTTTAACATCTACTCTCGTGTAATGGAAATCAAACCAAACCAAGCGTTTTTTTTTTGATAATTTTCTAGCAGTGAAACTAGACTATTACTAAGTGGTTTACGTACAACCAGAAGCAAATGGTGATGTATACAGGAAGACTACGTCTGTAGTGAATAGTGACTTGAACAACGTGTCTGGAGCATTAAGTGCTTTCTAATAGTAGCCACAACCTTCACTCTATATTAACAAATATCCTTTGTATCTGCTCTGTATCTACTCTGTAATTAAAGAGTACCATTATAATAAATCTTATTTGCATTGAAGAAGCTTGGAATTAATTATTAGTTTTCAACCTTTCTTGTAGTTACCGATTCAACTGCTGCTAAACATTTCCTCATGGGGTAGTTCTGTAATGTTTTCTGTCTGTGGCTCCCCTCACCTGCACATCAAACAAACCTGTAAATGTTTTGTTTTTGTATTCTCTGATTTACTTTCTGTATGTGTACAGGTAAATGATGTGCAAGGTTGAGCTTGTCCCAATATGAACAAAAGCCAGCAACTAAAATAGACACACGCTGAGCTGGCTAGCTGTTACGTTTCTTTTCTTCCCTTTGATAAGCCGACACTCCCTACAATTGACTGTTAGGTGACATGACTGAAATGAGCATTTGAAAGTAGCCGAAACCAGTTTCCGTTCTCTATTCCTCCAAACAGTGGACACATAAAATATATAGCATATTTTAAAGGGCACTAATGGCCATTATTTTGTTAGGGTGCAGTGGGAGTCTGCGATTGAAAGCTCACTGGTTTGAAATCTAGTCATTCTGCGTTACCGATTTATCAATCAATATGAATAAGAATGATGATGATTATACGTTTATGATGATGGTGCAAGGCAGTCTATGAAAACAGACTTGACCATGCTCTTAACCACAACTTCATAACATGTTTAAGATTCATTTATAAAAGAAAGCCCTGTGTATTTCAGTTGTGTTGATTCATTTTCATCCCTTTCATTAACCATACAGACAGGTAAACCAGAGATAACTCATTTGATATTAAAAAGTAACTTGTTATTTAAAGGAATACACAAGTGGCTTGCCATTTCAAGTACAGTACATTTCTGTCCATTACAAAACATTATCAACGTTTGATAATATCATAAAGTAGAATTTCATGCTACATACATTTACTTGTCCACTTTATGTCTCCTAAATTCACCCCAGGACCAGTGGTGTGGTTTTGGGTATCCAATTTTGGGTATACTTTATCTAGTGGATTATCAAGATCGTATTTAAGAAAATCACTGAAAGTATGCCATCATTCCTAAATGCTGCAAAATGTAATGGTGATGCGTTCTATGTGTAGAATTTATGTAGGACTCTGTTAAATTAGCATGTTGGTTTTTGGTCTCTTCAGTTTCCGCACTGACTAATTTAAAGAGAAAGCAAGTATCTAAAATCATGTTTTATAGAAACCTAAACTGAGAATTTCAAAAGCAGATGATTATTTTATTTTTTTAAAACTTCCTCTTTTTGGGTTTTCCCTCTGCAACCTCCGCTTTTGTATGGTTTCTGGTCAGGGTGAAACACACAGAGAGTGTGAGGTACAGTAGAGAAAGACAGGGCCCAGTTGAATGACACGTCATATTATTTCATTTAGGCCGGAGAGGAAACCTGGAACTCTGTACAGGTTTTGACAAATATGCAGATACTCTTTGTATATAAAACAATTCTATTTAAAGTACTGTAATATTACATTACATCTGCTTTCCAACAGAATTTGAACGCAATGTCAGTCTAAGAAAACCTTCAGTAACATCTCACTGTTAATATACAGTGACCTCAGGCTTCTTTTTCCTACCAACATCTTAATGCCAGTTATAGTCTTTGAGTTATCAGGGATTTCAAAAGAAAAGCACTTGGAATGCAGTAATGTAAAACTAAACATGGTCTTGGTTGGTATTTTTAAGTTGCCGTTAGTTTACCAAAAGGCTATATCTTCCCAGGGACTAGTGATCATCAACAACTCAGGTGATTTGGCCAATCAGAGCTCTTCTCCTAGCTTCAAGATATCCAGTCGCATTCTGCCCCTGCTGTTCAGTTAGCAGAAGTATAGGAGTGGGTACAAATTACTTGGGGGCCAGCAGTGGTGGAGAAAAGGTATTAGTCACACTAAAATAACTAGGTACATGTTCTCCACATTGTGGCAATTTACATTTTTCCAGGGACAAAAGCTCTACTTAATTACTTTGTACAATGGTAGAAGCACATTGAAGTCCAGTAAAACATTAAAAGCATTTTAAGACCTTGCCCAGTATAATAAAGCAACATGTTCAAAGGATAGCTCTTAGTAAGGCCTGGATTTTGACACTGAATTGATGTAAAATGAAGTCAGGTTTATATTGGTAGCTTTTCTTTTTGCAGTGTTTTGTTTCTGTGAGAAGGCAATTACATTTTAATTCACAATGACACTCACAGTAAACTTATCTTCCAGACTGAAAAAGTATTTTGGGAAACACTTCAACTGAAACATGTGTCCCATGTTTAGGTCATCTAATTTCATGGACACGTGGATATCCATGGTCATCCCTGTTCCATCTTTGATCGGTATGCCTGTTAAAGATTTGGTGCACCGTGTGGTTTACATTTTTGTTTGTACATATTTAGAAAAGTACAGCAAGCCCATGTTGAAAATATCAGTGCTGTATATGTTTACATGGTTCCACAAGAATCAGTCTTGGGCCCAGTGCTGTTTACATAAAGGGCTTACTGTACAAAACCCTTAAATCAATCATCCATATTTCTAAACGCAAACGATGCACTAGTGTATGCTGGTTAATGCCTCAGCTAAAAAGTGTTTAAAGGAAACCTCAGTTGGACTCCTTGAAGTAGTGCATATAAGAAGTCAAATAGTTTATTTTGCAAGTGAGGGCTTAATAAAAGTGGAAGAGTTTTTATATGTGTTTTTTTAAAGGGGGTGATGATTCTATACATTCTTTATCTTTTTTATTTCCTTAAGGGTGTATTACGCGTCTTACAGTAGGTATTATTCCATTTATTGTAGCAGTACTACCTAGCAGTAAATATGCCAACAATATAGAAAGCTACCAAGCATTATTAAGTGACCACATCCGAGTTTGAATGCACACCTTTAAAACAGATGTTGTGTTTTTTTTTTGTTGTTAGTTGTCCAAACTGACAGTTCCAATGCTTGTGAAAATAACTTTTCTATTTCTTTTTTTATCACTTGAACATACCATTGAGACATTTGAATCCTTTGAGAAAATAATTACTTTAATACCATTAAGCCTTCTGTTACTCGGTAGTTGGCTGTTGCCCAGTTGTAACCTTAATGTGGGTGGGTAAGTCTTTGATCCTTGTTTCATGCACTTATGGGTTTTGTTTCCTGCAGGTGATTAAGATAACATTTTAAAAGGCCACCTTTTACAGATTAAGTACTTTTCTGGCACAATTCTCAGCGTCTAAATGACATTTTCTATATTCCAATTCGAGGAGATTTAAAAAATCCTAAAATGGTCTGCTTTCCACCTGTTTTGTTATGTTGTTTGCTTCTTAGACATGACTTCAAGATTTCTTTTTGCAGAGCTTGTTTGTTTAGGTTTGATCTACTAGAGCTGCCTATACATGAAGTTGGTATAGATTCAGTATTCAATTAGCACTTTGAGCTGCTGCATACTTTTTTCCCCCAAATTCTGTTTATTGGTTTTACAATTACAAACAAATACACCATAACAGAGTCAATGCTCAAACACAAAATTATTTTCTTCCCAGCACCCAATAAAATAAATGTATTTCCTGCATCAAAAATGGAGACAAATGTGTTTCATTAAAGTAATGTTTACTTAAGCATAGACTCACTGTATATCTGAATATTTTGGAGTTATACTTTTGGAGTAACTGCCTCCTCGCTGTTAAACCTATCCATTCTACTGCCAACTAGGATTTATTTTTGTTTTCCTTGTTCACGCATTAGATAACCTACCAATTTAGTGATCTGATATTCAACTAAATTCATGGATTTCACAATCTCATCACTTCCACTCAAGTTTACACGTCCGCTGCACTGACTCGTATTACGTTCTTGCTCCTCCTACGCAACCAGCCGGTCTGGCTTGTGCCTTGTTCTATCAGACTGCTCCCCTTGCAGAACTGGCTGGTCCTCCTTCACTACCTTCTGTAAGCAAAATCAGGTATCCCCTTCTCCCTTCAACCAAGAAGTCATTTTATTGTTCCCCATTCACGCAACAGACAAGCTGCACCTTCCCCTGGGAACTCTCAAATCTACCTCCCCCCATTCTTTTGTATAGGTGCAACAAGCTCATCAGCCAAAGTAAACGTTAACCAGTACCTTATCAGATGTTAGATATCAACCTCTTTCTGATATCTATTCAGCCAAATAGAATATTGCTAGTATGCCCAGAGTGGGTGCAATCTCTCCCCCGGGACCACTAGAGGTGAGATTAGTCATTTAATTTTATTATTTATTTAATATTTTATTAAATCCTCCAGTATTCACTAATTAACCTTTGTGTTTCTTTACTAACCCTTCATTCTATTTTTTGTTGCATTGGTGGCGCAGATGTGGGGAGCCAGGGCTCCACTTCTGGGGGCAAGTGACGTTCACTTCCCAACCCTAGGTCCAGATGAGTTGACCTCGACGGAAGTTTATCCGAGAACCAGACAGGACCCCCTGCCAAATCTATCTTATCAATCATTCCAGGTTCCCCCTGGGGGCAGCATATCTCCCAGCCTTTGGAGGTTGATCGGTTCGGTCTCGACTCTGAGAGGGGGCGGCTCTCACTAAGCCAGGGGGAAAGCATGTCATCTTCCTAAAGTCACAAGCACATAATTCCTATTTCAAGTCCCAGGGCTTACTCCTCGCAGCCCTTCCAACTGTTCTGTAATTTTTTTTAAGATTCAAAGATATTGTCATCGCTGGAAATTTAACCTAAAATTGTGGATATTGAAAGCATATTTTTTTAAAGGATAAAAAATGATGGAAATGTTACAAAATGAGAAACAAACTCCCAGGCATGGGTTTTAATGTAATGATTCACCTGCTCTACTGTGGATCATGACAACAGCGACCAGGAGGAAATGGAAACAGGTTATTATTGGTTATTTATATGTTAGATATTTTTTCCCCAACATGAAAAACTACTTTCAGATAAGCTCTAAAACTACATAATTGTTTATATGAATGTGACAGGAATGGCTGAGGGTCTGACGTCACGGCAGAAGAAGGGACAACAAAAACAAAAAGGTATGGTGCAGTGGCGCGGGCGCCGTTTTATTTAAAGAATCCAAAAAAATAAATAAAATATCCAAACAGAAAACACTCGCTCACAGAGCAAAATAAATAGTTAAACAAAACAAAATCACGAACACAAAAATAATAAACAAAACCCAGGTCAGGCTGAGCATTTGCCTTCACTGTTCCTGGAGTTTACTTTTAGTTTCGTTTTAATCCTCTCGCTCACTCTCCTTCCAACACCCACCCAGAGTGCCGAGAGCTGCAGGCTTTTATTAACAGGTGACCATCTCCCGATTAGCAACAAATTAAACCACTTAATTCATTCGGGAGATGGCCACCTTCTGCACGAGTTTTAATTAATTACTCCTGGCAGAGGACGAGCACTGATCTCGCCTCTGCCAGGACACGTTTTAAAAAATAAACAAAACACGGCGCTACGCCGTCATAAATATAATACAATAAAACTAAATAAATAATACAAAACACTCTGCACAGGGGCGGAGGGGGAGACCCCGATCTAAAAATAAATAAACAATGTACAGGGCTGCTCGCCCTGTTACATATCCCCCTCCTTGTGCGAAGCACACATGGCCCCAACGGCCACCTCCCCCCTCAGTCTCAATGTCCTCGGAGAGGGGGAAGCAAGTTGCTTCTGGGGGGTGGCCATGGTGGAATCTCCAGCACCCCCCAATTCTTTGTGGCCGGCAGCTCCCTCTTCTGGGGCTCCCTCCACACTCTGTCCTGCCGCGAAATTGCGGCTGGGGGAGCTGGTCTCCTGACCTTCCCCCTCCTCTTCATGGCCAGCAGTTCCCCTCCGTGGGGCTCTGACCACCCAAACTCCTGCCGCGAAAGTGCGGCTGGGGGATCTGGTCTCCTGACCTCCCCCCCTTTCTTGATGGCCGGCAGCTCCCCTCCGTGGGGCTCCGACCACATGACCTCCCCCCCTTTCTTGATGGCCGGCAGCTCCCCTCCGTGGGGCTCCGACCACAGTGTAGGGACCCCAGGTGAAGCAGGATCCCTGGCGACCCCAGGCGACGGCAGCGGACCCTCGGGAGGCGACGGCAGCGGACCCTCGGGAGGCGACGGCAGCGGACCCTCGGGAGGCGACGGCAGCGGACCCTCGGGAGGCGACGCAGGACCGGCAGCAACCCTAGGAGATGCAAGGGAGACACAGGCGACCCTAGGCGATGCCGACGGCGGGAGGGGAGCCCCTGGCCATGAAGGCGGCAGCAGGAGCTCCACTTCTCCCAATGGTGGTGGTGGAGGTAGAGGTAGCTCCTGCTCCTCTCCTCTTGACAGTAAAGGCGGCAGGGGCTCCTCCTCTTCTGGCGGCCAAGGCGGCAGGGGCTTCTCCCCTTCTGGCGGCCAGGGCGGCAGGGGCTCCTCCTCTTCTGGCGGCCAAGGCGGCAGGGGCTTCTCCCCTTCTGGCCCAGGTGGTAGGGGCTCCTCCCCTTCAGGCGGCCAAGGCGGCAGGGCTTCCTCCCCTTCAGGCGGCAGGGCTTCCTCCCCTTCAGGCGGCAGGGCTTCCTCCCCTTCAGGCGGCAGGGCTTCCTCCCCTTCAGGCGGCGAAGGTGGCAGGGCTTCCTCCCCTTCAGGCGGCGAAGGCGGCAGGGCTTCCTCCCCTTCAGGCGGCGAAGGCGGCAGGGCTTCCTCCCCGTCAGGCTGAGAAGGCTGCAGGGCTTCCTCCCCGTCAGGCTGCGAAGGCGGCAGGGCTTCCTCCCCGTCAGGCTGCGAAGGCGGCAGGGCTTCCTCCCCGTCAGGCTGCGAAGGCGGCAGGGCTTCCTCCCCTTCAGGCTGCGAAGGCGGCAGGGCTTCCTCCCCTTCAGGCTGCGAAGGCGGCAGGGCTTCCTCCCCGTCAGGCTGCGAAGGCGGCAGGGCTTCCTCCCCGTCAGGCTGCGAAGGCGGCAGGGCTTCCTCCCCTTCTGGCAGCGAAGGCGGCTCCTCCCCTTCTGGCAGCGAAGGCGGCTCCTCCCCTTCTGGCAGCGAAGGCGGCAGGGGCGACTCCCCTTCTGGCTGCAACAGGGAAACCAGCAGGCATGTTCCCTCTGCTGGCGGTGGTGGTGGGAGTGACATGTCGTCCTCCCATGGAGACGGAGGTGGCACCAGCAGGTATTCTCCCTCTGCTGGTGGTGGGAGCGACACGTCGTCCTCCCACGACGGTGGAGGTGGAACCAGCAGGAATGCTCCCTCTGCTGGCGGAGGTGGGAGCGACTCACAGTCCTCCCAGGGCGGTGGAGGTGGAACCAGCAGGAATGCTCCCTCTGCTGGCGGAGGTGGGAGCGACTCACAGTCCTCCCAGGGCGATGGAGGCGGCACCAGCAGGAATGCTCCCTCTGCTGGCAGGTACCTGGGCTGTGGACCTTCGGCCTTCCCCTTCTTGGGCCGTGGACGCACCGACTCCCCCCTCTTGGGCCGTGGACGCACCGACTCCCCCCTCTTGGGCCGTGGACGCACCGACTCCCCCCTCTTGGGCGCAGGACGTTCGGGCTCCTCCCTTTTAGGCGCAGGACGTTCGGGCTCCTCCCTTTTAGGCGCAGGACGTTCGGGCTCCTCCCTTTTAGGCGCAGGATGTTCGGGCTCCTCCCTTTTAGGCGCAGGACGTTCGGGCTCCTCCCTTTTAGGCGCAGGACGCTCGGGCTCCTCCCACTCAGGCGCAGGACATTCAGTCTCCCTCTCCAGGTCTCCTCTCTCAGGTGGTGGTGGGACCAGCAGGCACTCTCCCTCTGCTGGTGGGAATGGGCATAGCAGGCACCCCTCTGACAGGAGAGGGCAGTTGAGTGGAGAATGTCCCCGCTCACCGCAGATGGGGCACCAGCAGTCATGCATGACCGCCCGGAGGATGGCATCCCAGCTGCTCTCCCCCTTGGTGGCCGCGGCTGGTAGCTCCCGCTTCTGGGGTCTCCCCCGGGGTATCTGGTCCTGGCTCGCTTGGGCAGCCCACTCCTCTCCCTGGTATTGGGTGGGGCAGATGGCCACTGTGTGCCCAAACTCCCCACAACCAGGGCACCACTCCTCCACCACAACAACCCCTGGTGGCCGCTGTTGCAGCTCCTTTTGCTGCCTTCTGCAGCTCTTCCTCCTCTCTCCTCTCATCTTTCTTCCTCCCATCCTCCTCTTCACTCTCCTTTTCTCCACACAATCAAAAAAAACGAAAAAAAAACGAAAAAGATGCAGTACCCTCTTCTGCCTGCGTCCTGGAGGCGCTGCAATCCCACGCAGGACACCACGTGTGACAGGAATGGCTGAGGGTCTGACGTCACGGCAGAAGAAGGGACAACAAAAACAAAAAGCTATGGTGCAGTGGCGCGGGCGCCGTTTTATTTAAAGAATCCAAAAAAATAAATAAAATATCCAAACAGAAAACACTCGCTCACAGAGCAAAATAAATAGTTAAACAAAACAAAATCACGAACACAAAAATAATAAACAAAACCCAGGTCAGGCTGAGCATTTGCCTTCACTGTTCCTGGAGTTTACTTTTAATTTCGTTTTAATCCTCTCGCTCACTCTCCTTCCAACACCCACCCAGAGTGCCGAGAGCTGCAGGCTTTTATTAACAGGTGACCATCTCCCGATTAGCAACAAATTAAACCACTTAATTCATTCGGGAGATGGCCACCTTCTGCACGAGTTTTAATTAATTACTCCTGGCAGAGGACGAGCACTGATCTCGCCTCTGCCAGGACACGTTTTAAAAAATAAACAAAACACGGCGCTACGCCGTCATAAATATAATACAATAAAACTAAATAAATAATACAAAACACTCTGCACAGGGGCGGAGGGGGAGACCCCGATCTAAAAATAAATAAACAATCCCTCTCCACGCGTGTTTTAATAAAGCTATGGTAAAAATTACTGATATAATTAACAAGAAGAAAAAAAACTGCAATTTGTCACAAATAGTTTACATATAATCCTCAATCTTTTTTATAAACAAAGGCAATATTACCACATGAAGTACCCATACATATAATGTGTTTAATATGAATGCTCTGTGTTAATAAACCCTATAGCGAGCACAGGCTTATGAAACATACATACGGACATGTTGCCCTATTTAATGCAAAAAAATAAGTTTTGCTGGCATTTTATATCTTACTGTTATGGAACTTTTTACAAAAAACAGCTATTCAAAACACAAGAAGATTAATCTGTGAATAAAAACAGGTGGTGAGAAAGGAGCAACTGGAAAGCTTGGCATAACTCCAGGCAATAGACTGTTTGACTGCAGTGGGTTGAAATTGTTTAGTAGTAAGGGCAGTGGACAGTTCTGCAGTATTAGATGGGTTGAGTGCTGGACTGCAGTGTAAACAGTTGTGAGATTAAGTAAATTAAAGCCATTCAACCTGTAAGTGCTCAGGCCCAGCAATACCTAGCACAATGATATCAGTGATGCTGTAGTTGATTTATTGTCCAGTAAGGGGGTGTGGCAGGAACGGCTGAGTGGTCTGACGTCACGGCAGAAGAAGGGACAACAAAACCAAAAAGGTATTGTGCAGTGGCGCGGGCGCCGTTTTATTTAATGAATCCAAAAAAATAAATAAAATATTCAAACAGAAAACACTCGCTCACAGAGCAAAATAAATAATTAAACAAAAAAGAAATCACTAACACAAAAACACAGGTCAGGCTGGGCAGATCGCCGTCACTGTTCCTGTTTACTGTTAGTTTCGTTTTAATCCTCTCGCTCTCCGTCTCTCTACTCCAAACACCCACCCCCCGTTAGCGAGAGCTGCAGGCTTTTATATCATGGCCGAGGGGTTTAACTAATTAGCAAATCATCCTATTACCCCTCGGCCACAATCTGCACGGGTTTATTAATTATTACTCCTGGCAGAGGACGAGCACCGATCTCGCCTCTGCCAGGACACGTTTTAAAAACAAAACAATAACACGGCGCTCGCCGACAAATACAATAATAAATCATAATAATAATACAAAATAACACAGGGGCAGAGGGGGACCCCGATCTAAAAGTAAACAAACAATGTACAGGGCACCTCACCCTGTTACAGGGGGTTGTGATGTGCAGTGCATGCTTGTTATTCACACGTGCATAGGTTTGCAAATCCCTGTCTTCCAACTTCTCACATCCAGGAACAAAAGAGTGTCTCAATATTCCAGCATCATCTTCTATTCTTTTCAGCAACCTACAGTGCGCTGTAGATGTGCAGCAACTTAATCATGCTGTTCTGAGATCCCCTTAATCTGTTTTGTACAGTGTTCAGTAATCCTCAGTATCATCTGCAGACTGGACTGGGAAGGGCGTCTTGTGTCATTCATGATTGCAGGTTTAGGACTGTTTCCCAACAAGCATGTACTTGCTGAAAATCATTTCTACACTTCTTTTGTTATTGACTGCAATTTTTTTTTTATATCACTAGGCTATAATATATATATATATATATATATATATATATATATATATATATATATATATATATATACACAGTACTGTGCAAAAGTTTTAGGCAGGTGTAAAAAAATGCTGTAAAGTAAGAATGCTTTCAAAAATAGACATGTTAATAGTTTATATTTATCAATTAACAAAATGCAAAGTGAGTGAACATAAGAAAAATCTACATCAAATCAATATTTGGTGTGACCACCCTTTGCCTTCAAAACAGCATCAATTCTTCTAGGTACACTTGCACACAGTTTTTGAAGGAACTCGGCAGGTAGGTTGGCCCAAACATCTTGGAGAACTAACCACAGTTCTTCTGTGGATTTAGGCAGCCTCAGTTGCTTCTCTCTCTTCATGTAATCCCAGACAGACTCGATGATGTTGAGATCAGGACTCTGTGGGGGTCATACCATCACTTCCAGGACTCCTTGTTCTTCTTTACGCTGAAGATAGTTCTTAATGACTTTCGCTGTATGTTTGGGGTCATTGTCATGCTGCAGAATAAATTTGGGGCCAATCAGATGCCTCCCTGATGGTATTGCATGATGGATAAGTATCTGCCTGTACTTCTCAGCATTAAGGAGACCATTAATTCTGACCAAATCCCCAACTCCATTTGCAGAAATGCAGCCCCAAACTTGCAAGGAACCTCCACCATGCTTCACTTTTGCCTGCAGACACTCATTTGTGTACCGCTCTCCAGCCCTTCGGCGAACAAACTGCCTTCTGCTACAGCCAAATATTTCAAATTTTGACTCATCAGTCCAGAGCACCTGCTGCCATTTTTCTGCACCCCAGTTCCTGTATATTCGTGCATAGTTGAGTCGCTTGGCTTTGTTTCCACGTCGGAGGTATGGCTTTTTGGCCGCAAGTCTTCCATGAAGGCCACTTCTGACCAGACATCTCCGGACAGTAGATGGGTGTACCAGGGTCCCACTGTTTTCTGCCAATTCTGAGCTGATGGCACTGCTGGACATCTTCCGATTGCAAAGGGAAGTAAGCATGATGTGTCTTTCATCTGCTGCAGTAAGTTTCCTTGGCCGACCACTGCGTCTACGGTCCTCAACGTTGCCCGTTTCTTTGTGCTTCTTCAAAAGAGCTTGGACAGCACATCTGGAAACCCCTGTCTGCCTTGAAATTTCTGCCTGGGAGAGACCTTGCTGATGCAATATAACTACCTTGTGTCTTGTTGCTGTGCTCAGTCTTGCCATGGTGTATGACTTTTGACAGTAAACTGTCTTCAGCAACCTCACCTTGTTAGCTGAGTTTGGCTGAACGAGATGACATGGCTGTTCACCCAGTTTTATTCCTCCTACACAGCTGTTTCTGTTTCAGTTAATGATTGTGTTTCAACCTACATATTGAATTGATGATCATTAGCACCTGTTTGGTATAATTGTTTAATCATACACCTGACTATATGCCTACAAAATCCCTGACTTTGTGCAAGTGTACCTAGAAGAATTGATGCTGTTTTGAAGGCAAAGGGTGGTCACACCAAATATGGATTTGATTTAGATTTTTCTTCTGTTCACTCACTTTGCATTTAGTTAATTGATAAATATAATCTATTAACATGTCCTATTTTTGAAAGCATTCTTACTTTACAGCATTTTTTCACACCTGCCTAAAACTTTTGCACAGTACTGTATATATATATATATACATACAGTGTGTATATATATATATATACATACAGTGTGTATATATATATATATATATATATATATATATATATATATATATATATATATATATATATATATATATATAATTTTCCTTGACAAAGACTTTAATACTTTGGTTCTCTGGGTCATGAATATTGTATAAAAAAATGAACCCTCTTGTGGCAGTCATTTTACAAAGCTGATGGAGCTGCACTGCAATACAACATTTCAGTTTTGTGATTGAAAAGTCACTAGACAAGTGGACAAGTCTGAACAGTATCTGTAACCTCTATGTTATCCCCATTGTGACAGGGCTAGGAGCCCTGTACATGAAAAGGGAAAATGTCTTTGTTTTTGTATGTGGAGGACGAGCAAGGTGCCGTCCACCACGTTATTGTTTTGTTTTTATTTTGTTTGTTTATTTTAGAACGGGGTACCCCTTCCCCCCATGTGCAATTTATTTTTTTGTATTTGTTTTGTTGTATTATTATTATTATTATTATTATTATTATTATTATTATTATTATTATTATTATTATTGTTATTATTATTATTATTGTTGTGATTTATTTACATGTATTTATAAATATGACGGTGTAGCCGTGCGTTTGTTTTGTTATTTTTATTTTAAATGTGTTCTGGCAGAGAGTGAGGTCGGCAGCTCATCCTCTGCCAGTAGTAGTTAAAAACCTTGTGCAGAAGGTGACCATCTCCCGAGTTAATTAATTGTTGCTAATCAGGAGATGGTCACCTGCATATAAGCCTGCAGCTCTCTGCACTCTGGGTGGGGTGTTCTAGGAAGGAGGAACAAGAACAAGGTAAACTGAAAAGAAAACGAAATTAAAAGAAATGTGTGTCAGTGAAGGCTACTGCCCAGCCTGACCAATCTATGTGTTTTAGGTTTGAGATTTTGTTTTGTTTAACTATTTTATTTGTGTTTTTTTCTTAAACCTTTTATTTTATTTTTGTTTAAATAAATTAGCAGCACAAACACATTTGCACCTGCAGTACTGCCTGTGTTTTCCTTTCTTTGCTCCTGCAGTACTGCCTGTGTTTTCCTTTCTTTGCACCTGCAGTACTGTCTGTGTTTTCCTTTCTTTGCACCTGCAGTACTGCCTGTGTTTTCCTTTCTTTGCTCCTGCAGTACTGCCTGTGTTTTCCTTTCTTTGCACCTGCAGTACTGCCTGTGTTTTCCTTTCTTTGCACCTGCAGTACTGCCTGTGTTTTCCTTTCTTTGCTCCTGCAGTACTGCCTGTGTTTTCCTTTCTTTGCTCCTGCAGTACTGCCTGTGTTTTCCTTTCTTTGCACCTGCAGTACTGCCTGTGTTTTCCTTTCTTTGCACCTGCAGTACTGCCTGTGTTTTCCTTCCTGCATTCTAGACTGCCATCACCACTACAGCCATCCCTGTCACACCCTTTTTATACAGTGCCTTTCTGAATCGCCCGTATGTCATATTCTTAAATTGCCTTTGAACAGAATTAACATGAATGAACATCTTATAAAAACAACACTATGAAATGCTTTTTAATGGTCTAGGAGTAAATATTGTCTGATACAATCAATAATAACATCATTTTATTAGACTGTGAAACTTTAATTGTCCCTTTTTGCTTTCTCACAGCCTCTGTGCCCATCTAGTGAAAAGTAAAACAATCTTTGATTGGGGTTCTCCACCCCAGTTTGTTCTGCATTCGGTGTGCAGGATGTTAACTTTGCCACACACAAGTAAGCTGGCTGCATAAATGCTCCAGTTTAATGCTTCATTCTGTTGGAATAGCAAAGTACAGTGGAAGGTCACATTGCTCTGTAGATTTGCACTTTTAAAAGAATGTAAACCCTGGCTCTAGCTACTAATTAAGTCCAAGGGAGCAGCTATGAGAAAATTCCTCTTCAAGAACTTTCAAGCATTATACTTGTTTTGTCATGATACAGCTTAAGTTGAATTTAAATAACAAACGGGTTTGGCTAAGCCATAGGATGTAAAGTCGGCTTCCACATTATTTCAGTTGTGTCTGCAATAAAAAGGAAGGTCTGGGATATGATCCAAATTGTGCCATAATTGGGAAAGCTGTTCAGATGTGTACTGATGTTTTAAGACAAAAAAAACAAAACCTTTTCAACTGCAGCAAACTTTTACAATTCAGAAAATATACATTTGAATATGGTATAGTACTAAGCAAAACAACAACTTGTAATGTTATGATTACCAAAAACTGAAATGTTTTATTTTACTAACATTGCAACCTTCTACCGTGCACCCTTGTACGGGACTGGAATAGTAAAGCAAATTGCTGCCCTCCAACAAGTAATGGTCTGGGTTAAAGCAGTGCAGAATGACTGGGTGGGGCATTTATTGATCCCTTGTTCTATAAACATCTTGGTATCTGTCCCATTTACAGTAATGTACATGCAAAGGATTTTAATGGGCAATTTATTCCACGATGTAGCAACACACTGGTCTGGTTCAGCAGCTGAAGCAGATTTTTCCATTTTTTCACTTGCATTTTTTAATACAACAAACCCTAAATTTACTATTAAAAGCAGAATGACTGGGAGGGTCACCAAAAGTTGGTTTCTGCTACAGTGACTCCAGATTGATCAAACCAGATTGAGACGGAACATCACAGTACAGTTTATGTGAGGATCTGTTTACACAACAGAGTATGTACATGATTGAGTTGATATTTGCTTTGAGTTATGTAAAAAAATATATATATATAATAATTCTTGCTGCTCTAGAAAGAGTACAAAGAAGAGCTACAAGAATTATTCCAAGTTTAAAAGGCATGTCATATACAGACTAAAATAATTTAATCTATTCAGTCTTGAACAAAGAAGACTACGCGGCGATCTGATTTCAAAATTCTAAATTATAAAAGGTATTAACAATGTCGACCCAAGGGACTTTTTCGACCTGAAAAAAGAAACAAGGACCAGGAGTCACAAATGGAGATTAGATAAAGGGGCATTTAGAACAGAAAATAGGAGGCACTTTTTTACACAGAGAATTGTGGGAGTCTGGAACGAACTCCCCAGTAATGTTGTTGAAGCTGACACCCTGGGATCCTTCAAGAAGCTGCTTGATGAGATTCTGGGATCAATAAGCTACTAACAACCAAATGAGCAAGATGGGCTGAATGGCCTCCTCTTGTTTGTAAACTTTCCTATGTGCTTAAGATTACCTCTACTTTCATGGAAAGGAATTTCTACATTTTTAAAACAGTTGTAACATCTCAAAAATCTCATCCAAGTTTTTTCAAACCTAGTGCTGTACTGCTTGATCCAAAAAATGTCAAATCCTAGGTAGGCTGCTGGGTTAGTTCTGGTTCATGGCACAAAAGCAAAGCATATTTTCTATCCTGAGCACAGAACACAACAGCATGGCTTTAAGCCGGGGTGCATGCCTGAGCTGCGTGTGGTTTCCACTGAGGTTTTTAACCACAAGGTAAAGGAGCCATCGATCATTACAAGACATTTCAAAGAAATGATTGAGCAGGAAGAACCCCGCTATGTACATCTTGTCCTCTGCTTTAACCGCTAGGCCACACTGTCTTTTCAAGGAAGGCTTGATTTATTTAAATGACATCAATCACAGAATCAAAAATACACACTTTCTTTCAAAGCTGCTTTTTTTTAGTTTCTACTGGTACAGCATGTGTTGATCTTTACATCTAATTTCTAAACATAAATTATTTATATAAGAACATAAGAAATTCCAGAACAAGAAAAGGCCATTCGGCCCACCTATGCTTTCTCACTTTGGTGCCAGCGTGATCCGTTAGCACTCAGGAGAGGAAAAACAAAACCCCCTAACCAAGTAAGTAGGGAAAATAAAACCTCTGAGAATCAGAGCCTAGACGGACCACCCTTCCTCTAGGCGGCTAGCTAAAGGTCTTATATGTTGACAAATTGCACACTAAACTACTTGAACCTAGACAGATACCCATAAAATACAGTGAAGTCAGTTAGGGTAAAAATGTAATGCCAGAGGAATAGTAATTCTCTCTGTAAGCTTGGTTGACTTTTACCATCTGCAGCAGTACAATATAAACTCTTACTGAAGGGGACACCCTTTTAGCCAGACAGAACCTGTATATGTTTCTGTAACTTCTGTAACAATGCCTGTTTTAAAAAACAAACCTGACATAATAAAAAGTAGCAACACTTGACTTGAACCCATAAATCTCCCAGAATGATTCTGAATAGTAGTTTTGTTCCCCTGGTAAATGGACTTTCTTTCAAACATTGTTTTCATGTATGTTTATTTGTAGGCCGCTTTTCCGGGGGAATTCAGATGTTGACCAACTGGGAAAAATCTTTGAGTAAGTACCTTTGTATTTACAGAATGTGAAGGCATAAAACGATGCAGGAGCAGCTTAGGCCAGTCTACAATTAGGCCCCCATAAGTCTTGACAATTATGGTGTCAAAAGTTATGCCCAAAGATAATGTCAGATGTATTAAAAAAATAATTGAACTGAAACTTAACTTGACTGAGTGTTAATGCTGGAAGTTCCCTTTAAGAGGAATGTGCATATGGCGCATGTTACAGTAGGTCTCATAGGCAAGGCCTACTTTTAGTTCACGTGCTAGTCATTGAATGTACTGAGATTGTTTTAGTACATGCATATATGTTCTATATGTTTTGTACACAGTGTCATCGGTGTACCAGGAGAAGGGGACTGGCCAGATGATGTGGCCCTTCCAAGGAGTGCTTTTTCTCAGAGACCTTCACAGCCCATTGGGGATTTTGTACCAGACATAGAGGAACTGGGAAAAGACCTACTGCTTGTAAGTCTTGTCTGGTATTGTAACAGAACTTGCTTGCCCGCTTTTCAAGACATGTCAAAAGGGGTCCTTCTTTAATCCCTGGTATCACTTTGTATTTACAGTATGTGTTACATTATGTTTCCCAGGAAACTCCCACCAAGCCATATTGCATAGTTTTAGTTCTGTTTCCGATGTGGGGAAAAAATGCATAGCCCACTGGAGATTTCATAGTGCAACCCCTCCCCTCCAATCTAACTGAGAATATTTACATTACTCATGGTTAAGTTTCAACCTCTATATATTCACATCTCAATTTACGTCAAGCATAACTGCAGTAGTTTAACAATTTGTATTTCTCCACATATGATGGTGTTAAATATGTGTCCCCTTCTCATCAAGTGGGCAAAACCTTTGGAAACAAGTGTGCATGCTTTAAAAGTTCCCTATGGAAACAAATGTACATGCTTTAAAAGTTCCCTCTATTTAAGGAATACAGTTGAGGGAATTTCGAGTGATTACAGACTTTTGGGGAAATAATGGACCTGTGGGGGTAAATTAGTAAATTTTCCCAGGTAAACTCAAATGGGGTAAACTGAGTAAGTGAGCTACAGTATTTATTTAGTATATTTACTAAAGTCTATGTTGACACTTGTAAATAATAATAATAATAATAATAATAATAATAATAATAATAATAATAATAAACCATTAAACCCTTCTCATGTTCTTTTTCTTTAACCAGCAATTTCTGACATTCAATCCAACAAAGAGAATATCGGCGTATAGTTCTTTATCACATCCATACTTCCAGGACCTTGAGCGATACAATCAGAGCATGGACTTGCAGATCTCTTCAAGCCAGACAACCACAGAGGAGAATGCAGCATGAACATGGTCTGTTGAGAATAGAAGCAAGATACTAAAGCTTGAAGAAGCATCTGGTTTGCTGGAGGTTTTAAAACTCTAACTCTGCCCTTTTGTTACTTATTTGCTGGTATATAAAATAAATTAAAAAAGAAGAAAAAAATATTTGTCACGACACCATGCTGCTTTAAGAATAACTTCTCTATTTTCTTGGGATACAAGCATTTTTCTATATTGTTTACCTTCTTCCAAACAATGCAAGGATCATTGCAGCTCCACATGTGTAACTGGAAGAGTGCTGGAGATACAGAAGCTGCTCACCACACCTACTGCCTTTCTATCTTGAAGATTGCTGCCAAACTTCAAACACGGTCACTGCCTGTACCCTGCCAGGACGTTTTTTGGGGGGTTTTTTTGGTTTGGTTTGGTTTTGTTTTTTGTTGTTTTTTAGTCAATGCAGCTGCTAAACCTTTTTTGGAACCTGTTCTTAGAATGTTAATTCTATGGTAAGGTTTTTTTGGTATGTTTGTTTTGTTTTTAATGTATAATACAGTAATTGTTACACACAAATCAACCTACAAACTACAGTACTTTGTTTAAAATCAAGTCTGCCATCTTGTGGCTTCTAAGAACCATTGCAACCAGAAACCAATATGTGCTTCCTTATATATTTGAATGGGAATTAGAATACAATTTCATGTTTGGGACAATGGACCATGTTATAACTTTTTTAAAGCTGAGATATTTTGTAGTTTAAGGTAAAATGATACTGTACATGCTTTTCCTTTCATTGAAAGTCACAATTCTAATATCAATGCGCAACTGATATTGGAAATAAGAATTACTGTAAAAGTTATCACAGCTAGATGTGAAAAAGTTAGAACATTGACAAATCTTAAAATTTACTGGTAAATATCTGAAATAAACATGATTAAACTTTACTTCAGATGTTTACTGGTAAATCTCAAGAATAACCAAGTGCCTTTACCAATAAGTATCAGTAAATCATAAGATTGACTGGTAAATGTCAGAAAAGCCATATATTGCTTCATAATTTCAGACATTTACCACCTTACTTGGTAAATGTTGACCATTACTGGTAAAACTTAAGATTAACCAGATTCAAACTTTTACCGTAAAACATACATAGGGAAAGGATTTAACAAAATAACATATACACAATCTAATACATATCATATTATATTAAATAACCTTATATGATGTTTATGTCACGTAAATATTATTTTTTTTTAAAAATCAGCTATGTATAGATATCTGTTTATCCTATCAATGTAGCAATGGTGGAAAAGGTACTCCACTGCCACTTAGTTTTGCAGCTGTCTTTGTTCTATAAAAGCTACAGCAAATGTATGTGCTACATATGTGCTTAGAAGTCATCTTAGACTGCTAATGCAGAGGGAGATGCCAAGTAAACCTTTCAGACGTCTATATATATATATATATATATATATATATATATATATATATATATATATATATATATATACTGTATTTAGGATAGACTATGAAGGATACAGTTCAAAACAACATCCAGAGTATGATGTCCTTGGGAAGAAGAATATCTGAAATATTCCTTACGTTTTTAAATGTTAGCAGACTGAGGGCACACAAAAATTTAAGCAAGCTTTTTTAAAAAAAAAAAAAAAAAAAAAAAGACTTAAAGTTTAGTGTTCATCAAATCTTTCTTGATGGTTTCTAAAGAGGTCTTTGAATGTGGAGGTTTACAAAAACTCATAAAGTTAAAGTTCTGTGTGAACACATTTATATGCTGAAGACAGAAAAATACCATGTTTTAGGAAATAAATAACCAACAATTACAGTTGAGAAACTTTAACATTTTTTTGTTTGTTTTTGTTTCCCTTTCATAAAAACATGGGGCAAATTTTGCACTGAAGCAACAACAAAAAAAACCTTCAAAAAGATACCATTAGTATTTAATTGTTGTTTCTTTCACAGTCTCTTGTGTTCTCTCAGTGCAGGACTCCTCACACGGTCCAATAGGGACAATGCAGGTGGAGCTGGAGAAGCTGCCACCTGTCCTGCCCTGCTTAGCAGCAGCATACACTGGTTAATCAGCATCTTCATTTTCAGCATCACGTTTTCACTGTCTTCCGTGCCATTCAAAAATGTCATAATCTTTTCTAATCGTAAGATTACAATACTTTGGACTGTGGGCTCCTAGCCCTGCAAGCAGAATGTCAAAAGAGAGTTTAGGAAAGTACAGTATTTGTAGCTGATTAAAAGTAGTTCATTTATAAATACACCTTAACCTATATCCACATTTCATTGGAATTAATTTCATTGGAATATTAGTGACAGCAATTGTTTTTAATACAGTATGTGCATCATTATGGATGATTTCTTAGCAATTGAATCATACATTAGGCAGCACTATGCATTTTAGAAAACAAATGGCCTTTCACTTTAAATTGCTATAGTTCATAATCTAAGAAACATCTTGCTATTGGTTTGATAAATGTATTTGCTTAATTTTTTATTAGTACAATGACATGCTGATAAGTTGAGTATAGACTCATTTACTAGAGATGCTGAGCACTCCCTTCCAGTAGTGCAGGTAACCAAGGGTGTTGGAATCATATGGTGGTACTTTATAAATATGAAATAAAAACATTAATAATACAATAATCATGCTCCATAAGAGCATAATTGAGAGCTGAATACACTGTAACTTTGTATTGTTGGTTATTAACATGGTTTTTTGTCTAGCCTGATTATCTAACTTGTATTTATTATTAATAATACATATCGCAGAGCTCAAGCCTACATTGCACATATGAAATGTTGATTTCAGTGTTGTGATTTCCCCATACAGAAGTAGATGTAGTGCTATAAGGAATGTGTCATTGTTTGATTGTCTTGTGGGTGGCAATAAGCTCAGGTTAGGTTAAATAAAATGCTAATTCAGATTGAAGAAATTTGTTTTGGTGTAGATACATAATTACTAAACAGGTCAGATGGTTGCAAAGGTTATACTTGCTACAATATTACAATCTATTTTTAAGGGGAGGTATTTTATTACTAACTTGGGAGGGGAACTATTTTATCTGACATCGTACATATTTGGATGCCACATTTATATAGCACCCCCTCCCCACACAGACTCACACATTTATTTCTTACTGCGGTAGCAACATGATGTTTAAGACTTTTAAATAATTGTGTGAAGAAAACAAGAGAAGGGTGTATGTACAAGAGCCATGGGTGAAAGAAGGGTTAAAGTGTAATGTGACAGGTGACATGACAGGGTGTTTCCATAGCAACTTAAGCTAAAGAGATACCAGTTGTAACCAGCCCTGAAAAAAGGGTTTTCTTTGTTGCTAAAATGTATCATCGTCTCTGTATAAAATTGTATGTAGTAATGCAAATTTTGGTTGAATGTATTTTTTTAATATGCATTTATCCATCATTTTCAGAGGTTTTTAATTTGATTCAGAAGGTGGTTAAAGAGGCAAACATATTTAGATAAAAGCATCCACTTTATTCATTTTGCAAGTCTTAATTCAAGAAAAATGGTAAAACATTATGTTAATATTGTTTGTTTTTCATTCTCTGTAGTGAGGAAACCATTTTCCTTCACTGTTAACAGTACTGTTTCAAAACTTATTTCTTATTATTGAAACCCATTACACTTATCAATATTTGAATATGATTTGCCTAATCTTCTGAATTCCACACAGAAGAAAGGTCACTGATTTTATTAGTTAACTAGAAACTATTTGATTCACAGCCTTTCATTTTACTGAAATGTATGCATTTAGCATTCTGTGTCACAAATCTGTAAAATGCAGTAAGCATTACCGTGCTTGACAGAAGAACTGTATATTGGCATTTTGTTGTCGGGTTCTGCTTTCTACTATTCAAATAGAGGTCACTACACTGAGACATGCTATTGGTGTAGTGGTTCTGACTTATACATTTATGCTTGGATTCACCAGTAGGTTTTTCCATTTAAATCTAAATGTTGTTTGTTTTTTTCCAAACATCAATGATGTAAGGCAACCTAAGCTGTTGCCACAGCACATACTTTTACTGTATATCTTTACACTTGAAACTAAATCCAAAATAATATCAGATTGTGGTCTAAATGGTGCCATTAGTGCTACTATTCACTGCCAAGGATTCCACAACTGCTCAAATCATAGATACCAGTAGTACTGTATAGAGTTTTAAATCTTGAACTGTATAATAGTGTATGAGTACAGTATGTTAATAAGCAGGATAAGACTTGGTTACCAAGTGGTAAAAACTGTCCGGCAGCGTGCCTGTAAAGCTGAAATGTAGTTGCTATGGAAAAATACACAGCAATGTTAATTCCTTAGCACTATTAAGTTAGCAGTTTTTTTTGTTGGTTGGTTTGTCTTTAAACACCAGTTAAGGACATAGTGCACACTATGTTCTCAGAGGTGTAGTAAACGATGAGGTGGGGGTTGTGCAGCAGAAGATTCTCTTTTCATTGTTTGCCTCTTCATTCATTGCTTCATCGGACATGTTGTAATTTAAAACTATATAGTTCCAAAACATCATCTTTTTATATTACTACAGTGGACGAACAGCACAGCATTTTTTCCAGATGTTTATGGAGCATATAATGGACTTTTATAAAACACACAGTTTTTACATTTTGCAATAGTGCTGGTATATAAATTAAGTATATACAATAAGGCATCATTTTTCATATCTTTATCCTAAGTGCATTTTTTTTAAATAAGTCCTTGAAAGACAAATACGAGATGTTTTGTAACAATTTATATGAACCACACTGGCCATTATATAAGTGCCAGGACCTTCCTATCGCAATAGTACTTCATTTGCATACTGCCTGCTTTTTTGTAATAATCTGTATGGTTTCCAGATGCTCATGTTTTATGTGTAATGCTTAACTTCAGCTGCCAAATGTTTCTATGATAGTTTGGAAATATAATTCATTATTATAGCATTGTTTTTTTTGTTGTTTTTATTAGCAATTCTTAAGTTGTTTGCTGCTAATTTATGTCCTGTTCTGGTCTATACCATTTGCTGATCAGAAAAACAAGAATTGGTAAAACCTGCTACCAATGATAAAGCTGCTTTTATTGAATGAATTTGTTCTACATTTTGTGCTTGTGTGTCTCTTAGCTCCAACTGCTTTACAATTTTATTTTTATAAAATAAATATTTCAGTGTGTAAAAAGTTAGAATGTTTTTTTTTATTTGTGTTTATTTAATCAATGGAGACAAAGGGATACTTTATAGCGTCTACTTTTAATAATATTGATGATTTGCCACTGTTCCGAAACTATTTCAGAAGGAATTTCTCCTGGAAAGGCTCCTTGAGCAGAAATAACAGATATTCATATAGAACACACACGATCAGCTGGTTTCACAGACCCCATTCGCACTACTCTTGGATCTCAGGTAAGGAGGTCCAAGGTTAATACTAACCTAAGCAGGATATGACCTAGGTAAAAACTGTCTGGCAGTGTGCCTGTAAATAAAGAGGTATACAATCTGAGTGAAACTAGACCAACAGGAATGCTAGGAAGATTTATATTATTATATTTTATTTTCATACAGCTTTTTCTTATGAGCATCATAGTTTATCCAGTTCATGTGCCTGCCCACAAAGGCTACAGCAAAGGTAAAGTATTATGTTTCTTGAAAATATTTCAGGGTGCTCTGTAACCCTATGGAAGAAAAATGTATGGCTCTTATGAGGCGTGCCAACATCAACATTTCCAACATTTCCAAAACGTTTAACCAAGTAGACCATTATTATTTGTTTATTTAGCAGACGCCTTTAACCAAGGCGATTTACAGAGACTCGGGTGTGTGAACTATGCATCAGCTGCAGAGTCACTTACAATTACGTCTCACCCGAAAGACGGAGCACAAGGAGGTTAAGTGACTTGCTCAGGGTCACACAATGAGTCAGTGGCTGAGGTGGGATTTAAACCGGGGACCTCCTGGTTGCAAGCCCTTTTCTTTAACCACTGGACCACACAGCCTCCTACCATTGCATATGCCATACCTGCTTTTACATGCCCTATCAATTAATTTTGTCAGCAGTTTTAAATCTATACATGTCATGTCTATACGTTTACCAAGATACCAAGACATTTTCTGTATTGGGTTGTATTTATTTCTCCCTGTGTGTAAACTCATACCAACATGTAGAAATATTCAGTACAATGATGCAGACAATATCATAATTTACTAAAAGTGTATCAGTGACCTAAGTTATGAGTTCTCCAACTTATTTAATAACATTCACTCTTGGTTCAAACCATAGTTGGCTGTCTGTAAATGTTAAGAAAACAAACCCAATGTGTTTTGGCAGAAACATAGCAAGTTTTCTCCTTTTCTCTAGATAATTGCTTTTGATGGACAGTGTTTCCAGGGAAGGGAATTTAAATAGCAGTGAAGAAAACATAGAAAACATAGAAATGTAACCATTACCTCATGGGTATTAATCATGTGATACCGTCTAGCCTGAATAGATATTCCAAAGCTGCACGTAGTGCCAGTGACACAGTTGCGCCCCGCCCCCAAGGGCATAAAAGAGACTTGACACTCAAAACGTCATCATTTTTCCCTCAAGACTGCTGCAATAAGATGCAGCGACCTTGAAGGGTAATGATTACATTTCTGTTTCAGGGAACCAGGGTTATGATAATAACTTAATGTTCCCTTTCAAGTACGAAATGTAACCATTACCTCATGGGTATACACGCCCAGGCTGTCGCAAGGAATTTGCAGACCAATTGAAAGCTACAAGGCAGGCAAAGGATATCTTGCGCATTACCATGAGGAACCCAGTACAAGTAACAAAGCTAAAAACATTGAGGGGGAACTCACCTCCAATTTTATCCTGTAAGGGTCAAGCTCCAGGCCGCCCTTAACACTTGTTCCAAACCCAGGGTTTTGTGGATCTACGACATTCAGCCGATAAAACCGTGTAAAAGTGTTGCACCCTGGAATAAAGACCACAAAGTTGCCTTCTGGTTACAAGCCCTTTTCTTTAACCACTGGACCACACAGCCTCTTGATAGCCTCTGTTTAGACAGAGCTTTCCCATGGGACTTAGCCCCATAACAGATAAACAATTGCTCAGACTGCCTCCAACTTTTGTTTTTCTCCACATAATACTGTCAGCAGACAGCCATGGTTCAATGCGGGCTGAAAAACCCTGCTGTTGAACCAGCCTTGGAGAGGGAGCATGTGCAGAAGACACAAAGGAAGGATCTGGGAAGCTGCTGCCATCAAGCCCAGGAGCCTCTGAAACGTCACTACTGTGAGCTTTCTGTTGGGCTGAAAAAGCTTCAGACAAGCAGCTCTTCTCTGCACTCTGTCCTCTGACAGAGTGGACAGCATGGTCCTGGAATCCAGACACACTCATGAATAGGAGGCTGTCTATGAAGGTGCAAGTTGGCTCTTTGCATAGTTCACTGACAGACCTAACCGAAGCAGGTTGTCTGTGACGAGTTTCGTGTGAGCCCTTGCCTGCGCTGGAGATTGAGCACAAATGAGCCAATCGTCCAGGTAATTGAGCACTCTGATGCCCGCCCCTGAGTCTCAATGGGGCCAGAATAGCTTCTATGCACTCTGAAAAGGCACAGGAGCGAAAGAGAGGCCGAACAGCATCACCTGAAACTCGTATGCTATCCCCTGGAAAGCGAACCTGAGATATTTCCTGTGCCCTGCTCTTATGGGGATGTGGAAATAGGCGTCTTTTAAATCCACCGTAGTGAACCAATTGCCTGGCCTTATTGACTGCAACAGCTGCAGTCATTTTTACTATTTTTTTACTAAAACATGTAAAAACAACAATTCGCATTAAGTGAAAAACACAAGCGAACAATAATAATACAATCAGATATAACACTATGTGTCACTGTTCGTAGATCTCTCTCTTTCTCCCGGAGCACGACTGTGTCACTGGCACTACGTGCAGCTTTGGAATATCTATTCAGTTTAGACGGTATCAAATGATTAATACCCATGAGGTGATGGTTACATTTCATACTTGAAAGGGAACTAGTACTGTAAATTAGACACAAAAGTTTAAACTGAAACTTAAAGCCTGAGACTGGAGGTTGAAGGTATTATTTTAACAAGGGTGTTTCATTATTACCCATGAACATGCCACAGCAATGCCATTATCACTATTATACTTCAACTTTTACAGTAGGCATATACAGTATACAGTACAGTAGTAAAATCAAATGAATACCTAATGCACTTTCTTTTTATGTTAGCCTACTACGATGGTACTGTGTGACGCGACAAGAACTGCTTGCAGTGGTTGCGGCGGTATGCCCGCCCTTCACCATCCACACCAACCATGCCGCATTCCAGTAGCTGCTGACCTTCAGAGAACCAGAGGGGCAGGTGGCACGCTGGCTTGAACAACTTCAACCATTTAAGTACAAGATCCAACACCAGGCTGGGAAGCTCCATGCCAACGCTGATGCCCTGTCCTGCCGTCCCTTCAGGAGGGCTGCAGCCAGGGAGAGGAGGACAGGGGGCAGCACCAGCCAGTGAGGGGGAGCCAGGTGACATCTGTGACCTGCAACGTACTGTCCATAGCCACCACAATGGAGTGGAAGCAGCAACAAGAACAGGACCCTGACCTGCAGCCAGTGTTGCGGCTGCCCTGGGACAAGATCGTCCTTCAGTCTGCAGCCACCAAAGGGCTGTGGTTGCAGTGGAGCAGCCTGACCATCAGACATGGAGCACTTCAGCGGACTGGGAGGTGAGATGGCAGGTGGAGGTACCGGGCTCCATGAAATTTTACGACAGTTTGATGTCACTAAATGACTAAGGCGGCTCCAACAAGCTTTCTACAGGGGGCGCTGCCGTCGGAATGTTGAAGACCACTGTCGGCGCTGCAATGAGTGTGTAGCACAAAAGCGATCCCAGGCCGGTCACACTCCCCGTTACAACAGTTTCCAGTTGGGGGTCCATGACTCTACCAGCTACACCCCAGTGCTGCTAATGGTTGGCTGGGAGCTCCGGACCCTGGTTGAGCTGCTGTTTGGTTGCCCACCAGACACTGCGGAGGACGCCCCCGGTCTGGAATATGGCCGGTGACTGCAGGACTGGCTTGACAGCACATACTGGTTCACCCGTGGCCAACTCTAGGCTACAGGTATCAATCAGAAGCGGTACTACGACCTCCGGGAACGGGGTCAACACTTTTTTGCTGGAGAACTGGTCTGGGTCTAAGCCCCCAACGTAAAAGAGTCAGCTGCCCCAAGCTGGACAGTGCCTGGATAGGACCCTGTCGAGTCCTGGAACGGCTTGAGGAGGTGATCTACAGAGTACAACTTCCACCACGGGATTACAAAGTCGTGTTGCATCGGGACCATCTCACCACATACCAGGGGAGGGACACTGACGACTTGGTGGATGGGGCTGGAGACCCAGACTTGCAGATGCCCGGCACACCCTCATAACCGGCAGCATCTCTCAGCCAGCAGCCTGTTGAGTCCAGACCTGGCAACAGCATAGCAAGCCCATAACTGTGGCAGCACCCTGATTGGCTTGCTATTGGACTAGATCCGATAAGGACCTGCCTAATTTGCATGAATGATGCAACTTTGAAGGGTCTTGGGATATATCCTGCGGATGAGTTGTTAAATCAAAATCAGCAGGATGCACCCTATAACCTGGAGGTCGCCGATTCTAGCCCTGGCTATTCCACTGTCGACTGTGAACGAGAGCTCCCAAGGGGCAGCACACAATTGGCTGGGCATCGCCCGGGTGTACTGAGGGCTTAGGTCAACCAGGGTGTCCTCTGTGCACCAGCGACCCCTGCAGACTGTCCGGGTGCCTGCGGGCTTGCCATGTAAGCTTCCCAGAGCTGCGTTGTCCTCCAAAGCTGTAGCTCTGAAGTGGCTGCATGGTAAGCCTGCAGTGTAAAAAAAAAAAACGGTCGACTGACGTCACATGGTTCCGAGAACAGCGTGTGTTCATCTTCGCCACTCCCGAGTCAGCGCGGGGGTGGTAGCAGTGAGCTGAGCCTAAACATAATAGATTGTCTATTTCAAATTGGGAGAAGGGGGGAGATTCAATTGGCGACTACTAAATTAAAAAAAAATAGAATTTGCCTGCTTGAATCACATGATTGGTCAATAAATGTCACGTAAGTGCCCTGGGTCCACAGGACCCGTGGGTAGTAATTACGGGTTAATGACAACTAACAATTCTAACAGTTCCAGCTTAATTTTGGGTATTTCTTTCAGGTAGAAGGTTTCTTATTGATTTGAATGGAATGGTATTAACTGTTTAAACCAATTGAATAAATCCCATTAGGTTTATTGTGGCTGCTGTTGCTAAGAATAGTCGAAAGGGGTACACATGTAAGCCTTCATATTGTGTTGGGGCCCCATACCCTTTTAATTCTTAAAGATGATACAGCTGTCAAGATGACCCCATCATATGGTTTATAAGCATTGCGTCTGTTCTTAGTCGAAACCAAGACAGTCGTTTTATCCATTATGTACTTTGCAACTTCTGGCCATTCAGTTACTGTTAGTCTTCTGCAGCTCCCACCCATAATAATGCCTTGGGTAAAACACGCCTAGGATTATTACAGAGCTCAAGAGAGACAGTATTTTTATTCACCGCTCTTTAGATAAATACAATCGAAGTCATTGACATAATACTGTTGTAAATAATGATCAAAATTCACAAAAAAAGTGTCTACCATTGTTTCTGAAAAGAGGAAAACACCCTGTGGGAGTTCAATCATTAAATAAAGGACCCAGGACTTTTAAGGATTAACTCCATGTATACTGATGATGTAAAACAGTATTAAAACCTAGAATTGTAACGAGAACTGTACTGCAAAAGACCAATTACTTACTGTCGGTGATCCTTCCTCATATGAGTGTAAACATTTTAGAGAAAACCAGCAGGTGGCGATATTGCATTCTATGCCAGTGACAGTGACGAGTTGCTTCTCGTGGCTTTATTCTGGAGTCACATCACCTACTGAGTTAAATGTAAATAATCTAATTAAAATTACATTTCAGTTAATTCGGCTACCATGGGGAAAAGAGACAACAGGATTGTAAGTATGGATTTTATTAATTTAGATGAAGGTTAAGACCCTAATGGTGATATTGTTTGTAACCTCGAAAATATAATTCTGCGTATCCACATTGGTTTACCGTAACAGCTGAATTATTCAACCCCATGATTGTGCACCGATGCGTAGTGAAAACATAGGGGGGCAAGGCCGGGGACTGTCGGTCTGACTAAATGTGTTTTCATAAGAACAACTATAATTATCTACCCTTTAAAAAAATATGCACATATTATTCTTTATTGACTATTTATTTGTTACGGGGAAAAAAACATTTGATAACAACAACAGGTAAATAGGAATTATCTATTGGTAAATTACAGCTTAAATAAGCAACATTTGGAAAAAAAAGGTTTAATTCTAATTCAGGTTGGCCGTGAACCGCTTACATCTAACGATTGTTGTAGTGACATTTTTCTAGTAATTTCTATTTTGTCGGTCGCAGTCCGTTCTCTGGGTTGAGCCCTGGGACATGGGTGCTGAACTAAGCTATATTATTTGAGGTAACTTTATATATGTGTGTGTGTGTGTGTTTTCAGCAATCAAAAAATGTACTGTATTGATTACAGACGCTACAGAAACATTTTCAATTAAATACTTTAACAATTTCAAAATCATACAGAAACGTTTAAAAAAAACTATTAAAAACTTTGACCCGTTCCTTATAAAACCCATCAGATGTTAATCTCGGGAATCAGGCATATTGTTTTGTAATCAGAAATACAACACAATACATTTAATAATAATAATAATAATAATAATAATAATAATAATAATAATAAACCCCAACGTCCACTCAAATTAATGGCAATTTGTTATGGTGGTGGGGGGGGGGGGGGGGAGATCTGAACATCATTAGCATAGAAATGGTATGAGAAACCAGGATGTGATGGGGCCCAGGGAGAGGGTGTAGTGAGAGAACAGGAGAGGACCCAAGACTGATCCTTAGGGGACTCCTGTTGAGAGAAGGTGAGGTGTGGAGGATGAGCCGCGCCGAGTTACCTACCCACATGTACTTCTTTATGTTATGATCAGACTCTCTGACATGTTATCACTGTTTCTGTTTTATATTTTTCTAGGCTTATGTAAATCCTATAGCTGTTGCTAGATCACGGGGGCCAGCTGCCTCCTCAGGGCCATCAATACAGGATTATCTGAACAGACCTAGGCCCACATGGTGAGTGCAGGCAGACATTGATCTTCATGTAAGACTTGTGTGGGATGCACTCCTTCATTGACTTTAAGGTTCATTCTAGAACAGCTCAAGTTTATTCAAGCCTGTGTGTCTGTATTTGTATTCTCTACTGAATAGGTCAGGACATGAAGCAAATTCAAAGGTTAACTTTTTTATTTTTAATTGAGAATTATATCTGTTGTATTATGTATTTAGATTTTGTAAAATGTCACAGAAAGAAAAATATTCATAGTAGAAAAACACATCTGTTTTTAATATTGTACAGCAATTAAAGACCCTAGTAGACTTGATGGCATACATGTGAATGTCCAGAAAAGAGAAATTCATATTGATAGTTTACTGCATAATAACACTGGTAGGCTTAAATTTCAAGAAATTATGTTCTGATAAATTATGATGGTGATTATACTAATACCCTGATTTATTTTTATTTTTTCCCTAAAGACTGAAGAAATTATAATATTTGTATTGTTCTTTAGGGAAGAAGTTAAAGAACAACTTGAAAAGAAAAAGAAAGGCTCCCGTGCTCTGGCTGAATTTGAAGAGAAAATGAATGATGTATGTTTGTGTATACATTTAAAATGTACATATTCCAAAGATGGTATTTACTAATGTATGCTTGTGCTGTCTCTTAAAAACAATTTCATGGAATGAACAAAACTTTAGTTTCTTTGTCATTTTGTACTGTAGGCAAGACACACAACATGGTATTCAAACACTCCAACTGATGAATACAAAAAATTAAATACATTTGTACATCTAGGGTGTTGGTTATGTAATTGTTAAACAGACCTAAGTTAACAACTTACCCACCCTTTAAGCATGTTGTTGTGCATTTTAGTAATTACTGTATTGAATTAAAATCAAATCAAAATGACCCTTCCTTGCATTTGTTATTTTTTATTGATTTTTTTTTTTTTTTTTAGAAATGGAGAAAAGAGCTTAAAAAAAACAGAGATGAGTTACTTGGGGGAAATGAAGGATCTTCAAAAACTAAAGAGGTAGGTATTGCTGAATGATCTTACAACCTACCTGCTTACTGAATTCCCTTGAGCGGTACTGTCAATAAATCCTGATGTTCTTTTCTTCTCCAGAAAAAAGCGAAAGTAATGAAGAAATCGAACAGGGTGAGAAATGTTTTCCAAAAATACAGCTGGAATAGCACTGTCACATTCTGGTTTCAATTGCCTGTGACCTCTATAAAGACATTTGAAAACTGTGTGCAATATAGGGATATAATAGGATGCTCCTCTGATAAAATTGCCTTGTTTAAATATCAAGGGCCAAATTTCTATCACGGTGTAAGGCGAAACACATATAGCATACAGAACTCTCAATAGGACCTTGAAGAACAGATAAAGAATCAAATTATTAACCAAGAGTGTTTTTATTTTATTTCCCCTGCAGTAATCTCTGCTGACTAAACAACGTGCCGATGATAAAAACAAAACATGAATGCAGTCTTTTTGTGCAGTTTTAGAAAGAAAAAAGAATTGAATATTGTTTTTATATACAGGATACTTAAAAAATTTGATAACGAGTGCAAAACATAAAACATTGTTATTTTGAAATATGGTGTGTTGTACAGTAGTTATTTCAGAGTTGTGTACTGGCGCTTTTAAATACAGGTCAACACAGATGCCATTTTAGGCAGGCAAACGCATCCAAAATGTTTTTGCAGGGTCCTGTTAAGAGTGCTGTGTATGGGTGTTTTCTTTGTGCACAAATATGAAATACAAATAGATGCTTTGATAAAAAATGCATGTCCTTCTGATTCTGTACAAAAAACCCTGAACACCGGTAACACAAAAAAATAATTTAATTACTTATGTATGTTTTGATTCAGTTGTTGATGTTTAAAATACTTTCAAATCTCATGAGCTCTGCTTTCATTGTGTTTGGTCAAGCATTCTTCATCTTCCTCCTCTTCATCAAGTTCTGATTCTTCTAGCAGCTCCCCTGACTCTGATGAGGTAAGAATTACTTATTAGCTACAAGTACATGTATGCCATAATGTTTTCTAATTATATTTGAGGGTGTAGGTGTCCCACAACATTTTACACAGTAATATTTTTCCAGTAGATGCTAGAATAGCCTAATCTTAATGATCTGAATTTAGACATTTCCCCTGTATTAAGGATCCAAAAAAATTGTCCAGATACATAAATACTGTGTTGTTCTACAATAAGAATTTAGATCCGAGTTGTTTAAAATGTCATAATTCTGCAGTCCCATCCCCGTCCCCCCTACCCAAACAAACAAACAAAAAAAGGTATCCTTTCCAAACACATTCATATGGTCCCACAGGAGGAAAATATGTGTATGTACCTCAAACTTAACTTAATATACTAGCTTTATAGTATATTAATTGTATTAGTTAATTGCGCTGTGGCCTTTTCTTAACAGGAAGATAAGAAGCATACTAAAAAGAAAAGAAAAAGGAAGCACAGCTCTGCCAGGAAGTCATCCGTGGGCTCTTCATCTGAATCTGATGCTGACAGTAAGGTGAGGACAGACTGAACTACTCAAATATTTCATCTTTGCCTGGCGTGAATTTTATTTGTTTAGCGCTCACATGAAAGTTGTCACTTTTCATAATATAACAAAAAACAATATTGTATAATATATATATTTTTTAGACGTATCTAACGCAAGATGTTAATTCTGACATCAATTGTTTTATTTACATCATCTTCATATTCCATCTTTTAATGTATTAAATAAACCAATTATAAAAGTCAATATTTGGCACTTTTTAGATATTTAGGTATGTATACTGTGTTGCTGTTCAGTTTATGGGATTAGCCTGATATTTCATGTTTTGTAAAACATATTTTTTTAAGACACCTGAACATAATAAAGATTATGCAACATGCTTTTAAAATAATTGTTCAGATGTTTATGTATTGAAATATATACAAAAGCATTTAAGTTATATATCAATACAAGAATATAGCACCCATCTGTTCCAAGGTACTTCATAAAGTAGCTTCATAAAAAGAAAAAGAAAAAAACTGGCACTAGTATATATCTGCTCTTCTAGGAGTCTTCAAAAAGGAAAAAAAAGAAACCCAGGAAGGACCCAGTGAAAGATAAGGTAATTTGTCTTTGAGGACAATAAAGAAACACACATGAGATGCCTTAGACTGTTACAAGACAAATTTGTTAGACATAATTTATTAAGTTTATAGATGTTATATTACCCAAAACATGTACAGCAATTAGAATAGTTTGTTATTTTAGTTCCTTAAATTTGATAAAAAGGAAGTGAGTGTCTGTGAGAAATATAAATTGCAAAACTAAGAGGCCAAAATCATATATAATTTCCTTACGAATACTTACGAACAGTTGCTTCATGTAGAAACCAGTTCCAGTATGTCCCGGCCTGACTTGCACTCTATGGTTTTTATAGTGTTAATTGGGTTCACAACAAAATCTCCTGTTTGAGAATGGGGTACATTTGAAGAAGTGCCAATGTCTGCAAAACGTATTCACCCCTAAAATGTTCTTCAGTGCAAGTGTGAGAACAATAGGCTTAACTTTGAAATAGAAAATATCAGATCAATTGAATTCCAAAAACAAGGTGTTTAGGCTGATGGTTGCAGCCAACTTTAGTTTAGATAGTTTAGAAGTTTAGATATAGGAGCAGCAGTGTGGAGTAGTGGTTAGGGCTCTGGACTCTTGACCGGAGGGTCGTGGGTTCAATCCCAGGTAGGGGACACTGCTGCAACGGTACCTTTTTTTTAAGGTACCGTTGAAGAAGAAAAAGAGAAGTAGTGCAGAGAAAGACAGAACCAGAGTGAGCAAACTTTTTTTTTCAGTACAATTAACAAAACTCTAAATACAAGAGAATAAATTGAGTTCTAAAATGGGTGTCTTGCTTTTGCAATTTTGTTGTAAATACTGAGGCATGCACATCTTGCGACCTGCGGCAGGCCTGCTGGAGAGCCCCGTACTATGACCTGCGCTGTCACTGCCGGGCTATCACTTGCCATGGCCTGCGCTGCTGCTGCTGTGCATGTGCCCCGTGCCGTGGCTTGTGCTGCACCTGCCACAGTAGTCTGTGCCATGCCCGCCACTGGAGTTCCCAGAGCGGGCAGTGTTCATGCCAGAGAGACTCGGGGACAGAGAGCTGCAGTGGAAGCACACGTGTGCATGTTTATTAAACAAATAAACATAAATAACACAAAACAAATATGTCACGGTGGCCAAACAAAAGGTTTACACAAAAACAATATCCTCGTAGGCTGGGCATTTGCCTTCACTACACCAGGTTTCAAATCGTGCATAACACAGGAACAAACACTCACCCAAACTCCTCCTTCTCACAAAGGAGCCTAGCTGCCTTTTTATACACCTGTGGCTGGAGCCTAGTTAATCATCAATTATTCAATCCAGCCACATTCTTATGTGGAGTTGGCAGGGAAAGATTAACTCCTACCCTGCCACCTCAAAACAGCACATGTGCAGGGCCTCTGCCCTGTCACAGTAATTTTTTTAAAAGTTTTTTTGTTTGTTTTTATTTAGTATTACATTGTTTTGTTTTGTTGTTTTTTTTATAGGAAAAATCAAATAAGAGAAAGAAGTACAAGAAACATAGAAGGAAGAAGAAAAAAGAAAGTCCGGTTCCAGCTCTGGTTTAGAGTAACGTGTGAAATGTGATGTGCCTGGATTAAGCTAAAGTGAGAAGATATTATTGTACAGAAAGACACTATTTTCAATCTTTAACAAATAAAACAACAAACAAAACTAAAATTACAAAAAGAGCATTACTTGACTACCCAGGTAATGTTTACAGTTTTGTAAAAGTTGACTTGATACTGACGAACTGTTTTTAAATGTTCCTCCAGTCTGGAAGTTTTTCTTGTTATTAAATGGGCTATGCTGCAGTTTATAGTGGTGATTTGCCTAATATACACTTATTCCTTGTCAGAAAGACATTAAAATAGAGCTGTGAATATTTTATGGATACTTTAATTGTTCAATGTACAGCGTATAAGCCCACTTATTTTGATAATTAAACGTATTTGCCAGAATATACCTTCAGGTGCATAGGCAACACATTTTCACTTGGTTTTCTGGCTATCTAAACTGTAGTTACGTACGGAAACAAAAATTTTACTAAATAGACATGAATGCAATTTTAATAAAAATGTATTGTTATAACCAGTGCACCAGATAAGGTTTTGGGTCACTGAGTAATTTCCTCTCTAATTTAGACACTGAGTAAAAAGTATTTTGGATGAATAACACGCAATATTACCATGAAGTCATGAGTACTTTCAATAAATACTGTATGGCTCTCCTTATTTTCCACCTGAAAAAATCCAACAATGTCTTTTTTGCAGCCGTTTAGTCCTGCCTTAATAATGTTAGAGTCCGGGAAGTCTCTACTCTCGATGTAGTTAGCTACTGCGTTCACCAAGTCTTCTCCCACTAGTACTAGGCTGTTTTTATAGTTGTTTTCTGTAAATCTTCCTTTCTCAGTCTCGTGCTCTCCCTTTCCAACTTGACAGACACACGAGAAATCCTAAGGAACAAGAATCCAGCCACTTATTAACCAGTCACAGGCATGCATTGCAAGTGAGTGGATTCAACCATACATTTTTTTTCTTTTTTTCTTTTTTTATTGAATACCCAGACTTATTAGTCATGTGTTTCTGTTAATTCCCATGGCTACAATTAGCTGTCCCGGCATTTCTATGATCCATTCTCAAGCTACCGCATGCAATGTATTCCCAATTGACCACTGAAACACTGGGAACCAACAAAGTACAAGAAGCTTGATAACATGCAAAGTCAAGCCATGCAGCAAAATTGCAATGCGTATACTTTACGCATTAAATATAAATATAATGCATAACTCATTTTTTCAATCCATAAAACACCCAGTATGTAGCTTCTCAGGAGCGCTGGTTATAACCTTTCTGTAAAATTGGGTTATCAAGGTGCTGTTCAAGAGAGTTAGTTTCAACCATTAGACAGTCCGCTTTAACATACATATTGAGTATTTTATTTTTAATGTTTTATAGTGTTTTGGATAAAAGTTAGGTAGATAAAATTGCACCCCTGAAAAAAGATTTTAAAAAAAGAAATATATATATATATATATAATCTTAATATAAAAAGAAGAAAGTTTGTCTGTCTGTCTGTTCCTTTATGCATTCGGACCCCGCAGGAGCCAGTGCAACCAAATTTTGCATGGCCTCCTCTTTCATCCAGGGAAACGTCGAGGGCTATGTTTGGATTCATAATTTTGACCCCCGGGGTACTTTATTTAGTAACCCCATTGCTGGATCACTACAGTAGCCATGTATCTCAAATTAAAGAAACCCACACAACCAAAAAATAAATAAAGAACAAAAATTTTAAAAATTTTTAGAAAATGGCAAAAAAAAAAAAAAAAAATAGTTAAAAAATGGGAAAGGGGTCAGAGCACATTGTGTGACACCCAAGATCGGTAACTTATAGGAAACAATAAGGCTACCGTTCCCCAATTTGTCATGCATGAAATATTTAAATATTGAATTTCCCCGGGCAACGGCGGGTACTTCAGCTAGTGTGTGTGTGTGTGTGTGTGTGTGTGTGTATATATATATATATATATATAAATCATAATATAAAATAGTGTAGCGTGCACAGGGGAAGGCAGCAGCAAGGCTGGTAGGTGATGTAATCACACACGAAGACATAAGCCCAATATATGCTCCTTACAAAGGAGCCGGCTCTTGTACAGCGGCATCGACGCTGTACAAGATTTTAAATAACATCCCAGCATACTTAGGGTCATGTATAAAAATGCTGGACAGGCCTGGTTGCCTATAATTATGGCTAGCATGGCTGCAAGAGGAGACCTCAGTGACTTTGAAAGAGAGGTGATTGTTGGGGAGCGTTTGGCAGGAGCTTCAGTGACCAAGACAGCTCAACTTGCTGATGTTTCTCGAGCAACGGTGTCTAAGGTGATGTCGGCATGGAACTCCGAGGGAAAGACATCATTAGCAAAGGGGAACAGTGGGTGGAAGTGCATTCTCCAGGATCGTGATATCCATGCATAATTCAAAGTGTAAGGCAAAACAGGCGAGCAACTGCAGATCAATTGACTGCAAATTTCAACCTGGGATGCGAGTAGCCAGTTTCATCAAAAACAGTCTGCCGAGAACTTCACAGAGCAGGATACCATAGTGGCCCAAGGCCCTATTAAGTGACTTTACATTGGTGTTCCCTCAGGTATATAAAAATTTTAAAGCTGCAACTCACATAGTTAGCCAACAAAGCAACCATGAAGACCAAGGAGCTTTTGAAACAAGTCAGGGATAAAGTGGTAGAGAGTCACAGAGCAGGAGAAGGGTACAAGAAAGTTTCAAAGGCGCTGATTATCCCTCTCAGCACAGTGAAGTCCATTATTAAGAAATGGAAGATGCATCATACCACCTAGACACTACCCAGATCAGGTCGCCCTCCCAAACTGAGCAGCCGGGCAAGCAGGAAACTGGTTTGGGATGTCACTCTGAAGCCAACAATGACCTTCAGAGATCTGCAAAGTTCTGGGTCTGAGATGGGAGTCAGTGTTCACACATCAACAATAAGCCGGTCCCTACAGAAAGCTGGCCAATATGGACGGGTGGCAAGAAAGAAGCCATTACTCAAAAACCCTCATCTTAAAGCACATACGGAGTTTGCGAAAAAGCATGTAGATGATACTGCAGGCATGTGGAAAAAGGTTTTGTGGTCAGACGAGACAAAAATTGAACTTTTCAGTCTAAATTCGAAGCGTTACGTCTGGCGCAAGCCCAACACTGCACTTCACCCAGTCAACACCATTCCAACTGTCAAGCATGGTGGTGGCAGCATCATGTTATTGGGATGCTTCAGCAGGGACTGGGAAGCTTGTCAGGATAGAGGGGAGAATGAATGGTGCAAAGTACGATCGAATCTTTGAGGAAAACCTGTTTGAGTCAGCCAAGACTGAAACTGGGGAGGAAATTCACATTTCAGCAGGACAATGACCCGAAGCACAAAGCAAAAGCCGCACTGAAGTGGTTGAACAAGAAGAGAATTAATGTTCTTGAGTGGCCCAGTCAAAGGCCTAACTTGAATCCAATCGAAAATTTATGGCGAGACTTGAAGATTGTAGTCTGTCGACGATCCCCAACAAACATATCAGAACTGGAGTAATTTTCCCATGAAGAATGGGCAAAAATGTCACCATCCTACTGTGCAAAGCTAGTAGAGGCCTATCCAAAAAGACTCAGCAGTAATTGCTGCAAAAGGTGCTTCTACCAAGTACTGACTTAAGGGGCTGAATACTTATGCAACCAGTACATTTCATTTTGTACATTTTCTTTGCAAGTTTTGCTGACATTTAACCTCCTCATATACCAGTGTTCAGTTTAACCACTACAGCTTTGAATAAAAAAAGTTTGTTTGAAAAACTGTGCATAAATTATTTGTAATTCAACAAAATGTGACATTATTGGTAGGGGGTGAATACTTCCGCAAACCACTGTATATGTATACAGTATATATATAGGTTTTGCCTGTTTTGAATGCAGAGTGGCCTGATTTGGACACAAACCCCATTTGTTAAAATAAATAGCCATGCGCATCTTGCCTCATGTTTGGAATTTGGTCCTTATTTGATGTGATTCTGAGAAGTGTTTCACTTTCACAATAAAGTTACAACCTCACAAATTAAACCTAGTTTTCCAAAAGTTTTTTTTTTTTTTTTTTGCTGACCATGTGAGTGAGTCTGACACAGGAAAATGTGTGTGAGCATTATAAGCTTCAAAAAGAGCTATTCAAACATGTGTTCCCAATTACAGTTTTTTAAAAAAAAAGCAAAGAACAAGCATTAAAAGACATTCATTACAATTTAAATTCTTGGTTCGCACTCCTTTAGCTTCTTTCAATCACCTGACAATATAACAGTTCCTGACTAACGTTAATATTTTGATTTACTATTTTTTGAATGGAGAATATCCTGGTTTATGCTACAAACAGCTCCGTGCAGTTCACTTCTAGTTCACTTATTGAATAGTTCCCATCCTTCTGAAAGTTATGTGCTTGTTGTGTCACTAGATGCTGCAGGTGGGATTATTGTTGTTGATGTCAGGGCTGGTCTCTGGTTCTGTTACGTCCTGATGGGGAAATGGGTTCAGATCATTCAACGTGTTGCAAGACACGGAATGGATATGAATGCTGCCCAGTTCCAGTGGTAAGTAGTTGAGACCTACCTGTGATGAAATACGAAATGGTTAACAAGCCTTAACATATGCTGTGTAGGGGTTGTTATTGATACCAGTAGGAGAAACGTGTCCTGAAGAACTGGTTATAATGTTACCATGCTTACGATAAAGATACAGTTTACATTTTACCCCAATAGACACTGCATTTCCACTAAATAATATTCCTCATGCAGTTTTACTCCATATAATACTTTTTAGCTTAATTTTAATTTTATTATTTTATTTTTTACGTTACACACCACAGAAACCCATTCATAAGATAATTGGAGCCAATTAGGACCTGGCTTCCAAGGAAAGGAGTAAAACTTTAAAATGGAGTGTTTAAATGTATGGATAACACCATAATAGGAACAAATAGGAATATATTGCACTGAATACTCATTCAGTGCAAAAGGGCAGACTGTGTCTGCCCTTTTGCTATTGCTTTACTATGTGTCAAATTAAAAAATAATTTACCTGTTTTTCCAGAAACAAATTGTCTATCCGAGGCAATCCCACTAAATGCTTTTATTTAACATGTTTTCTTAAATGGTTTTATATTAAGTGCAGGGTGCCAGTACTTTTGTCTGCAACTGTCTACTGTCTTTGGTTCCAGGCTGTCTGTTGCTCTGACCAATACCACTCTGCCCAAACAGCTACACCTGCAATCTTCAGACCAAGATGTGTGATAAAACTGGGTTCAAGGAGAGTGTTCCAATGGTCAAGAAAATACCAGCAGAGGATCTGAGCAAGTGAACAAACAATTCATCTCCTTCTCCAGTGCTGGAGACAATTACTCTTATTGTCCTGGTGGGACTAGCTGCTGCGGGTGTCATACTGGTTTATGGTACTCCTGTCCCTTCCCTCTGGTGTGCATATATTTAGTTATTTATAACACATATTGAACATTTTCAGTGTAAGTTCACAGAACTGAAACACATCTATCACTGTTTGAGAGCCACCCATAATGCTGTTTAACCCATATTCTTTAAAATATCGCCTGCTTTATGTTGTAATTCTACAGCAGTGTAACAAAAACTATACAGTGTATGAGGGGACAATGGCAGTCAACAACTGTAACTGAACAGGTTAGGTTTATTAAACTGAGATGGCACGGATGCTTAACCAGATTTCAGTGCGTGTCTAGACTGGTTATGTTGACTGGACAAGGCCTAAGAACTTCCCTATTGTAACTTTGTGTCTAAAAGTTACTAACATCCAGTGTACTTTATTCTTGAATATTTTCAAATTGAAACTCAAACTGAATGCAAGAGAGACTGTTCGGTTTATGTTTTTGTACATTTTAAGGGCCTAACAACCTAACAATCTACTGTGCAAATGAGTAACTTGATAAACGTTAAATAATAGCGCATATATATATATATATATATATATATATATATATATATATATAGCATATATTGATGATGCTGGCGGCTTTGGCCCTGCTGTGGCATACAGCTAAATCTCTTTTACCGTATACCATGATCACTGTAAAAACCATTAGCATTTCCAAATGTGTTCAATAAGCAACCAATACAGAACCTGTGTGTGTGGTATGCTACTTTATTCATAATATATATTGCTTGGTTTGTTTTGTTGAGAGGAAATGTGTTACCACACATACCATAACATAAGATAGAAACTGTATGATTCAAAGCTAATTTACCACAAGTTAGACGCCAGTGTGACGGGCCTTAGTTAGTTAACATATTAGTATATTTTTGGACAGATCAGTACATTTTCCCTGGGTGAATGTAGTTAGCATGCTACTTACATATGTACTGTGCTATTTATATTCTTGCTGTGGGATAGACCTTATTATCACCATTATATTTGTAGAGTACCTTAAAAGTGCTAAAGAATGTATTTTCACACACACACACACTTCCTTTACTATATATATTTTTTTTTTTTTTTAGCTCAAAGAGCCAGCTGCCCAACGTTTAGATATGTTGTACATATCTTTCTCAAGGGAGCCTGTGTTTGAATCAAAACATTGGAGGTATTTATAGGTTTTTGACGGCATGACAACGACTTGTTATTGTTTACATTCAAATCCATGATTTATTCTTACATGATGTAATGGTGTTCTATATATTGTGACATCATTTTTACTTCTATCATTGAATCTGTATTAATTCTAATTAACACTACTTTATATAAACTTATATTTTTATTATATCATGCAATGCTGGCTCTGAGGATCAGTCTAGAATTGACCTCCCCAGCGCATCAGCATGCACAACTTTTGAATGAATTTTGTTTATTTATTTAAATGTTATATATTTATTGAAGTTAATTAGTTCATTCTTTTCTGTTGAGTCCCGCTGGCATAATCGTGTTCAGTCTATTTATCCATTTACTTTCTTTTATTCTTCTATATTTCGCATTGTCTAATTTGAGCTGTTCTAATACTACAAACTTTACATCATTTATGTCATGTCTCTGACTGGTGCTGTACTATTGGTTCATTCATTTTTTTATTTCTAATTAATGAAAGGTGGTTCTGAATTCTTTTATATAAAGTTGTTCCAGTCTCTCCAACATATTTGATTTCATCACATTTTTCACAGGCTATTCCATAAACAACATTGCTATTTTTACAGTAGGCATTAGTTTTTAGTGGATATGTGGTGTTCTTATGTTTAATTATATTTTTACTTTTGTCCATGTATTTACACACTTTACATCTACTAGTGCACATGTTCGTAGAACCTATTTTGTCAATTATTCTTTTATGTTTACTGTGAACTAAAATATCACCTAAATTAGCTTCTTTTTTGAATGCTACAACTGGGGCCTTAAGAAATACTTTTTTTATTTTTTCTGAATTATGTAGAATCCGCAAGTGTTTCCAAACTATCTTAGAAATATTGGGCAAAAGTTTAGTGTAAGTCAATATTAATGGGACTCTTTTGACCTTTTTATCTCTATTTTTATAATCTAGTAGATCATCTCTTTTTAGTTTATCCACTTTCTTAACTCCATCTCTATAATTCTTTCTTTGTATCCTCTTTTTTTAAGATTTGTTTTTAATACATTTCTTTGTTTTACATAGTAACTTTCTTTTGAGCATATTCTTCGTATTCTTATTCCTAGACCCTTTGGGATTGCCCTTTTAGTGTGTATCGGATGTGCAGAGGACATGTGTAAATACTGGTGCATGTCAGTAGGTTTACAGAAGAGGTCAGTCTCAATTGAACCTTCTTCAAGTTTTACTATGGTATCTAAAAATTATGTTTCTTTCCTTGTCCATCGAAGGTCCACCTTAATATTACTGTGTATTTCATTTGCCATTTCATGAAACTGGAAAAGAGATTCTTCTCCATGTGTCCAAACCCCAAAAATATAATCTACAAACCGAATGTATTCTAAAGGTTCTCTTTCCGATTTTCTAAGTAATTGTTTTTCCCATTTCCCCATGTATGTACTGGCAAAATGCATTCCTAATTTAGATCCTATTGCTGTACCATCGTTTTGTTTGTAATTATTATCAACAAATGTAAAATAACTGTTTTCTAAAACTATGCTGATCATGTTCAGTACCTCTGCTGTAGGTATTGATTTATCTAGTCTGTTATCTAGTGATTTTTGACAAGCTTCTAAAGTTTCTTTACGAGGGACACTTGGGTACAAGGATTTTACATCCATGCAAAATGTATTCTCTGGAAGGTTGTGTTTTATTGATTCAAGTCTTTTTCAAAATTGTGTTGTATCCTTAACATAGCTTGGTAATTTCTCAACGTGCGACCTAAGTTGTTTTTCTGCTATTTCAGCTATTATGTGTGTTGGATCATCAATTGTACTGACTATCATTCGCATAGGGTGATTTTCTTTGTGCATTTTAGGATTTCCATAACATTGGCTTCTGTCTCCAATGCAGAAATAAATAAAATAAATAAATAAATAAATAATGTTGCCCGCAAGTAACATGGTATTTGGTAAGCCCCATTAATGACAAACAACAACAGAAGAGTGGTCCAGTATAAATGCCTCTTGCCTACCACTTTTTGGAACATTTAACAACAAATTAAGGACGAGGAAACTAACAAAACAGGAGACAAGCACTTTGTACATCAACATAAAAACCTACAAGACTGACGCCACACTGGGGTCTGAAGTACTCAGAGCTGATTGGCGTTGCCTTGGAAACAGCTTGATAAACACTTCCAGAGTGTAACGCTGTGGATTTGTTTCGGTTTGCTGTCATTTTGATTTATGCTTTTGATTGAGACCACACGGTGAAGGAAAATGTCTCATATGTCTTCTGTGAACGCGAAAAATCTTCAAAAACTAGCAGATTCAATTGTCAAACATGTAAAGCACTGTAAGTACCTGTTTTCGACATGTATGTGTTGCTAAAATAGTGTAACTAATTTTTATTTACAGTATTCTAAAATATATAGTAAAAGTTCTTACACATGTACAGTATGTATTACTGGTATTCGGAAATTAAATCAGTATTTTTAATCGGTGATTAGTATATCCAATAGTATTAAACCGAAGGTTTGCTGTGTTTTCGTGGTAACGAAGCCTGTGTTAACATCTCGCTGACCTATTTAAAAAAAAAAAAACATACTAGCAAGTATCGAGTAGTGCTTTACACATTTCAAATTGCTGATGCAATACACTGATACAAAAAAGTTATATTGCTTAGAGAAGTGTTTCTCACAATTGTATGAATCTGCGTTAGAGTGACGTAAACGTGTTACTTTATTTTTCCACTTGTGACGAAACTTAAATTGTCATTCATAACAGTGACTGTATTGATTGTAACTGCATTCGTATGATGTGCTGTGGATGATGGTCACGAGGACCTTGCCTTTTATACTATGAGCATGTATATGTAGTTAGTTTGTTTACAAGGTCTCACTGTATTTATATTATGTACTTTATCACTCCACTCATACATGGTTTTAACTTTTTCTCCAGTTAACAATTCTGAAGTTTTGTGTCTGATCAAACTCTTCAATGTGCTGATGGGAGAGCAGAGCGAGCACAGGGTTGGAAATGGACTGGATCGTGGTAAATTCAGGAGCATCCTCCACAACACATTTGGAATGACAGATGACATGATTATGGACAGAGGTAAGATGTGCTATGAAATAAACCTTCACAAATTAGTAACATATTAAACATAAGTAAACCTATGCTGTGGATTCTTGTTAAACATATCAGGTCCACATTAATGGTCTAAACAGTGTACCTGTCTATTTAAGTATAATAAGCAGCAGTGTGGAGTAGTGGTTAGGGCTCTGGACTCTTGACCGGAGGGTCGTGGGTTCAAATCCCGGTGGGGACACTGCTGCTGTACCCTTGAGCAAGGTACTTTACCTAGATTGCTCCAGTAAAAACCCAACTGTATAAATGGGTAATTGTATGTAAAAATAATGTGATATCTTGTAACAATTGTAAGTCGCCCTGGATAAGGGCGTCAGCTAAGGAATAAATAATAATAATAATACTTGCAAGCTGTCTTAATACAATGTATATTACATTGCCTTCTTATTTAGTCTTCCGTGCATTTGACAAGGACAATGATAGCAACGTCAGTGTAAAAGAATGGATAGAAGGACTTTCAGTGTTTCTGCGAGGGACCTTGGATGAAAAAATTAAATGTATGTATGCCTAATATTTGCATGATAGGAGCGAACTATACAACAGATGCAATACATAAAAATGATTCTGGGGTCTCAAGAGGCAAAAGCATCTGGTTTCACAGACTTTGCATCAATGGTGAACTGCTTTACCTTCTCAGGTAGTCCAAGATTCAAGCTAATCTGGGTCCGTAAAACCATCTGTGAATCTTATACTTTTCTAGTCATGTATCACAATATACAAAATTCAACACACATATTACAATGTAACAAAGAGGGGCAAGGCATCGTACACCTATACATTGGTAATTTATTTTTTGCTCAATATGGCTGTTATTTGTCTAAGACCTCCATCATTATTACTACATTAAAAAGTAACACAGTGTAGCATTTACACAGTACCCCGCTTCAATTTTGCACAAAGCATGATACAAGTTCTCAATATGTCATAACTTGAGCAATTCCTTTTAAGTACATGTAGTATTATAGTAGTTTTGTTTCTTAGATCAAAGGGTATTTTACATTTTCTCATTGATTTATTTAGATTGTTTTGAGGTTTATGACTTAAATGGGGATGGATATATTTCACGAGAAGAGATGTTCCACATGCTGAAAAACAGTCTCATAAAACAACCAACAGAAGAAGATCCAGATGAAGGGATTAAGGACTTGGTAGAGATTACTCTTAAAAAGATGGTGAGAAAGTCTTGATCCCCCACTTTCAATTTGCTGTTTATTGCGGTTATGCACCCATTATGTGAAAGGTTGTTCTGGATTCTTATCAAAGATATATATTTCACAGCTAATTTTTTTTTTCAATCAGTTGCACATGTATATATCTTCATTTAAAAACAATAAAATAATACAAAAATCACATTTTATTTATAGGACCACGATCACGACAGCAGACTTTCATACGCTGATTTTGAGAAAGCAGTAAAAGAAGAAAATCTCTTGCTTGAGGCTTTTGGAGCTTGTCTTCCTGATGCAAAGGTATATACAGTCCTTAACCTGGTCTGTCATTTTCATTTAATGTGCAGTAGTGCTTATGGTTTTAAAACCTTCATGAATTTTTACTGCCTTGTCACCATATTCAGTAATTGAAGGTATATTTCTAATACGTTCTTTATTCTGAAGTCGCCAAAGGTAAAGTACTGAAAGGTAGCCTTCACCTCCATGTTGATCCGCCTTTCTAGAACCAAAACATATGCTGTGCCACTCTGTAACATATTATTTCATATGTACTACACCATTATAATGTAGTGGCTTATGTTAACCTCATATAAAACTAGGTTATATTTACAATTACCAAATCTTGTAAGAATTGATTTAATCCCCCCCCCCCCAACAACTTACTTTTTTTTTTTTTTTTTTTAACAGAGTATTCTTGCTTTTGAAAGACAGGCCTTCCAGGATACCACAGAAAATTAAAGACAATAAAGACTGAAAGCAAGAATCTGATGTGCACCTATTTTGTAAAAAATAACTTGAAAATAATGATGACAGTTGTCGTTTGAGATGTACAGGTAGTGGACAAAAAAATGGAAACACCTGGGTAAATGAGGGACACCAAGTATATTGAAAGCAAGGGCTTCCACGCAGGTGTGGCTCATGTGTTAATTAAGACCAGCATGCTTAGGGTCATGTATAAAAATGCTGGACAGGCCTGGTTGCCAAGAATTATGGCTAGCATGGCTGCAAGAGGAGACCTCAGTGACTTTGAAAGAGGCGTGATTGTTGGGGCGCATTTGTCAGGAGCTTCAATGTCCACTACCTACCTGTATTTTAATTCAAACCTTTGTGTTTTTCTGTTAAGCCTAAAAACTATACATTTTATAAATTATTAGAAGAATCTGATATTTTTTTTTTTTTTTTATTCAAAGTAGTTTAAAGTTGGTTTTGTAAATAGGGCACACTGTTCCATGTCCTGCAACAAAACCTAATTTTCTGATTGTAACAAATAATAACATTTTAGTCAAAGCTAGACATATGTAATGGGCATTGTTGTGGGATACACTGCTATTACGGATTCTGTCCCCTGTCGGTTCACACCCAGCCTCCGTCCTGTTACAAAGGTGCAGTGACCCGGATCACATAGATTTCCTGCAGCCGATCGCCATTATGGATTCTGTCCCCGTTCGGTGAGATGAGAGGAGGTTAAAAGCTCTAACACCACGAATGCAGACGAGCCCGGCTCTTTTGCATTGTGTTTTAGGCGCTCGCTTGCGGTGCGCAGGGTCGCTGGTTTGCACCCAGCCTCTGTCCTGTTACACATAGTTCATCCTAAACTGATGCCTCTTTCAGTGGTTGGGCACTGTAATTTAAGGTGTCACGTGAGAGAAAAAAATAATAAAATGTACATGGTTAGATCCTCCTGCGCTGCTTTGGTGGAGGTTTTTCTTCAGTTGTCTGCTTTGTCTCTGGTTTTAATGCAGGGACTGAAGAAACCTTTTATAAAAAAAAAAAAAAAAAAACAGGGTTATTCCAAAAATGAAATTCGACGTAGCACAACATGAATGCTACAGTATTTTTAGCAACACCAACATTTTTTTAAAATTAAATGCTTAAATCTGATTATATTTTTAACCAGGTTACACGTACTGGAATATGAATTTATTATTATTATTATTTTTATTATTATTATTTATTTCTTAGCAGACGCCCTTATCCAGGGCGACTTACAATTGTTACAAGATATCACATTATACATTATTTCACATTATACAGATATCACATTATTTTTACATACAATTACCCATTTATACAGTTGGGTTTTTACTGGAGCAATCTAGGTAAAGTACCTTGCTCAAGGGTACAGCAGCAGTGTCCCCCACAAGGGATTGAACCCACGACCCACCGGTCAGGAGTCCAGAGCCCTAACCACTACTCCACACTGTTGAATATGATTTTGTGATGCAATCAGATTGACGTATAATACTACATTAATTATGTTGCTTCAATCTATAGCAGCAGAGGTACCAAATAAAAAGTATGTTAACTGTGTGCAATTATTTAACACTACAAAAAAAGTTATACTTTTCACAGTTATTTGTTTTGTTTTTTGGTACTTTTTAAAAGCACCTATTAGGATAGATGTTAGACAAATCTGGTTTTTGAGAAATATTAATTTCAACACAAATTTGAACGGTTGAAATTATTCTTTAACCATTCAGAATTTAGTGAAACAAAATTGTTATTTAACTCATACTGATATACTGATATGTTACTGACCTACATTCAGTAAATTGATGGTCAGGTACATAAAATTGACTACTCTGGATTTATATATATACCATAGTTAACCGATTCACAGTTTTCAGTTAAAATGTATAAGTAATCAATACAAAAGATAAAAGGATGACAACAGTAGGAATGTTTTAAGCAAGACAAATACACAACTTACCTTGATTAATCTGTTTCTAATTAAATCGGCTGACACGTTTAGTGAATCATCCCCCATATCCACCTTGGGTTCTTCTGGTAATTTTGGACCTACAAATATTTCTGCGTCGTTTGTGTCAATTCCAATCAGTGAATCTACAGCTACTTGTTCCTTTCTTCTTTTCCTGTCCTGCAAATGCGTAGTCCTTGGGATAAATCTGGCAACAGAAGTGTTACTCTTCGTGAAAGACACTTCCTTTGGCCCATGATATTTCCTTATATCACTGGGGGGGGACCATTCTGTTACACCATGTTTACCAGTATTAGCTGCATGTCCTGTGGAAGTGGTAGTAAAGTCCTTGAATAATGGGTCATGTACAGTAGGCTTTAAGTAATTATTTCCCGACACAGATGTAAACCTCTGTAGATCTTCCTGAGGTGGGGGAGGCAACATTGGGTAACCATAATAGGTGCAAGTATTCCAGTCCTCACTGACATTACTTGTCTCGATTTCTGAGGTCTCTTGCTGCAGATTATTAACAACTTCCTTTGATGTATCAGGTTCCTCGTGTTTCTGCTCTGTTCTATCCAAGTTCTTATCTGTTCAGAAAAAAATAAATCCTATAAAATATATTTTTTAGACAACATAACTGAGTAGTTCAATGTGCATTTATATAACTGTAAGGCAGGCCTTTTTTTCTCAAATGTTATTATTATTATTATTATTATTATTATTATTTATTTCTTAGCAGACACCCTTATCCAGGGCGATTTACAGTCATAAACAAATACATTTCAAGAATCACAGTACAATTAAGAGCAAGATAAATACAATGACTTTGATTCTAGCAAGTACAAGTATGACAAAATATGATTCAATAATGGAGCAGATAACAGTGTCAGTAATAGTTGCATCAGGATATAATTAAATACAAAATACTACAGATTAAATAACACTTGACAGATTACAGTAATCTAAAGTACCAGAATAAATGCAATAAAATAGGGGGCAGATAAGAGCAAGTAAAGCACATTTAAGGAAGAGTGATAAGTGTCCAGTGGAAAAAACTTTTATATTAACTTTTAACTTTCCTATTATGGACCAGTTTTTCATAACACTACAGTAACTTACTGTACTGTATATTGCAAGACTAGCAATGGTTCCCTATCATCAGATATTGGTAAACGTTTGGCATCTGTCACTTTCATATCACCATGGAGCCTGATCTTGTCAGTTCTCAGGAGCTAAGCAAGAATGGCCTTAGTCAGTACTTGAATGGGGTGCCTCCAAACAAAACCAGGTTCTGCAAGTAATGGTGTTGGTGGCTCAGCAAGTGGAACTCTTCCATTTGAGCCAGTGCTTAAGCAATGGCTCAACATGGTGTTAGGGTACAATAGGCCATATTGCCACTAGGTCAAAAATTATGCTATGAATTACAATTTCTGTGATTATACCTTTCTCTCTTTAGTTACATGTATTGTATGGCCCATAAACTATGCTATTTAACTTAAATGAACATACATTATTATTATTAGTTTATTTAGCAGACGCCTTTATCCAAGGCGACTTACAGAGACTCGGGTGTGTGAACTACACATCAGCTGCAGAGTCACTTACAATTACGTCTCACCCGAAAGACGGAGCACAAGGAGGTTAAGTGACTTGCTCAGGGTCACACAATGAGTCAGTGGCTGAGCCGGGATTTGATCCGGGGACCTTCTGGTTACAAGCCCTTTTCTTTAACCACTGAACCACACAGCCTCCTATATTTATTAACATTTAAAACATGTTAATAAATTGAAAAATCCTGCTGTAGGAGGTGCCATCCTTAAGATGACACTATTAAACCAAAGATTCTGTCTACTCCATGAACATAAAAGGTCTTGCGTCACTGCTTTTCACCTGTATTGTATCAACAATGTATTTTAGGGGTAATCCCGAGATAACCAAGCTGCTAGCAGTGCTGTAAAATGTTGGTACAAGTTGATTGCAAATCAACCCCTAAGCGGGTTTTCAAAAGGAATCATTTCAAATAGAATGTTATAACTACTATAGATTTACACTGACGTTTATTTAGGATAAAATACCTCTGTTTGTTGTTCTTGCTATGAACTTTCTTCTGTCTTGTAATTTTTCTCTAGTGTCCTGCACGGTTTCAAATTCGGGAGCATAGCACACGTGAAGCAATCCACCAAAGAAGCTCCTTTCATCCAGTTTCCGTTTGGCAATTCTGCATCAAAATGTAATGTTTCAGCACAATCAGACATGTAGTATAATCTTGCACGTCAATGCATACCTGGTTAATTCAAGACATTGACCATGGTGTGTCAAATACTATGAAATAATTAAACCTACAACTTTGCACATCTGGATCATTTCACTGATACACTTAGTTGCTTTCCCTTTTATGGGAACTAGGTTGAATCGTTAGTTTGGTTTTTTTTTTTACTTTAACTATTATATGAATGTATCATGCTGCACAAAATAGTCTATTACCTTGCACTCTGTAGCTTCTGGAATTTAATGAGGTACACTTCTGTGAACTGTTCTGCAGGATAATCATCTAGTACACGGTATTCTTCAACAGCTCCGTAAATTGCAAAAAGTTGAACCAATTCCGTCATGACTCCCACTGCTGGCACACCCTGAATCAACAGGTAACGGGACTCCAGGTTGATAGTATAAACCTGAATGGTTAAAACACAGTACGTTGAACCCGAGGTGTCAAGATTACAATTACCTACCAAGACAGAATGTCTAGTATGTCCATGACAAGGGACCAGTGAACATTCCTGTCTTTACAGATAATCTTAAAATGCATGTCAAATATTTGAAAACAGCTTCAATTCAAGAACTAAGAAACCAGGTAAATTATACAGCTGAAACTAAGCGCCAATAGTAAGGTACTATTCTCAGAAATCACTTATATTATGTATTGTACATACTAATAAACCTCTGCACAGTTGACAAGTTATTAAGTCATAAAATAACAACACACCCTAACAGCTTTGGGTCTTCTTCCTTCCCTATATTTAGCTCTGGTGAAACAAACATCTTTTTGTTCGTGGTGTTTACGGACTTCTAAGGTTTTCCAACTGGAAGCTGCCATGTTTCCGTGAACCTATTAAGGCAGATTCATCACACACAGAGAGCATAGATCACTCCACCAATCAAAAAAAAACCACGGCAGTGTCCCTTAACCAATCCAAGAACCATTGCAGCATGATTGGTTTGTTGTCCGAATAACCTTTACAAACATTTCCTGTTTGCTTAAGGTAAGGGATCGTCACAAAGTACATATCACAATTTGGTGTTAAAAAAACACACACACCTTGCAAAAATATATTTATACACAGACTTTACAGCATTGTATTGAATTACAATGTTACTATGATAGCTCTCGTTGCAGTGCACAGCAGTAGTTAATTATAGTAATACTGTTTAAAAACGGTTGCATGTTATTATTATTATTATTTTATTTCTTAGCAGACGCCCTTATCCAGGGCGACTTACAATTGTTATATTTTTTAAAGCCATCTACGAGTGGTTCTTACTTAAATGTAATTTTTATTACACGCCAAGTACAGTATTATGCAAGTTACGTGTACTCTGCGTCTAAAAATGTGCTGATCCCTTATTCGTAAACCACTGATTTTCTTATCTTTTGAACGATTAGCGTTTAGTCAAAAATATCAGCAGGGCAGACAGTCAGCAGAGATGTTTGTCAGCCATGGGATTAAACCAGTTTCGTTGGCTTTTACAAACACAAAAAACTGCTTTCTGAATCTCCCGTCTTGCTACACAGCTTCGCCTTCAATAGGTAACGAGTTTGTGATTAACCGTACTTTATTAGACGTAACTAAGGTGGTTTATTGAATAAATCAGAGAAGTAAGTCATGCATTAACAAGAAACAACAACGACACTATTTAATGTAAATAACGTGTACACAGCTACACGAAAGATGTAGTCATAGTACCCGTATAGTCTTAGTAAGCGGTTGACTTTGTTTTTTTGTCAGTGTCTCGTGACGCACTCTACTCGTTCGAGACTATACATTTGATTGTTGTGCTGTATGACGCGGGTGTTACTTCCAGTAGGAAACAAATTCCTAATATACATTGTGTTTTGCTTTTCATAAAGTTTAATTACATGCACAAATATAAGCATAATCCTGAGAGACTGATGCATGCTTTTGTACATCTAGGATTGATTATTGCAATGCTCTTTTCTCTGGTATTTCAAGTTGTGTTTTATCCAGATTGCAGCTTGTACAAAAAGCCGCTGCCAGAGTTTTAACAAGAACAAAGAAGCATGAACACATTGCCACTGTGTCAGCAGCCTTACATTGGCTTCCTGTCTCGTTTAGGGTTGATTTTAAGGTCCTGCTTTTAACTTCAAAGCTTTAAATGGCCTTGCCCCATCTTATTTAAATGATCTTTTAACCCCATATGTTCCTAGAGGCTCACTGATCACAGGATGGTTACTTACTATTCCCAAGATACAGAAAAAGCTATAAAGCTCCTGAACTATGGAATTAACTACAGAGATTTGTAAGGCAACTGTTGCTGCTTTTAACACTAGACTAAAAACACATTTTTACAGTCTAGCTTTATACATCTTCATTTTTTTCTTGCTTGCTCACTGTTTTATTGTTTTTATTTTATTCATCACTTTTATTCTTATTGATACTTTATTATTGCAGTGTTAACTTCTTTATTGCTGCTTTTAATACTAATCAGTGTTTTTTATCTATGTAAAGCTCTTTGGGGCGAGTTATCGTGAAAGGTGCTATATTAATAATAAAGATTTATTGATTGATTTATAGGAAATCCTTTTCAAAACTAATTTGGGATGTGCTAAAAGCATACAATATACACATGTGGGGTTAGGCTCTTAACCAGGATTTCTTAAATCTTTTTCCAAGTGTAAAAGTGGTATGTTTTGCCTGTTTTAATTAAAAATGTTCTTTTAATTACAGAACCAAGCAACTGAGCTTTCCTGGGGTCTGCATCAGTCTGTGTTTCTCAGTTGGACAAGATGTCGACGCATTTCTTTCCTGGAGGAAAATGTTGTGGAGATAAACAGACAACTTGGGGACAAACTTGGAATCAAGGATGGGGAGCAGGTTTGGGAAGCATTGATTTATTCAGCAATCAAATTAGGAACTTCTATTGTGTGAAGTATATAGACTGATACAGATGGAGATAAATAAAGGCTGTATCTCTCTGTTGCAACTTGATTTCTGCAGATCTGACTGATGGGCAGACAGTCAGTTGCTGAATTAATCTGTATCCAGTTGTACACCAATGACTGCCCTTGCTTCTCATGGACATTGTTCTGCCTACTGCTGTTATTTGTCCGCCCTGTGCATTCTACGGAAGCGTCCTAGTGCCGATTAAAAAAAAAAAAAAAAAAAAAAAGAAGGACTTTATTTCCTACATAGGACTTTTTTGCCTCTACGTAGGACTTAATATCTCCTATGTAGGACTATTTTTAATCTACTACGTAGGACCTGATATCCTATGAAGGACTGTTTTTGCTCTACTGCGTAGGACTTTATATCTCCTATGTAAGAGTTTCTTTTTTTTTTCTACATAGGAGTTAAATTGGCACTAGGGTGCTTTTGTAGCATTCTAATAGGGCGTTTTAAAAGTTTTATTTTCTTGGCTCCAAATTCCTGCGACATTATTTAAAGCTCCAGCAGCCATTGGCAGTGATTCTGAAGTTGTATGTTTTACCTTAATTGTGTAAAATGTGATGGATACTTTTTTAGATTCACATTTTTATCTGTTTTAGGCATTTCTTAGGCTCTGTTTCCAAATCCTGTCCATTCAGCAGGTATTTGTTGAACCACTCTCAGCTGACGACTGGGAAATCTTGGTATGTTTTTTTTTTTTTTTTTTTTTAACTGAATAATATTGATTTGTTAAAGATAATATGGCACATTTACCATTGTTGACAATTGTCTGCATATTGACTTTGAAATTGTTGACAATTCGTTTCTAGATTGCACATCTAGGTTTGTATTTGTATGTGTGGATGAATGTGTGTCAAGTCATTAGCTCAATGTCATGCACTGTTTCAGGATCTCTCACACCTGCCGCTCCCTATGGCCGACTGGAGTAACTTACTGAACTTATTGTCTCGCCTAAACTACGCCAGACTGAGAACAGTGTGTCCGATTTCTCCTCTCGAGCTGGAAGAAATCCTAATGTAAGCAAATTCCAAAGCACATATGGGGATAGAATTATAGATATACCAACCACTAAATCAGCACTTGGAACCAAGATGTCCAAAAGTCACGCAAAAAACATATAGAACATACCCGGAACTCGGAAAGTCTCTACATCTGGTAGAATTACTGATTTAAGGAGCTTGATTAGATACATGTTTACAGGGAGCACAGACAGCAACAAAGAGATTCCCTCTGTTCCATCAGTTCCCTCTGTTCTCACAGACTCTGTATTCAGAGTCTGCAGGAGTTCACCGTTCTCTACAGACCAGCAGAAGACAGCGGCTATAACCCAAGCAACCACTGTTCACATTCTGCCATGGAACCACCAGTCACAGGATGGAGACTGTTGCCAGTTTGTAGTGATGTACGGCAAGCTAACAAAACTGTTGTCACCGAACAAGCTCAAAGAAAAGGCAAAACTGAACATGCTGCAGCCGGACAAGAGGAAAAGCAGTGGGAACTCTGCAAATGCTACTGGAAAACAATTCCCATCTGGTCATAGTCAGGAAGGTATTGAATCCACTGTTGTCAGAATCATATGCCATGGGGCTGAGGACCAGGAATACACACAGAAGTTCAGTTACAGGAACGAAAAACGATATTGTGGAAAAGTTTAGGTAAGTTAATTAATACTGACGTTCAGTTATGTTTAAAATACATTTTTAAAAGCATGTTTAAAACAATTTTAAAGAGGAGGTTCATATTCTTTTGCACATCCCTTGTAGAAAAATATGGATACAATATTTTAATTTTACTTTAAGTCTTAAGCTGGCAATAGCAAGACTATTTTATGACTTCTATCCTTATAGTGGCTTTTAAGAGGTATAGCAAAACATATTATAGCAAGGTGAAATTTATTTATAATACTGCAAAAAACATCAGTTATTTTGATCACTGACACAACCACTGTTTTGTCATTTGAGACTTTTTAAAAACCATTTTTATTGCAGCGCAGTAACTGAAATCTAATTCTAGGGTGAGTGTCAAAGTTCTCATGGGGTAGCACAGAATATTATTTATTGTTCTTATTCTGAAAGTATGAACGGTTGTTGTCTCTTCAGATTCCTGAAAGCTTGAGAAGAAGGTTGAACATTGAAGTTTGTGCAGCTGTAAGGTTACGCCCATTGAAATCCACCCCTACAATAGCATCCACTGTCCGACTGCAGCCCTTGCAAATGCTGGTAAGGTCATACATACTGTACAGAAAAAGAAAAAAAAAATATATATATATATATACATGTGTGTGTGTGTATATATATATATATATATATATATATATATATATATATATATATATATATATATATATGGTATGTAGGATTTTATATTTGTAATTTCATCATCAAATAGGAATGCACATTTACAAGTTTGCTTGCCTGAATATTGGCATCATTTTTTAGGAGAACCAGTAGGCTGTATGGTTTGCTAGGTTGTTCATGTGTAGGGTTTTTTATTAGTAAACTCCATTGCAGTTTGTTTGTAGTGTATCATGTCAACAAATGGGTTTGATTGCTGTGGGTACTGTTCCTTTTTTTATTATGTAGCCTCATAAAGTAAATGACCAGGACGTCAAATCTGCTTTCCTTGATGGGCTTCAAGCTCAGAGAAATGATAAGATGTCATGGTTAACAGGAAGAGTGAGCTCCGTGCAGTTACCTGTGAACGAAGGTGGGTAAAATATATTGTAGGATTGGAGAAAATAAATTAAATACAAATATAAAATTAAAAAAAACTAGTGTTTTGACCACACTTTATCTCTTTATTTATTAAGTCTGTGATGTCTATGTACAAATATATATTGTTGTTTATTTTATACAGGTCATAATTACAGTTGGATCCAGAATTTAAAAAAAACAAAACATACTTGATTCATATACTTTTTGCTAATGAACATGTGTACCATGTTTCATACTTTACATACATACATACATGTGTACATACCTATATTGAAACAAGGCTTCTTTTTTTCTTGTGTGTGTTTTCTGTACTGACTGCTACATTTTCTTTTCAGCCCAGGTAGAATTCCTCCTGACTGTGATTACGCATGAGGCTGTGAGCTGCAGATCAGATGAGATTTTTCTGTTGTCTTCCAGTTTGATACAAGAGACAGACATACGGGTACAGAGCATTAAGGTTTTGTGCAGTATCACATTTGATTTGCTTTTGTAGAAAGAGTGCACACTCAGAGACTAGTTAAAAAAAGCCTGCTTGTGTGCATCTGTTGAAAAATAACTTTCTGTCTTTTAATGCAGGTAATGATGCAGCCTATGATTAAAGAAGCAGACACGATAACAGTCAAAGATGATATCGACCAGACTCTTTCTTTTTCAACGCGCGGGGGTTTGGGGTAAGATAAACAAAAACAACATATGTTTGGCTGTAATCTGTGACATTATGCCTTACCCATTATAAGCATTGTTGTGCTTAAAATATTTATTTTTACTTACTAGTTTTATTAACAGTATTACTGGTAGCCCGTTTAATATTCCAAAATGTATTTATCTTTTTCTGTGTTAATTCAGGATGTGAAAATATTTAAACCTCTGCATCCAGGTACCTTTGTGGAAGGTCATATGGTCTGATTGCCACTAGAACACTGCAATGAGTTTGAAGTAGAACACATGAAGTGCTTAGGTACCAGGAAGCTACAGAAACTTTCCTTTTCAGGCAAAATAAAGTTTGCAGTTCTTTAATACTTCAATATTATTATTATTATTTATTTCTTAGCAGACGCCCTTATCCAGGGCGACTTACAATTGTTACAAGATATCACATTATTTTTACATACAATTACCCATTTATACAGTTGGGTTTTTACTGGAGCAATCTAGGTAAAGTACCTTGCTCAAGGGTAAAGCAGCAGTGTCCCCTACCAGGGATTGAACCAACAACCCTCCGGTCAAGAGTCCAGAGCCCTAACCACTACTCCATTTTGCTGCCCCAAAATAAATATTTTAATACTCTGATACTGTTCACTGCAACAGAAATGAAAAGGCTAGTGTCCTAAGAGTTAGATCAGCAGGTCCTCTTCACTTAGAATGTAGCAGTGTGATATCGCAAAACTGTCTCGGCTTTGCAGTCCTGTTTTCTGAGCACCATTGAATCGGCCACACTTCGTTAGTCCATTAGCAAAAGAGCGCTGTGGACTTAAAGACTGAGCTTTAAATACAATCGTGTATTTGTCAGAGCGCAGCTAAACTGCACATGAAGTTATGATCTGACATCCTTTTATTCACGCTCGTTCAAATGTGATGAGTTACAGTTATTGTATTAAATCAATATAGCAGGCTGTATAAAATGTGCTTACAAGTATAAATGCCCCACAAAACACTCACCCTTTTTTAAGCGTACAGGAGATGATCAGTCCAGCAAGAATCTGAAATGATCTGCAGTATCCTTATTATAATATTAATGTAAATATATATTTATACTCCCTATACAGTACTTGTACACTTCCAACTATATTGATTTACTACTTTAAATCAAACCATTATAAAGTCCTGTTCATTTTATATGTGTTAATATAGGCATGAAAGGTATAAAAATGATAACTCAGAGTGTTGAATTTAATGATCCACTGAAGTCCAACAGTAATCGAAAGCACAACTGTTTATCTAGTTTTAAGATGGCACAGATCTTGCTATGTAATCAGGGTGTGGAAAATCATGCAGTACATGTGCACATATTCATAACTGGTGTGCTCTGAAAATACAGTCGGACAGGGATTTTTATTTATTTTTTCTTCATTCTGGCTTTACCCAGGACGCGTCTGTGACCATAGCCTCTTGGGCGGATTGTAAAATGCAAGGTACTGGAGGCTACTGAAATGTTACTGCAGTCATACAGTAAAGTATAGAAATGACTTTAATTTGTAAGCTTTTGCACGTTTGGAATTCACGAGCTTCCGTGTGTGACACCTGCTGGTGAAACATCTGTGACAAACCAGTTTCCCATACGTCACCATTTGTATAGCTGGCTTTGGCTGTCACTGTATGTAACCTCCACCAGGTCTATATTTTGACTTAGGCCTCCCCCTATCAATGTATTCATCACCATGTTCTCGACTGAATCGGTGAAGCCATCAACACCAAGCTGTTTAATGTACTAGTGCATGACTGACTTTATGGCAGATCTGTTCAGCTCATTAGTTCTTCCAAAGTCAGGACTAGGCAGTAGTAACATGGAGTCAAGAAGGTGGATGTGGATCTTTCAAACTGAGATTCAGCTTTGAGGGGTTCAACACCGTTTTCAAAAAATTGTCTGAACATTAGCACACTGATGTACTTTAATGATTGCATGTTGATCAAAATCTTCTGTAAATGTTTTACCCCCTGGTTATTGCCTTTCAGAGGAGTAGAGGAAGTGGGCCTCACAGCTTTCGAACACATTATTCACAGCCTGAGGGGGGCGCCCTCTCTCTCAAGAGCTGCTCTCTGTAGCTCCAGGTCTAAGAAATCTAAGAGGTCTTCTGTTAATGGGACCCAAGGTAAAAACTACAGAGGGTCACATTAGTAAACACCAAACGCTTTCCTATTGTAAAAGTAACTGAGTCTTGAATCAAAAGTAGAAAGGCACCGTGGATCACAAAAGATTTGTAGACTGGTTAAAGTGGATGCTGTGCTGGCAAAATTGGTAGGATTTTCAATCTAGGCTTCGCAGCAAGATTAATCTAAAGATAGAAGGGCTGCATTGGTATTATGAGGACCGATTTGGTTTTTTAATTCCAATATAATCTGCTTATTTAAACTTGCTTCGGAAAGTTGTTGCGTGGCTCAGTAGGGTGGGCGTATGTTGAGTTTGTGCTTAATGTGAATTTAATATACAACATTTGTCGAAATAGCTTCAGTTTAACAAATCATGTACAGTGTATTTGTTTACAAGGAGTTCTAAGTGTCTTGGCTCTGGACCAGCAAAGCATGTCATATATTTAGTTAAGTGCACTTTTTTTTTTTTTAGGTCTAGCAGATGCATGATGCAGATGTCATTTGCTTCACAGGGTAGTGGAAAGTCAGCTCTTGCAAAGGCCTTGTGTAGAGAAGCAGCTGATAAACTGGATGCCTATGTGGAAGTGATTAATTGTAAACAACTGCGAGGTAAGCACATATATTGCACAAGAAGGTTTATGAAGTAAAGTTCTAAATGTATAACCACTATTCTTTTGGCAATATTGGTAGTATATGAATCAATTATACAGTAAACCAGCTCACCCTTAATGACCACTTCTGTCTGTGTGTTTTTTTTTTTTTTTTTAATTTAGATATGACATTCTTTCTTTATTAAAGGCTGTTGGTTGTAACAGTGCGATTTCAGTGTCTCAATACTCAGGTAAGAGGTGTGAAACGGTGCGTAAGAAGCTGGAGGAGGAGTTTGCAGAGGCTGTGTGGAGACAGCCCTCCCTTCTCCTCCTGAATGACCTGGATCACACTGCTGGAGCTGCTTCCTCACCAGAGCAAGAGCAGGGCCCAGAGGCGCTTCTGGGAAAACAGCTTTCACAGAGTACTAGCTACATTAATTTATTGACTATTTTTCCAGCTCTGAAGGATCTAGCCAGCGAAGCTGTTGTCCATGGGAGCCTGATTGCCCTGATTGCTACAAGCCAGAGCGAGTGTTCTTTACACCCTATCTTGTGTCAGTGCAAGGGTCTCACTTCTTCTTTCAGTGCTTTATAACCATCAAGCCTCTCGGTCAGGTAAAGCAAACCCTCCTCAGCACACTGATTCTTCCAGCTCAAGTCATCTTCACAGGAATTCAAAGAAACCCTTTTCCAATGTATGTGGAAAGTAAATATAATTCAATAATGGGCCACTTCATCTAAAGGGAGGCGGATATAAATAACACAGCCACTTGTGTTTCATTGACACCCATGACAGTGCAGTCTTTCCATGGGATTTTGTTCTTAAAATAATGTAAAGCACCAGGGAGAGTACCAATTTGTTGATTTTTACCACAGTGTTAAAAACCACCAACGTTTATATTAATTAAATAGGGCTTAGTGTCTTGCATTTTACAAAGCAAGTAAATGACGACAGTCTTCCAAAATATGTTTTTTGTAGGACAATTATGTGGCTTTATATATATATATATATATATATATAGAAACTTTTCTCTCTGTGCTAAATTCCAGCCTACCTGTCGCTCTCACTGAGACAGACTCTGTCACTCACACAGCTGCACTCAGGCATGCACTGCTATTTATCTCTTCACATTAAACCCCACCCTCCATCCTCCTTCACCAATCCCGGGCATGCCATTCAGACTCAATCTCCCACCAGCATTCTTGGGGTGCAAATGCATGTCCAGGATTGGTGAACCCAGACAAAAAAAATTCTGACAAACAAAAGCTGTTTCCTTAAGTAATATAAAGTCCATACTTCGTACACGTGTGAAATAATGTATTCCAGATCAGGTATTTTTTTTTTTAGGAGAATATTTTCTTGTGTGGAGTTTGAAACATATGCAAATTCCAAAAGATGCCAAAGCTAACAAATTAGGCCCCATTTTCCCCCAGAGCTGTTTTTGGCTACCTGTGACTTTCACCAAGCACTCAAAGGCTTTACACAGTCCTCGCTGAGAAACGCTAACCTGCACACCCCGAAGGACCTGGGCTGGGAGCGCGTCAGGGGCTTGCATGAAGCCAGGCAGCTGCTCATGGATACCATTCAGTTGCCAGCAAAGGTATCTGGTTGTTTTTTAAACTGATTATACACAATTAATCACCAGAATGAGGAGCCTGTGAACATTTTCAGATGATTTTGGACAAATCAAATTATGTGAATCTAAGGTCAGATGGAAATTTAAGTATCCATTTTAGTCAAATTTGTTTTAGGGAAAAAAAAAGTGTACCATTCTAGTCATGAAAACATATTGGAAAGTTGCACACATTGACAAGAGAATGTGGCTTTAGAAGAAAGTGTTCTGTTTTTTTCAGTACCCTGCATTGTTTGCAAATCTGCCCATTCGCCAGCAGTCAGGAGTGCTGTTGTATGGAGCCCCCAGCACAGGGAAGACCTGGTTAGCTGCCGCAGTCGCCAATGAGAGCAGAATGAATTTCATTAGCATTAAGGTACAATCAGACCCTTCTACGAAACTGTCATTGAAATGTGTTCTACATACAACTGCAATACCAGCGTTATTTACAGGTAATTGCCATTTTTATGCATAACCAGATGACAAAGGTTCACGTTTTCTAAACTGAATATCTGAGTTGTGCATTCCCAGGGTCGTGAGCTTCTCAGCAAATACATTGGAGCAAGTGAGCAGGCAGTTTGAGATGTCTTTAACTTGTGTGTTCCTATATGTTGCAGAATATGAAAAGAATATGGGAATAGTTTATCTGCGAAAATGTAACCCTAGAGACCATTCATAAAAGTACAGCTCCATTTCTTAAGAAATCAATGTGTGTGTGTATACAGTATGTGCCACAAGGTGGCACAGTTGATGAGTGCCTTTGTTATTGTTCACACAAACACATTTCTACTTTCTAATTGGTTTGCATACATACCACTGGAGTAAATCCCCGGTGCATTTGGTATTATTCCAAGTTTGATTTTTTAGGCTAAACGGACAAAAGAAACTATAACTGAAACTGGTTTTCCCTTTTCCCACCTCCTCGGGGCACAGGCAGCAAAGCCCTGCATTCTGTTCTTTGATGAGTTTGACTCCATTGCCCCTCGCAGAGGCCATGATAACACTGGGGTCACTGACCGAGTGGTCAACCAAATGCTAACTCAGCTGGATGGAGTTGAAGGATTGCAAGGTGCAATAAGAGTGGCAACATGTAAGAAACGTTTTGCCTTTTAGGTTTAGTGTGATTCATTCGTTCAATTAGTTAAAGGCAGAATGGAAGGGTTTATTTATCTTGTTTCCAATTCTTATATTGTTTCTGGATTTCATCACATCATTGAAATTTTAAGTCTAAGTGAAATTTTAAGTTTAAGTTCAGCAAGTTAATAGCCACACGCATACAGGGAGAACGAACAATGGAGATTCTGAGTAATGGTTTCTGATTTCTACAATTTCAGTACTATATTATGTTTCACATTAATGGTTTGTTTGTTGTTCTTAGGTGTATATGTATTGGCAGCCACCAGTCGCCCTGACTTGATAGGTCAAGCATTATTGAGACCTGGCCAGCTGGATAAGTCTTTATACTCCCCTCCACCTGACCAGGTAAGAGCTAACCTAATGTTGGGGGTATGTAACGATCAAATCAGTTTTTAAACTGAAGAGGCAGGAAATATGTGATGTGGTATCTAAAGGGTTAAGGACTATTGTGTGGAATTCTGAGCACAGTGCATTATTGTGTGGTGTTCTGAGCACAGTACATTCTAGTGAGAACTGCTTGAAATGTGTTTCTCAACTGGGCAGCAGTGTGGAGTAGTGGTTAGGGCTCTGGACTCTTGACCGGAGGGTCGTGGGTTCAATCCCAGGTGGGGACATTGCTGCTGTACCCTTGAGCAAGGTACTTTACCTAAATTGCTCCAGTAAAAACCCAAGTGTATAAATGGGTAATTGTAAAAATAATGTGTAAAAAAATAATGTAATTGTATGTAAAAAATAATGTGATATCTTGTAACAATAGTAAGTCACCCTGGATAAGGGCGTCTGCTAAGAAATAAATAATAATAATAATAACTGATAAATGGTTTATAGATAGGATGCTGTTATGTCTACTTTGAGGCAAAGCTGCTTAATTGAAAACAACCCCTTATAAAGGGAATATTCATCTTTGAGAAAGTTCTATAATCATGCTGACGTGTTAATTTGCCTATTGTTGCTATGCTAATCCTGTATAAATATTGTGCTACCTCGTCACTAATCCAAATTAACATGTATTTATACTAAAGTAATACAAAAATGACTACAAAAGATTTAGAAGTGAGTAGTTTTTTGAGATTTACAATTATACTGTAAATCACTTTCACGAATCAGCCCCCAAATGTAGTCTCTCATCATGTTCTCGTTATACCGTCCTTGGTAGCGGCGTTCAAAGTCCAGTATATCCTGGTGGAAGCGCTCGCCTTGCTCCTCCGAGTACGCTCCCATGTTCTCCTTGAATTTATCAAGATGAGCATCAAGGATATGGACGTTGAGGGACATCCTACAGCCCATTGTGCCGTAGTTCTTCACCAGAGTCTCAACAAGCTCCACATAGTTTTCGGCCTTGTGATTGCCCAGGAAGCCCCGAACCACTGCGACAAAGCTGTTCCAAGCCGCTTTCTCCTTACTAGTGAGCTTCTTGGGGAATTCATTGCACTCCAGGATCTTCTTTATCTGTGGTCCGACGAAGACACCGGCTTTGACCTTTGCCTCAGACAGCTTAGGGAAGAAGTCTTGAAGGTACTTGAAGGCTGCCGACTCCTTATCTAGAGCTCTGACAAATTGTTTCATAAGGCCCAATTTGATGTGCAGTGGTGGCATCAGCACCTTCCGGGGGTCCACCAGTGGCTCCCACTTGACGTTGTTCCTTCCCACAGAGAACTCGGTCCGCTGTGGCCAGTCCCGCCTGTGGTAGTGCGCCTTGGTGTCCCTGCTGTCCCTGCTGTCCCAAAGGCAAAGATAGCAGGGAAACTTGGTAAAACCGCCTTGGAGACCCATCAGGAATGCCACCATTTTGAAGTCTCCTATGACCTTGATGCCATCTCAGAAAAATGCAGATATGTATCCACTTAGGCAGCTGGAACTAAACTGAACTGGTGGGCTTAAGGCCCCTGTATTTATACTACTATTTATATTACTGGAAAGTTCTAGAAAGTTCTAGAAGTTACTCCAAGTTTACTCAGCACTGAATCTATCTGGAATGTTCTGGAAAATAGGTAAATTTCAAAATATCACTGTCCTGGTCACAAAAGCAAAGTTTGTGGGGAATAGCCATTTTCTATACTTTTGAGGCATAAGCAATTACGAAATAACACTTACTACCCAGGAACCAAAAAAAAAAAAAATTTGTTACACAGTGTAATCCGACAGTATGCATGGAGTTGACCTACCGAGCTTTGTCTTTGTCCACAGGGAGCTCGGAAAGAAATCCTGGATGCCCTCAGTCTCTCTGTGCCCTTGGCTGAGGATGTGGAATTTGACCGCATTGCTGCTAATAGAGTTCTTCACTGACCTGAAGGCTCTTCTCTACAATGCTCAACTGGAAGCAATCCACACCAACCTGGCTGCATGCTTGCTTGTAGGTTGGAATAAAGATATAGTGGAATGTAATGCATAACAAACATGGGCCAGTTATGGCTACTGCATGTAGAAGTCTTTTTTTATTTAATGTAAAGAGAAAAGTAGAACAGACATGCGATTGGAAACACCACAGTAAGTTTGGTATCTTATCAAACTGTTGTATTTCCTGGCAGGATGTGGGTTCTGGTTCAGACAGTGACGTTGGCCTCTCCTTCATGATCTTCCCGAATCACAGCAGCAGCTATGACGACTCGAGTGGAGAGGTAGAAGGTGGGCTGGAGCTCTCTATGGTCTGCCTAAACTCTTGAGAGCTGCTTCCTGGGAATCCTCGGCAGAACGCTTGGCGCCTGTACTTCGGCAGCTCCTATGAGTCTGATCTGGGGCACCAGACCCCTTCGGAACTGGTGAGTGTTTTCTGTTTAGCTTATCAACTAAACTTTGACATGCACAGGTAGAAACTACTTTGACACATCATTTAGACTCTAACACTTTTAAAATAGTAAATCATTTTTATACTCCATCTTTTTAAAAAAAACAAATTCTCACATGTTTTATTGACAGTTAGTTAATTGAATTGAAACAGGGGGTTAATATCCTGTGAAAATCATTTTGATTTTGATGTGCTTGTGCTTGTGCTTGTGCTTGTGCTTGTACTGAATCAAGCAAACTGGCTAAGGTTTCTAGCTCTGCACCACCGCACCCAAGTAACCACATTGTTTTTAATGTGTTTTTCTGTGAATTTGCAGTGTTTATCTGGGCCAGATTCAATGACTCATGAGATTACTGGTGCATCAATAAGGGATGTGGTGTCCTGTCACATGCCAGTGCTCATGCCATCACTACAAGAGGGTTATCAAGAACTTAATCAGGAGCAGGCCGAGCAGCTGCGAGCTGAGATCAACAACATCAGGTCCAACTACAGAAACAGGCATATGGTAACACAGCCTCTTATAGCTTGTGAATTCTTCATTACTCAGTGATTTTCATTATTTACAAGCTTGTATGCCTTGTTATACAGTATTGACAGTCTCCTGTAGCAAACCTATGAATCATTTAGGAAACACACATATACCCTATGTAATTTATATTGGCATAAGGATTTATATTTTCACTGTTAGAGTCCTGCACCAAAATATGACACTGGCCTTAAAATAAAAGAGCATATTTTTGGTAAGATGGCTCTTTCTGTAGGCCTGATATGCAACATTGTGTTTTTTTCCCAACCTGTACTACTCCTAACCTGCTTGATGTGTACTGCAGGTACTGTACCTTTTCATAGTGGAATAGCTACTGATGTGCCTTTTGTATCTGTTACCTGTATCTCCTACAGCTAACGTACATATACCAACCTTTTAAATAATTAAAAAAATATAGAATTCTCATTACATCATCATTGAATTATAACCGAAATTACAGAATGTTTTGCATTAATAATGTACTATGTTGCTGCAGTATATATCATTTTCAGAATTCAAACTTCAACTTTATACAAGCACTATTGTGTGTGTGTGGATTATTTTGTATACAGTACATTAGAGTTGGTAATATGATTGGTTTCCAGGAGGTACAGCTCCACTTGCAGTCAGGACCCTGCAAACCTGCTGTCTTAACCTGCCAGTCTCATCTGCTGACAGCATTGTCAAATACCAGACCATCGATACCTCAGCAAGACTGGGCAAAATACACAGACCTGTAAGTATCACCTGTAATCCATCACAATACCGCACAAAGGTACACCACAAGTATGAAGGCAAATAAATAAATGAACTGTAGTGGGGAATTATTTCCAGTTGCACCCCATTCACACCCCTCGTTTCCTAAATATCTTGTTATGCTCAGATATATAGCAGCTTGTTTCACAAGGGCAGGGGTATCCAAAAAGGATATCTCTTTTCTAGGATTAAAGAAGGTATAGAGGTATGGTATGTAGCCCCTGCTTTGCCAGTCAGAAATACATTTTAGGTGTAAAATGAAGAGAGGACTTACCATCCAGTCACTCCACATTCATAGCAAATTGGTAATGAGAAGTAAGGACACTTTTTAGTTGTTGTATCAGAATCTGGTAATATTTGGAGACACCTGTTTATGTGTAAGTACATACAGAAGTCATAGATCCATGTACTGTACATATGTTTCTGACATACGGGCAGCAGTGTGGAGTTGTGGTTAGGGCTCTGGACCCTTGACCGGAGGGTTGTTGGTTCAATCCCAGGTGGGGGACGCTGCTGCTGTACCCTTGAGCAAGGTACTTTACCTAGATTGCTCCAGTAAAAACCCAACTGTACAAATGGGTAACTGTATGTAAAAATAATGTGATATCTTGTAACAATTGTAAGTCGCCCTGGATAAGGGCATCTAAGGTGTTCCTGTACAGTTCATCTCACAAGATACAGGCAGCGCATGAGGGGAATAAACAGAATATGCAAAGCAAATGCGACTGATGCTGCTGTTGTGTTTTTTTTAAATAACTTGAAACTGGGTAAGTGGAGGGTTGTGCTACAGAAATGACAATTCAATGGAAACATTTTCCTGGGTCGTCTGTCCCTTGACCATTTTCATCTATGTATTGCTGTGCCCAGTAACACTGAACCTGTACCCCGAAGAAAGAACCTTCTCTATGGATGTCTCACGTGGATGTGTTCAAATCAAAGACCCTGCCAACATCCTGTACAGTGTAACTTAATGAGCAGCAAGCTTAATCCTGTGCAGAGCTTTTACCGATTGATAAGTTATGGTGCTGCTGGGTCTCAAAACGTTGTATCAAGCAAGGTACAGTACAACTTGTAAATTAGTCAACACCAGTAGTCTTTTAGCAGCTATGCAATGCTTGGCTATACTGTGGTTAAGGCATGTGATGCATACTTCCTAATATACGTGTCTAGTATTCTGATGAGACGTCACTGTGTGGCTAAATTAACTGTTGAAATCCAATTTCAACACTACACAGTGTTGAAATAGTAAAAAATAATAATAAACATGTTATATTGATACAATACAAAAAATACAATAATTTAAAATGATACTAGAGTATTCAGTTAAAGGTATATATCTGAAATATTAATATACCATACAATTCAAGATTTAAGATTACACATAATTTAACTCTATGCTATGATATGATTCTGAGATGTGAATAATTTTGGAAATATGTATATAAAAAATGAAATTGTTTAGAAAACAAAAACATGATATGGTCTTTATTTCAGCAAAATGTACATAATCTAAATATATTTGATTTGAGCTTTTAATGCCATATTTACAAAAAAAGATTGATAGGGAAGCATTGTCGTTGGTGTAAATGCACAAAATTGTAAAGCTTGTTAATTTAATAAATTTTTGCATACTAAAAAATGTTGAAATCAACTACTGCCACATGCCCCCTGTACCCCTGGCCAACTAACCTTGTCCGTTTCTGTGCTTCTGATCTTGCTCCCTCCATTATGTACACTCTCAACCTGTCCCTGGACTCTGACTCAGTTCCTGCTTCCTTTAAGCTTATCCGAGTTACGCCGGTACTCAAAAAAACCTCCCTTGACCAAGCTGACATCTAATTTCTTGACTGCTTTCAGAAATATGCTGGGTTCTCTGGAACCTGTCTCTCCTGGATGTCCTCTTACCTATCCGGATGCATGCAGTCTGTTGTCTTTGCTAGATGCAGTGGTGTCGCAAACCCAGTCACTTGTGGTGTCCCCCAAGGATCTGTTCTTGGGCCCCTTCTCTTCAATATCTACATGCTTCCCTTGGGTCACCTCATCCGCCAACACAGCCTCATGTTTCACTCCTATGCTGATGACACCCAGCTCTACTTAAAACTCGACCTTGGAAGCCCCTGTGCCATGGTCCGGCTCTCGGCTTGCATACAAGACATCAAGGGCTGGATGTCTGCCAATTTTCTTCAGGTGAACACTAGCAAATCTGAACTCCTTGTAGTAGGATCTAAAACTCAACTTAAGAATCTCAACTGTCTGCTGCCCCCCCCCCCCCCCCCCCGTATGAAGCCTTGGAGTACTTGTGGACCGCAACCTCTCCTTTGATGCCCACATCTCCGCTGTGGTCAAATCTTCATTCTACCATCTTCAAAACACCTCCAAAGTCCTACCTTTCCCTCCCGGATGCAGAGATGCTTTGTCATGCATTTGTCTCTTCTCGACTCGACTACTGCAACTCTTTTTATGGTGGTCTCCAGGCATCTACCATAAACCGACTGCAGCTAGTTCAGAATGCCGCTGCCAGGATCCTTACCAGATGAAAAACAAGGTGAACACATAACCTGTCCCCCCCGTCTTGCCCAGCTGCACTGGCTACCTGTACAGTTCAGGATTACTTTCAAAACTCTCCTGCTCACTTACAATGCCCTTCATCACACAGGTCTGGAGTACCTCCTCAACCTGCTGACCCGCTATGTCCTTGCCTGCAAGCTGAGGTCCTCTGACTCTGGCTGGCTTGTTATCCCCAAGCAAAAGTGCACCACACTTGGAGAACGCTCATTTAGCTTCATGGTCCCGACTCTCTGGAACTCTCTCCCAGCTTTGGTGCGTGATGCTCCCACCATCGCTCGCTTTAAATCAACTCTCAAGACCCACTTGTTCTCTCTTGTTTTCCATGCTCTTTAAGCATGATATCTGCTTAGCTGCTGTGTTGTTGATGCTATTTCATGTATCATGCTAATATATCATGTATTATGCATTTTTCACTTTTTTTTTTTTTTTTTTTTTTTACTGTATATCATGTATTATGCACTTCTCTGTAATTAATATTTAGCTTGTAATGCGCTTTGTGATGGTGGTCCACTATGAAAGGTACTATATAAAATAAAGATTGATTGCTTGATTCAAATCTTTGTGGGTACTGCTTTTAAACACGTGGCGCTGTTCGAAAATCAAAAGCTCATAGAATGTTGGGGTTGATATAAATCAACCAGATATGAACAGCTCATCATATGGCAAAAGGAGTTGAAATCAAACGACGCATTTTGAACAGTATAGCAGAAATCTGGTTGGTGGGGGTCGCTCTCATGAGATTGCCGAATATATAACATTACTATTACTGCCTGTCCCGACAACGTGACGTGACTCCGGATTGATTTCAGCAACACAGGTGTCTGCCAGAAAACAGATAGCACGTCAGCAACTGCGTTGTTATGAGGCTGTCCTTGTAACCCTATACAGACCAGCATTATGACCGCTAACACTCTCAATGTCAGGCCTTTATTTAGCATACTTCTTGCCAACATTAGGAAACTGATTAACACCACACGACCAGCATGACAGTAAACAGACACAATGAAGCGTTCATACCTTTGTATACCGGTAAATTAGTGATCAGCAGATGTGTCAGCCACACAAAGAGCACAGCGTGTGGTTTTCACTAACTACTGTCCACACATTTGTTAGGAAATAGGGACTGTCCAGACCATATAGGGACTATTGGCATGTATGTATTTAGGACCAGGTTAAAGACGTCTTTACTCGGTTCCATTGAAAGGATGCGAGTGCATAACAATATGTTCCTGATGCAAATTAAGTTGTACCACGATGCCTTCCGGGGATAGTTCAATTGAATCCAGATGTGGGAAGTGGTTCTATTTAATTTTGGTCACGTATTCGGTTATGATAACATCCATGGTCTGCAATAAGAAAACCCGTATGGGCATGCGCAGTGCGGTGCGAAAATAGTCTGGGCATGCGCAGTGCGGTGCGAAAATAGTCTGGGCATGCGCATGGTTGCGGAAATATTCTGGGACCAAAAAAAGGGACCAAAAAATTGTGACACTGGTGTCTGTGTAGTGTTTTATTTGGGAGGATATTTCTTAAGAAGTCATTTTGGAGCTTGTGTTATGGCGAGTACAAGTAGACTGCTGTCGTCTAGAGGGGCCCGTATTGCTGGATATGAAAGTATCCTGGGTAAAGGGTTAGACATGTACGTGAGAGATCCCTACGAGCAAGACACAAATCCGCAGGTAACTAATTATATTAGATAAAATGAATATTGGTATGCTAACCATTTTGTATTCTAGAAGTGTTCGTGTTTCACAATAATTCATTTTCAAATTGCGGTTTCATAACCGTAAATCAGATTGTCAATCTGCCCACAGCAGGGCTCTGTGTTTTTTTTGAGATACCGGTTTCTACTCTGGCTAAATAACTAGACATTTGAAATATATATTTCGAAATTAATATACAGTATACGTGTATTTGAAAAATGGTAATTAATTTGTTAATTTTTAAACATACTGGTCACCCTCACTTGTACTTCTACGTTCCTGTATGGATGGCGAAAGGGTATTTTCATCGGGCACGCAGTATGTGCATGTTTATTCCCTTAATTTAAAAACATAAATTGAGAGTGGGTAAGATACCTTGTACACTACACTACATTACGCATTTAGGGGTATGTTTATAAAATGTAATCTAAAATGTGTTTTACAACGACGTGCTTGTGTTTATCCACATGTACGATGCACAAAAAGACATTCATGAATTACGTGTTCTTTTTCAGGGAATCTTAAATTTGGGAACCAGTGAAAACAAGCTATGCTATGATATTATACACGAAAGAGTAAGTAATTGCGTATTTTCACTCTTATGTCATCGTGAATGTTGGTGTGTACCAAAACAAAATGCATTTCTCAGTGGAGTTACAGTGGGGATGTTCTAAAATAGCTCTATTCGTTATTTAGTATGTGTTTCTAACCTGCAGAGAATTGGTTAAATAATAAATGGATTTTATTTTTAGCAACTTACTTGCAGCCTACTTAACTGACGACAAAAAACGGAGACTCCTTAATGGCTAGCTCCTGGTGCAGTGTGTGAATATAAACAGGGTTGCCTTGTCCACTGTAGCACATCTGTTTATTCTCGCAAATTTCTTTCCAGTGATGTATAAAGAGCTACTTTGAAATATCAAATACAAAATATTCCCTGCAGTTATTATTTTTTTCAGATCAGTCTCCAGTTATTATTATTATTATTATTTTTTTTATATATATAGCTGACAAGACCTGGTGTGAACTCTCTGGCTCCGCACCTGTTGCAGTACACTAATGTACAGGGCCTGGAAAGGTAAGAATACGACAAATAGATGCACAGTTTTGTTTTTACTGAAAACCTTTCTACCCTCTCTAAATTGGCATTTTGGTGAACTTTACTAAAGTCAGGATGAAATCAATAGGTCATACTGCAGCATTTTCTTATTTTTTATATTAAAAGTTTAAATAGGTTAAGTTCAATAGGAACTACAGCAATTAGCAGATCTTGTGTATTCTGTGTGTTCTACCAAACTACTGTAACCAGTATACAGATATCAAGTACTTCCAGAAAAGACTTACAAGTTACATTTTGGTGAAACTGACAGATTATGGCTATGACTACACTAGAAGTTGGCAGGGTTAATTCTGCTTGGAAGACTTTGTACTTGCATCAATGACTTCAATTGTCATTTTGACACAGATGCATTAGCTAATGTCAACTGTATGTAATATAGACTTGAAAATAGATATTTTCTACATTCATTATTGTTTAGTTAGTCCAATAAAATGTACCTCATCTCCTTCTTTTTGTCTATCATATCTGGACTGATACGGCTACCATTTCATCTATCAACGACAGTTTCAGAGAAGAAATTGCCAAATTTCTCACAGAATATGCCAGAGCTCAAAATCCTTTGGACCCGGAGCATGTAAGAACAAGCTGTAGTTGATTGTCAATGCTCTTGTAGAGAACATGCTGTGAAATATTGTAAACACAGAAACATAATTTAGTAACATTAACCTCCACTAAATTTAGCAATTTAACCTAGTTTGGTGTGACTGGCCAGACACCTGTCAACTTTTAAATGGTATCTCCAATTTGTTGTGTACAGTAGATTTCTTAGCGGTATAGAGATGAGTTTCTGACCTTGCATCTCCTCGATATAATACTACATTACTATCTAAATGTGTCACTGGACTTGGACAACTTGGGTTTATGTTGTACTGTGGGTCAGTTTTTACTACATAAATATTTAAAAAAAAAAAAAGGATTAGCAAAGTGGTTTGGGTGGTCTTAATACCCCTAAATTCCATCAGGAACTTTTCTACACATACAGTACTGCCCTTGTTCAATAAGCTAAAATTGTAAATTAAGTTTGTTAATTACTTGTCACAATAAACTCATTTTCTGAAGGGAGATGGTATCTTACATATCCTACACTTATATGGTGCCAATTATTATTTTTGTATTATTGTGTCTTCTGGAAAAATGTTAGTATTTATTTAGTTCACAGCTATGGTCTAATTATATGTTCAAGACATTAGCATTATATTTTTTGTGTTGCTTTCACAAGGTCAGTATAGGGCTACAGTGAATCAACAATGTTTTATATTTATATTGAATAATGTTTGCATTTATTTCTGTGTTTGGTTTAGATTGTGGTCATGAATGGATGCAGCTCTGTCCTTGCTTCACTCACTGCAGTTTTGTGTGACTCAGAAGGTGTGTAAAACCTGTAAACTAATTAGCAAGGTTATCAGTGGTCCAACTTTTATTGTGTTGAAAACCATTCGGACCAGGGGTGCCAGAGATGGGGGGCCAGAGGGGCCATGGAACCCCCCTCCCTTTTTAAAATTGTGGAGGGGGGGGGCATGCCTCCACACTGTTTGACAAAAAAAACATGTGCACAGCGGAAAAAAGGCATTTGTATACAGGGCCCTGCCCCACACAAACATGGGTAAACATTTCTTATTAGGCATCGTTGTTGTGTAAACTAATTCAGTGTGGTTCATTAGCAGAGCAGAGAGCCCGTTAACACTAGCACTGCCATAGCCGTTTTTGAACGGCTTTTGCAATTCAAATTTAAATATCCCTGTGTATGTGAATATCTTGTGCATGTCTGTTCTTAAGTGTTACTAAATATTTGAATTAAATACCCATACGGTGTTTCAGCTGCAGAATCGTAAAAATGAGCAAGTTATAAGCACTTGCTTCTTCAACCGCCAGACCCGCAGTTTGAGGCATATTAAAATCAATACAATATAGCCGACAATTTAGTCTGTGCTTTGTAATAAAATCAACGTCTTTGTGAAATAACGTATTATAATCCTGTTGAGTGCTTGAAACACTGATGAAAGTCATTCTACACATTAAATACATTATATATTATTATTATTATTTACACTAAATTTCTCAGGCAGAACGACTGTGCCACTTTGAGCGTGACAGTGCAAATTTTAGAAAAAAAAATTGTGCGTTCTAAGTTCTGCACAGATCAGTGACCATCGGGACTGATGCTAAACGAAAGCCAGAGACTGTTGCATTTTACAGCTCAACGAAGTACAGTGTGGATATACTGGATCAAAGGGCATGGCTGTACTCTGTCAAAGGTGGTACTGTGGCCTGTGTCTGTTTTTTATAATGTTTTGGACCTGGCAGCCATCAACGCTGTGGTTTTGTACAAGGAGTGCACCGGCAACACAATCACTCGGAGGGGCATCATTTTGCAGCTAGCCCTGGAGCTACGGCAGAAACATTTTGATAAGACTGAGACACGAAAGCAGGCAGGCAAATGCCCCTCAACCTTCAGCCAGCACTGCACCCACTGGCACACAGAATAAAAGACAATGCCAGGTTGCTAAACGCAATAAAAACAGAACTTTTGATGTCTGCGCCCATTGTGAAAAGGCAAGTCTGTGGCAAATGCACTGGTACAGTTCAAAAGTGTGTTTTCTGTGTAGATTGTACTTAGAAAGCTGTTATAGAACTCTGAACACAGACAGACGGCCTTTGAACTCTGTTTCACTCAAAGCGCTTTCACATTGCAGAAGTTATTGTTATTTTTGTTTTATGCTATTTTTATAACTAGTTATTTATGTTTTATAATTTATATATGCATACAGCTTTCTACACAAGTTTATTGCATAGTTTATTTTATTACAGTTTTTCATGTTTATGTACATGTGCTCTTTTTGAAAGAAATAAGAAAAAAGTTTAATTTTCAATGTAAATAGTGTTTCTGCTCTGAATGTTATGTATGATGTTCATAAATAAAAATATTAAGTTGTATCTGATTGATTGTTTTTCATATCGAAGCCGTTTTAAAATGGAGCCGCACATTTTGCGGATGCGGCGGTTGTATGTAGTCTGAAATCTCAGCGGTTCTAGTGTTAACAAACAACCCATACTTTACGTTTTGGGATACTGGACGTCTGTACACATTGCTTGTATTTCTGGAATATACTTGTGTGTGCATTATAAGTAGGGCTGTATTTTTTTCCCGGAAAAAAAAAAGCTTTTTTTTAGGTATTTCAAGATATTTTACGATTAAACAATGTTTATGAAAGCAGAAAAAAATTTGCTTTGTCACATTCAAAATGATTATACAACAAATGTGACCAAATATTTAAATGCTTACCTGAAAAACAGTACATTATAAAATATTTAGTGTTTTATGTCCACCTTGTAAATAAAATAATACAAAAAAAAATGTTGTATGCTCACAGAGGCATACTTTTTCTTTAAAAATACAAACGAGTATAATCAAGTTAATTTTATATTAAGATACAACAAATCATATACATACCAATCATGGTCAGTCCCATAGGCAAACACCACACACTAAAGTATTATTATTTAACCATTGGATATGCTACTTGCACCAAGTGAAGTCACATTTCAGGATACAGGCATCTCAATTTCTAGCGAATGAACGGTTTATTTGAAATCCTGTTGTTTACATCTTTTCCTTTGCTGCATTGAACGGTTTTAAAATAGTTTTAATGTACTTGTTTGTTTAATTTCTGCAAGAAATGGATGAGTTGTAGTTCGGGCACAACTACAAAATCATTTAAATATGAACGACGAGAATGAAGCTGTAGTGATCACTGCTGTGTCCTGTTATGCTCAGCTTCCAGTAAATTTTCATTCATTTCCTGTGCACGAAGAGCAGAGAAAAGGCTGTATTGAAAGAAATGTCGCAAAAACACTCAGACGACCAAAAAAAAAAAAAAAAAGTTGAATGCAACTGTGCAAGCGACTCGTATCATGGAGGCATAACCAATCTCTGGGGTCACTTGACAAGTGTAAATTCATATTATTATTATTGGAGCACCCTGACCGTGGATCGTAAGTGATTATATAGTCGACTACGCCACCCTTACTAGATGTTCTAATTATATAAGGGAAATTGAGTACTTCAACAAGTAATTCTTAACCCCCCCCCCCCCCCCCCCCGCAATTAAATGAAAGACATAGGCATATATGCAGTTCAAAGATGCCAAGGCTGTTTATTAAAATAAAGAAAATAAATGAATAAAAACAGCTCAACAGATATCATGCAATTCAAACAAAAACAAGTACAGTAATATCAATTAGATAGATGTACTAAGGCAACTTGAGACAATAATTAAGACAATAGTTAAACACAAGCAGTGCTATCCGCTCATAAAGAGAGACAACTAGGTGGGTGTAACATGCGAAATATCCAATATCAAATAATTAATCGTTCCTTTACGACACCGACAGCTCAGCTTTAATTATAAAGTGCAGAAGGCCAATTGCTTGCAGTTATTAATACTCTTAAAGATCCAAACCTAGTAGGAGAAAGCAACTTCAATGTGCAAAACAAAAAAAAATGCAATAATTGTACATAGATCAATTATTTCATTATGTATAGCGGCAAAGTCTGATGTGCAAAATAGCAAGGTGCAATATTTATACACTAATCAATAGTCTCATTTAAATATGTATAGCAGCAAAGTCAAGGTGCCATAAGTGCATAATAGTATTAGCTGCCTAATAGGTGGACTAGATATTTAAATGCACATTTATCATAATGCAACAAAACCCCAAAGCCCAATCAGTGCTTAATGATATTAACCAGTTAATGCAGACACTTAACAGTCGGTGTAGTAAAGTAACATAAAGAAAATCGTTAGCGTCAGTACAAAAACTAAACTAGTTATCTAACAGTCACATGGGGTCAATGTGCAGTGAGCAGCAGCTTCGAGTATGTGTGCGTGTGTGTGTGTGTGTATATATATATATATATATAATATATATATATATATATATATACACACACACGTACACATACACATACTATATCAAAAACAAAACACAATCAATAAAATAAGCAAAGGTAACACAACAATATAAATTCAAAAACACAGTATAAGTGACAACAAAAATAAAAGTAGATCTCTTTAAAGTGAAAACGCAATAAGTGAAAACGGAGTCTAGTGAAAACGGAGCCTAGTGAAAACAGCGATTGATGGTCTCTAAAAATAGAAACAAAACACAATTAACATCAGCTCTGCTATCAAGTTAAGTACCGATATATTTCCCTACTTCAGATGCTGTGCTTATACATTTATTGATGCAGAATAAAACTACATAGCTGCCTTTTTTATTGCACACGTCCTTAAAGTGTCATAAAAATACATTTTAGTATTTTAAGCCCATCAATCCTTGCATACTTAACTGTATTGCCATTATAAAATACAATTAAAAACATATACAACCCGCAATACTTCCCCAGGAATCAAACCATACTTAAAATGCTTTACAATAACATACCAAAAAGTAGAAAAACAATATTTACCTCGGGCAAACACAGCAGGGACACAGAATCAGTACGCCACCCAGCCTTGCCCTACAAATTACCAACATAATAAACAACAAATCCAAAAAATAGAAACAAACACAAAAATACAGAGAAAAGTAGACAATGCAATCAGGCTTAACAAAGTCAGCAGAACGAAAAGTTCTATCTACGGAGCAACCCCAGCAGTGTCTCGAATCAGGTAGTGTTTGAATATAGTTCAACAGAACGGTAGGTTTATATAACTTGCCCCCATTGCCAATAAAATAATTAGTCAATGATAACAAGAACAGGATAACAGGAGGTTCCTCAATAGAAGGAAAAACGGCTGCAGCCTGGCGCACAAAAAATAAATGTGGCTTACCGACTCGGACAGTCCGCAGAAAGGGCACGCGGCGTCCGAGTCGGTAAAGTGACGTAGGATCTCTCCTGACGCCACCGCTCCGTGCCCGACCCTCCATCCCAAGTCCCCGGCTCCCCTGTCCTGAGAACTCCCTCGAGATACCTGACAGAGTCTGGGTGCAACGCTGCTTTGCACTCCCGGATCGCGCGGCCGGCCGTCCTGACGGTCAGCCACTCCGAGTGTCGGCGATCCAGGAGATCCCAGACTCTGGTCACCTTGGCCGAGATCAGCGCGCGCCGCACCGAGGGGAACTCCAACGCCTGCGCACCTAGGTGGGGGTTGTGCAGCAGGGGCTCCAGAAGGAGTCCTTCGCCCTCGGTCGGAACGGCGTCGCGGCCGACAGAAAACATGCTTCGGGTCCTGAGCAGGTCCTGGTAAAAGACCGGCAGCTCGGGGAGACGGATTCCCCGGAGGTCGATCCAGAAGAGCTGCCGGTCGTAGCCCAGGTCGTGCAGCTGGCGCAAAAGGAGGGACGCGAGCGTGCACCCCTGCGGGGCCGGGTCTATGTACAGGAATCTGCAGGGTCTGGAGGCGGAAGGTGTGCACCTGGCTCCTGATGCACACCAACCCTTGTCCTCCCTCGGCCAGAGGGAGGCACAGAACCACAGCAGAGACCCAGGGCTTTCCGGCCCAGAAGAAGTCTGTCAGCTTCGTCTGGACCCTAGCCACAAACTCAGGGGGCGGGCTCAGGACGGTGAGTCGATGCCAAAGCATCGACGCCACCAGCTGGTTGATCACCAGAGCCCTGCCCCTGAAGGAAAGCAGTTTCAGCAGACCCGACCACGACCTCAGCCTAGCAGCCACCTTGTCCTCCAACTCCACCCAGTTGGCTGCGACCGAGGTCTCCGCGGGGCTCAGGTGGACTCCCAGGTATTTGAAACTGTCCGCGCTCCACTGAAACTGCTGGACCGCGACAGGGAGGGAGTCCACCCGCCAGGGACCTACCAATAACCCAGAGCATTTGGTCCAGTTGATCCTGGCAGAGGAAGCGGCAGAGTAGACGCTCTGGCAGCTCCGCATCCTCTCCAAGTCAACCGGATCGAGGCCACCAGGAGCACGTCGGCGGCGTAGGCCGACAGGACCACCCTCGTGTCCGGTGCGCCGAGCGCCAACCCCGTGAGCCTCCTGCGAAGGAGGCAGAGGAAGGGCTCTGCACAGTGCGTACAGTTGTCCGGACAGAGGGCAGCCCTGACGCACTCCTCTCCTGAATGCGAGGGGCGCGGTCAGGGACCAGTTGACCTTCAAGAGGCACTCGGCAGAGGCGTAGAGCATCCGGAACAGGCCGACGAAGTGCGGACTGAATCCGAACGCTCGCAGGGTGCCGAAGAGATACTCGTGATCCACCCGGTCGAACGCCTTCTCCTGATCCAGAGAGGAAGGCGACCGACCGACCGGTCCTCCTGCAGTAGTGCAGGAGGTCCCGAACCAGGAAGATGTTGTCAAAGTTTGGAAAAGTAACTCTGTAGGAGTACAAGCCAGCAGATAACCTGTGTAAGTCGGAACAACATTTGTCACTTGGAAACTGCAACCAGTATTGATCAGTGTGTGTTTTCTGTTTATTTTTTGTTTGTTGGATAAACGGCTTAGCCGTTTCAACCACAGTCAGAGAAAACTGTGTTTAGTCAGGACACCGAGTTCGGTTTTTCTTTTGATACCTGTCGGGGCATTTTTTTTTTTTTTTACTGTAAATAATAAAGCACACGGTTTGTTTTGGAAGATCAACTTATATATATATACACGGATGCACAAAAGAAACGCAACACTCAGGTCTAATGGATTTAATCAAATATTTTAAACAGAGATATCAAACAAAATCACAGAAAATGTGCACAAAAGTACAGATCAAAGAATCGTATGTTTTCAGTATAAAATGTGACACCACTGTCAAAATGAAAACATTACAAAGTTAGTATTGGGTATGACCTCTGAGCATTAACACAATCCTGGCAGTGTTGACACATAGACGTGATCAGCCTCTGGTAGACTGCTGTGGGATGTTCCGCTGCTCTTCCTGTGCAGTTGCAGCCAGCTGGCGAAGGTTGGCTGGTCGCAGTTGCCCCACCGGTTGACTTGAACTAAGCAACAGTCAGCATAACGGTCCTGGGTCATTGTGGTGACCCTCTGCCTTCCAGGATGTAGCCTGTCCCTCACAGAGCCGGTTTCCTGGTTTCTCTGAACTGGTCTGCTGAAAGAAGTGATATCTGAAACAAAAGCAGATCAAACGCATGAAAAACATAAGCCAAGTTAGTAGAAACAATTGGGGCAACCTTGGCCCCCATCGGTTTTACAGTTGTGCCTATTTGCTTTGTGCTGGGCAAGGTTGCCCCAATGGTTTAATGAAACTTGGCTTGTGTTTTTGATATCTCTACTTTAAATGGCTGGGCACTTTTGATAACTTTTTTTTTCACATTTCCAGTGTGTTTTACACACAAAAAACAGTGATTTATTATGAAACAATCGTCAAACATAAATAATTCAATTGTGTATAACACATTAGTACTCAAACAGTTTTGTGATAAGTAAAACAAAATGGTTTATTATTGTGTATTAGTAGACGCGTTAGGTAATGCAACGAACAATAACAAAAACAAAACTGGAACTTTGAACTTTACACCCTACTCTTAAACCATGCAGTTTCTCATTCCTCTTCAAGGATTAACAACAGCAGGCAATTATGCTGATTTCTGCTGTCACCTTGTCTTTGTTTGACACTATAAAAGCACTCTCCAAACTAATCAAATTATTTTTTCTGCTACTTCTTTGTAAACTGACTATGCGGTAATGTAATTATGACAACACACGAACAGTATATGCTAACTGAAACAGTTCAATAGAACAATGCTGAAAGTAATTACACGTTTTTAAAAAGATAGGTACAATTTTAAATAAATAAATCGATTTAAATGTAATAACTTCCCTTCCTAGTCAGAGGTAGCTATGTTGTTTGCATGCTGCATATGCACCATTGGCCATCCGTTTTGCATTATTTTGAGATGTGTGCATGCTTCAGCAGTTCATTACTTATGCTATTATTAATGTATTTTTTAAATGTGAACTTTCGGTATTATAAATGAGATGTACTTTTAAAACATCAAAACATATCTCAAAATAATGCAAAATTTGGCATGACACCATACTTAATACTTTTAGTGGCTTTGTGAGTCATCATGTACACACAGAGCAGCTGACGATACAATTACTTCTATTGACTGAACTCTGTGCGCAGTGAAGTATAGAAATATTTTGGTTTTGAGGCGGCTGATGATGGAATAGTGAAACAATATAACAAGACCTTGTCTTTATGCATGGATATTGTGAAGCAAAGCACCACTAAGTTAATGTAAGTTATTGATTTTATCTGTTAATATCTATATATGTTTGATATTGCCCACCACAGTAATTACAGTTGATTCTATCTTCGATTTGTAAATGTTAGAAAATCTACATTATTTCTTTGTAATTTGATATTTAAGTTTCAGTTTAGTTTTAATGATTATTTGAGGCCGCCGTGGGGCAGCAGAGTTGTGAACAGCAACTTAACAGCAACTGTGATCAGCACTTTTTTTAATTCATTTTTTTTAATTTAGTCGTTGCCAATTATTTTTATTATTTTCTCCCAATTTGATATGTCCAATTATTTTTAGGCTCAGCTCACCGCTACCACCCCTGTGCTGACTCGGGAGCGGTGAAGACGAACACACGCTTTCCTCTGACGCGTGTGCCGTCAGCCGACCGCTTTTTTTCACACTGCGGACTCACCATGCAGCCACCCAAGAGCTACAGCAGTTTTTTTGTCATCTATATGCAGATGTATGAAATGAACAGCAACTTAGCAAAGACAGCAAGTAACCAACTACTAAAGTGTTAGAAAATATAATTTTACAGTCAGTTATTTTGTAAAAATAGTAGTGAACTATAGAAATAATACAAAAAGGCAAAAAGTGATAACAGTATCAAATTGGCTACAGGAAGGATGCTTATCAGGGGTGATGACCTGCCTGTCCTTGTATAAAATATTGGAATGATCAAACACTTCAGGGTGCTTGGACATCTTCGTAGACCACAGTTTCATTCATTATTTTTCCTGCCAAGCACGTGTTGTCATCACTTGGCTGTGATTGGTTAATCCACCGACTGTACCGTGCAGCAGCCAGAAAAAATCGCTCTGGATTCGATTTGAGCGTCACCACTCAACGTCACTGCAGGACTAGCGGTATCATCCCATGCTGCTCTGTCCAACACCATATTAAAGCAATAGCAGCGATACAGGCGGCAAAATGCCTTGCGTGCTGCGCCACGCCTGTCTGTCCCGGGCCTTAGAAGGCGGTAATATTGTGGATGAGGCATCAAAAATGAGCGCAGTACCTAGGTCTAAGTTTTTCAGCATAGAAGAATGCAGGGCTTTGCATTTGTTGCCGTCTTTTTTTGCTTTCGTGTTCTCTAATCACTACCAGTACAGACTGAACATTAGCATTACCCCTTCTCTTGGAAGATTACTGAACATATGGCTATATAACAAAACCCTTGTCCCACATGTAAATGACAACTTCATTAAGGGAAGCGCTGTAATCTAAATGCAGCAATACACCGTCACATACCAAATACACTTTGCTGAACAACATGCATGATACATAATAAACTACTGCTGTAGCACCAGTAGAAAAACATGAACAATAATAATCACAATAACAGGCATTGAAATATTACAATACTACACTTTTAGAAAGGCTCTGGCACCGTTGATTTGGACCTTGTGAACTACCAGAAAGCAGCAGTTGATATATAGTGCTGTATTGTAAAGACATCATAAACTACAGTAACATTAAAAAAAAAAGTAAAGAACAAAAAGATTGTCAGTATAATATTAAGTGTTAATGAAGCTAATAAGAGATAATAAAATACATTTTATAAAATATGCAATTTGAATTGGTGATGTTGTTTTTTCTATAGATGGTTACCTAATCCCAACACCCTATTATGGGAGTGTGTATCCAGATTCATGGCTTTATGGAAAAGTAAGACCAGTGCATGTACCGCTGGACAGCAAGGCAAGTAAATATTAATGTGGTTGTGCTCCTATCTTACTGTTTTCAGCTTGTTGACCGTACATGTCTTATATTTATATGTCTTATGTTCTTATCGTTTAGTTAACATGTAATAACAAACAATCCAAAACAGATGTTTTATAGAGTATTTGTCAACTGTCTTTCAGATGTCTGATGGGGAAAGCCATCCGTTTATGCTGACAGTTAAAAAACTAGAAAATGCCATGACAGAGGCCACAAAGCAGGTACAGTAACCCATCTCTGAATGCTGTGTCCCGTTCAGCTTTACACCTAGTAAAGTTTTATAGAACAGAATTTTATTCTGCAGGAACAAAAATTATTTGGGCCCTTTCCTTACACAAGTTATATTTATTGGTGGGTATTTCATTTAGATTTAGGTGAGAATCAAGTATATGCCAGCTCCACAACCATTCAAACTGTATTTGCAGAATGATAGATAATTTTTGAAAACAAGTGTTGGTGACATTAAGACTGATCTCTGACTTAAAGACTGCCCCATTGCTGTCATGATCTTTTAGTTTCCAGATGACTAACCACAAGCTTTGAGATATTGGGGTCTATTTAATTGATAAGCAGAGGGTTTCTTCATCGTGACTGAGCTCCTACAGCAGGGGTCGGCAATTAAATTTCATGGTGGGCCAAATGACCTGAGGGCAGCCGCAGAGCAGGCCACTTACATCCCCAACTCAAACCCGTCTCCGTCTCCGTCCCCGGCACAACAATGAGCTCTACAAATGTGTTGCTGTATGGCGCGTGGCATAGAGAACACATACTGAACAATTTCAGTGTATTTCAACCGATCATTCATTAATGTGATATCTTGTAACATTTGCAAGTCTTCCTGGATAAGGGTGTCTGCTGAGAAATAAATAATAATAATAATAATAATAAATAATAATAATAATAATAATATCATAGTCAAGGGCGCACAGCACATTTTATTAACCTATGTATGGCTGCTGTTGTAGTTTTGATGCGCGTACATTAAGATGTGCCATGCACCCTGGACTATATGAGCTTTAACTGCATTCCCAGAGGCAATGCTGCATCAATAATCTTTACCTGCATATGTGACCTAAAGTATCGATATCTGTTCCATGATGGAAAAATAACGGCAGATTAAATTGTTTCACTGGCAACCGGCTCATCAATAAAAATAAAAAAGCTGTTGCCGGTTGAAAACAAATCAGAAAGGAATAAAGTAACAATTGTGATAGTGTGTCCTTGTAAACTCCAAATACATATCAGTAAAAATAATACAGAATCTGTGTTGCATCTATTAAGAGACAAATTAGTTTACTTTAACATTCCGATATGCTGAAAGAGAAACGTAACTCAAAATGTCAGCTGTTCAGCCGGTGCCCCCAACATTTGTCAGGTGTCTTTGAGTGACATATTGTGCGATTTGGTATTTCAACAAAATAATGAGGGACGCATACTTTTTTGGAGGACAGCATATTATCGCTGTCAAGTCTGTCACACTCACACCTGATGTTGTTTTAAAGCTGATCGCAAAAGGAAAGTGCAGTTGTTCTCATTGAATTTCTTATAACGCAATGAAGCATTTAAAATACAAATGTGCGCTACTATTGAATTTACTTTATGTTTTTGTGCATTCCTGTGTTTGAGGCTTCCAGTACCATAGCGAGACTTAAATGTAACACAATATGTCATTGCATGCAAAACCTGCTATACAAATGTATTGTTTATCCCACAATCAGCAAGCACTTTGGAATCAATATTGCAAAACACTTAATTTTCTGCTTAGTGGCAAGAAATATATTTTAGCGGCTGGCTATGTGCGGGGGTTCTGGCTGACAATGAAGAGACAGATAACAGGGTGCAGCGAAAGCAGTAAAACTGCTTTTTTATTTTTATCAAATCGTTTTCGCGCTGTTTTATTCAAAGGGCCTATTTATTCCCTCTCTCTCTTTCGCTCGCTCTTTCTTTCATATTCCCTGCTCTACTCAATTCCCTCAATTGGCACTCAGCATGCCCTTTTATAGATGCTGACTCCACCCACTCATCTCCCATTGGCCCATCGATATCCACTTGCATTCATACACACATGCAGAACTGACGTGCAGGCAGGCTGCTAGGGAGAGAGATTAGGTGAAACAGACTCATACAACCACTAACATCTGCGGACAACACAGGAAACACGTTGTGTTTGCCCTGCTGCTACTATATATGAAGATCATGTGGGGAATCCCCCATGACAGCCCCCTTGCGGCAATATTACAATGAAATTCCGCTCTCGCTTCCGCCTACATTTGCCGACCACTGTCCCATAGTATGTGTGTTTCTGGATGTGTGTGTATTACATATAAATTGTTGAGGCAAAAAAAAAACATGTGCGATTTCAGCAGAGATAGTTTGAAGCTGGTTCTCTGGTAGCTCCTTTTTGTCTATATTTGTCTTTCCACTTAATATTTGAACAATTGACAAGTTACTACGACCCTGATCCATGCAGAATAAAACCATGTTTTATTTAAGCAGCTCACAAGTTTCTAAAGGCAGTGAGTATTTTAGACCCACAACATGTTTGTAATTTGGATAAAGAACCCCTCCTGTTAGATTGTATCCCAGGGTTTGATGCTTACTGTAAATCAGAAATGGAGGGATATCAACTATATGACAAGAAAACGGTAGTGGAATTTCTTTGACCGAATTTTGGAGAAATGCAGAAGAACTATTTAAAAATTCATATGGACAACTTTTCACAGAGCAACATTAATCCGTGAAAGAAGACCGGGTTAACCAACTGACGATGCTTAAGTTTAACAGCAAAATATAATACACAAGAACTGAGAATGGAATTTTTTAGTTTTTCATGCAAACATAAGTAACACATATGGGCTTCTTATGAACAACCTTTTGTTTTACATTATGTTCAAAAAACAAAACAAAGAAAAAAATAAATAAACACAACTTACATATGTTACAGAATCTGTCAAATGCCCGGATTCCAATAAATGGTTATACTATCTGTAGTGTTTAGGGATCGGCTCCTATAAACAGGAAATTCATTTATAAAATATAAATATCTTCTCTGTTGATTAAATGGATCCAGATGTCAGAAAATGTAATTCATTTTTTTACGAAGTGATTTGCGTAAAAGTGTACTGGTAAATGGAAACCATGAAGAAGAAAAAAATACAGTTGGTTCCAAGAAATCTGTTCAAAAAGATAAATATGGGGCTTAACATCAGCTTTCTGCAAGACTTACAGAATGAGGTTCCAGGTTGCAAAAATTCCTGGGTGGATTAGCATCTACTGAGGAATTTGCTGAACTCGCACTGTATGGTCTGGATCCCCAATTACAAAATATATACTACAGTCTACTGGCGAGAACCTTGCACTGTCCCTGCGGAATTCGGATTCAGGTCTTTAATTAGGTAATTTGAATTCTGAAGTAGAATTTCTCTCTCTAAAAGAAAATGACATGTAAACCCAAATTGCCCAAAATGTACTTCCAAAATAGCATGGCAAAAAGGTGACTTAAAAAGTGTGTGTAAACCAAGGCATTGTTTCAAGAATGTAAAATACCATACAATAGGAATATCTCAAGGCTTGAAATGCTTATATATGGATTTTCATCTGAAGGCTTCATATGCTCTGAAGTAACTGTCAGATTACATTGTAAAACTGGCAGAGCTTTATTTATGTTGATATCTATTGCATCTACACCTATTCAATTGAGCCAAACAGTGATAGATGTAAATACAGACTGAGTTTTACATGCATACCAAATATACCAAAGGGACTTGCATACACTATTAAGTCCCCATAGCTTTGAAACAACTGTGGTGTGGTTTCACAGACCCAGATAGTCTTGGACTATATAATGTTACCTAATGTAAGTAATTGATGAGGTCTGTGAAACCAACATAAATGGCTGTATGTTAATGATCTTTACAGATCTTTACATGACACTTTTATATTTTACATTAAATGTGTATTCATTAAACACCTTTTTAAAAACAAAAAAAAATGTTTTTTAGACTTGCTAAATTTAACCACCCAGCTGCTTATCCTGCCATTTCCATGTGGAGCGCATGCAAGTCCAAATTTGTCTCTCCCGTGAGAATAGCGTGCAGGTGCTTATATGTGCATCTGCAAAGTTTAACACATCTTTCTAATGTGCTTCAATGAAAAAATAACACTGTATTGTAAAAGTGTGTGCAGTTTTATTTTTTACTGGCAGATGGCAGCAGTCCCTAAGAAATGTGCTTGACAGACCGGGTCATCTGTATATACACAGCTGAGAGTGAAAAATGGATGCCTGTGTATCTATAGAAAATCAGACAAAGAGATTTCTTTATTTATTTGTTGGTGTTACAGGTTGTAAGGAAGCCTTGTCAGGTTTGGTACTGGTCCAAACTACCTATTTATTTATTGTACCAGATAACACAGATAATAATTCATATAAAGAGCACTATACACCCATGCCTGAAACTGGGGAAGATACTGTATATGACGTGATTGAAAATTGATATTATTTATATTGTATTAAGTATTATAATGTTATTATAATGCTGCCGTTGTAACACAAATGCTATTTATACTTATATAATGCTGACATTGTGGGGGGAAAAAAATGATGTTATGTTGTGATCTATACTATAATGCTACAATTTTAAACACATTGTTGTTATTTAAGTTCTATTGAACTACTGTATTTCTGTTTATCATAATCACAATTAAAAAGTGTGTATTTAAAAACATATAGCAAAAATTGTTTTAAAAACTGTCCAAATTGCTTATTTGAGGGCTAAGAATGAAACATCTGCAAAAAAGAGCATTTTTAACATGGAGATTTGTCAAAATAAATGGGCAGCTGGGTGGTTAAACATGTTTTAGTTTCATATGTTTAATGTCGTCGTGATGTTTGAGCAAATATGTAGGAGCTTAAACAGTTAGCAACTGTCCATAAAGGATGTCTGCAGTATGTAGAAAAAGAGAGGGGAGGGTGCTCCTCTAGACAGTTATAGAAATACAGTATTTGTTTAGATTACTAG